>NC_092269.1:22241276-22296276 GCF_036320965.1 Panulirus ornatus
GCGTGGGGGAGGGGGCAAAGGTTCTGGGAGCGTTGAATAATGTGTGGAAGGTGTGTACATTATCTGGAAAAGCAAAGATGGGTATGTTTCAAGGAATAGTGGTTCCAATAATGTTATATGGTTGTGAGGCGTGGGCGATAGATAGGGTTTTCCTGACGAGGGTGAATGTGTTGGAAATGAGATGTTTGAGGACAATATGCGGTGTGAGGTGGCTTAATAGAATAAGTAATGAAAGGATAAGAGAGATGTGTGGTGATAAAAAGAGTATGGTTCAGAGAGCAACAAAGGGTGTTTTGAAATGGTTTGGTCACATGGAAAGGAGTGAGGAAAGACTGACAAAGAGGATATATGTGTCAGAGGTGGAGGGAACGAGAAGTGGGAGACCAAATTGGATATTGAGGGATGTATTGAAAAATATTTTGCGCGATCGGAGCCTGAACATACTGGAGGGTGAAAGGCGAGCAAGGAATAGAGTGTCTTGGAACGATATGGTATACCTGGGTCAACCTGATGTCAATGGATTGAAACAGGGCATGTGAAGCGTCTGGGGTAAACCATAGAGAGTTTTGTCGGGCCTGGATTTGGAAAGGGAACTGCGGTTTCGGTGCATTATACAAGACAACTAGAGACTGAGTGTGAACAAATGTGGCCTTCGTTGTCTTTTCCTAGCGCTACCTTGAGCGCACACGCCTTGATTTGGCAGTGATGAGGGGGCATATCATTTGTGGCGGGGTTACGGCGAAAATTGATGACGGCATCATGTATTAATATGTACATGTATATATATCTACATGTCTGTGTAAGTTTGTTGGGTATACCTGGGAAATTATATGGGAGGGTATTGATTGAGAGGGTGAAGGCATGTACAGAGGTGGTAGAGGATGTGTGGATCAGGTGTTTGCTTTGAAGAATGTATGTGAGAAATACTTAGAAATGCAAATCGATTCGTATGTAGCATTCATGGATCTGGAGAAGGCATATGATGAGGTGATAGAGATGCTCTGTCGAAGGTATTAAGAATATATGGTGTGGGAGGCAAGTTATTAGAAGCAGTGAAAAGTTTTTATTGAGGATGTAACGCATGTGTACGAGTAGGAAGAGAGGAAAGTGATTGGTTCTCAGTGAATGTCAGTTTGCGGCAGTGTTGCGTGATGTCTCCATGGTTGTTTAATTTCTTTATAGATGGGGTTGTTAGGAGTTGAATGGAAGAGTTTTGGAAAGAGGGGCAAGTATGCAGTCTGTTGTGGATGGGAGAGCTTGGGAAGTGAGTCAGTTGGTGTTAGCTGATGATACAGTGCTGGTGGCTGATTCGGGTGAGAAATTGCAGAAGCTGGTGACTGAGTTTGGTAAAGTGTGTGAAAGAAGAAAGCTGAGAGTAAATGTGAATAAGAGCAAGGTTATTAGGTACAGTAGGGTTGAGTGACAAGTCAATTGGGAGGTAAGTTTGAATGGAGAAAAACTGGGGGAAGTGAAGTGTTTTAGATATCTGGGAGTGGATTTGGCTGCGGATGGAACCATGGAAAAGGGAGAGAGTCACAGGATGGGGGAGGGGGTGAAAGTTCTAAGAGTGTTGAAAAATGTGTGGAAGGCGAGAACATCATCTCGCAAAGCAAGAATGTGTATTTTTGAAGGGATAGTGGTTTCAACAATGTTGAATGGTTGCGAGGCGTGGGCTATATATAGAGTTGTGCGGAGGAGGGTGGATGTGTTGGAAATGAGATGTTTGAGGAAAATATGTGGTGTGAGATGGTTTGATCGAATAAGCAATGAAAGGGTAAGAGAGATGTGTGGTAATAAAAAGAGTGTGGTTGAGAGATGAGGGTGCTTTGAAATGGTTTTGTCACATGGAGAGAATGAGTGCGGAAAGATTGAGCAAGAGGATATATGTGTCAGAGGTGGAGGGAACGAGGAGAAGTGGGAGACCAAATTGGAGGTGGAAAGATGGAGTGAAAAAGATTTTGAATGATCGGGGCCTGAACATGCGGGAGGGTGAAAGGCGTGCAAGGAATATAGTGCATTGGAACGATGTGGTATACCAGGGTCGACGTCCTGTCAGTGAATTGAACCAGGGCATTTTGAATCGTCTGGGGTAAACCATGGAAAGTTTTGTTGGGCCTAGATGTGGAAAAGGAGCTGTTGTTTCGGTGTATTATACATGACAGCTAGAGACTAAGTGTGAACGAACGTGGCGTTTATTATCTTTTCCTATCGATACCTCGCGCATATGCGGGGGAGGGGGTTGTCATTTCATGTGTGGCGGGGTGGCGACGGGAATGAATAAAGGCAGGAAATATGAATTATGTACACGTGAATATATGTATATGTCTGTGTATGTATATATGTGTATACGCTAAAATGTATTGGTATGTATATGTGCGTGTATGTTTACGTGTATGTATATACATGAGTAAATGGGTAGGTTGGACCATTCTTTCGTGTGTTTCCGTGCGCTACCTCGCTAATGCAGGAGACAGCGACAATGTATAATATGAAAAAAAAATAATAATGATATATTCCTATGAGTCCAAGGGGAAAATGAAGCACGATAAGATCTCCATTGCACTTTTTTGTCAGGGGAGATACAAGGAATTTATGTGTCATCTGATTTGAAATGAAGAGACGGAGCTAAGACGCCATTTAGTAAACAAGTGATGGTCCAAGGCAGATAACTGGCGTATCTTAAACTTATCATGTGGACAAGAAGGGGAATTGTTTGCAAATTTTGTCAAGAATAAAGCCATCCAATTTGTATAGCCCTTCACTAATTTTAAGGTTATATTTCTTTGTGTATTTAATGATACAATATTCAGTGATATTTCTCGTGGTACTGGAGTTAGAGCTAATAACTGAGATGGCATTACTCCAGTCGATACAATGATCATAGTTTTTGATGTGATTAAACAAAGCATTTGATTCTTTTCTTGTTCTTATACTATATCTATGTTGCTTAAGTCTAACAGAAAGATCCTTACCAGTCTGCCCAACAGAAAAGTTATCACAATTTCTACATGGCACTTTATAAATGCATCCAGGAGAATTTTCTGGTGAGTTTCTAATTAAGGTATTCTTTATAGTATTATTGTTGCTGAAGGCAACATTTACATGAATGGATTTAAGCAACATCGGTAGTAAAGTAAAACTATTACTAAAAAGGAGAACTACAAGATTCTTGGTGTCAATGTGAGGTTTGGGCTCAGCTCTATAAAATGATTTTTTGCCAACTTATGGGATTTATCAATGAAAGATCTAGGGTACTTCAACTTAAATCCCATAGAATATATCTTCTCAAACTCATCATCAACAAACTCTGAACTGCAAATACGTAATGCCCTAAGGAACAAAGATTGAAATGATGATAATATAACTCATATTATCATTTCAATCTATGTGGGGGTGGTTGGCCTGAGTAACGAGATGTGTGTTCTTACACTCTTGTGTTATCGGGTCATGATTATTCTCTAATAACTATTTGGTTGATAATATGGTGTGCTCTAAAGTTACTACGGGAGAAATTAGAATTCTTAGTATTAGCAATGAAGACAGATTCAGTGACGTTACCGGTAGCATGACCAGATAAGGAGTACAATGTGACTGGGTTAAGGTCCACAGGGTGATCGTTTTCATAACAGTGTTTAATGATCACATTTTTGTGCTTATCCCTGCGTACCGAATGACTGCCAATAGCATCTCTCAGTTATTGTTTTACCTGTCCTACCAATTGTACATCTTTACATGCCTTGCACTTAACAATGGTAACACTCCCAATTTTCTGGTTATATCGGCTTTATTGATGGTGTTATTACAGTGGAAAGCAACATAAAAAGCAATGTCATTTAGTACCTGTCATACCCTAGCTAGGTTAGGAGAATAGGGTAAAACCAAATTTTTAGACCTATCATCATTTCCCATATTCTTTTTACTAGAAGCATAAAATGTCTTCCTGGCTTTCCAGTAAGCATTGTTCTCAAAACCACTTAGGATAACATAATTGCCTAAAGATTAGTCTTATACAATTACACTCATCTTCTAGAATTGTGGGATCACATATACGTAGTGCTCTTGAAAACATAGACATAACTACAGATATTCTTCAGAATGATCATATACTGCAAATTGATTAATAGACCTCTCAGCGTTGGTAGGCTTCCTGTAGTTGTTGAAGGATAGATGATCAGATTTGCTATTTATCAGCAAACCAAGAGCCGGCAATCTGTCGTCTTTCCTCATCCTATCTTGAATTTGATGGTAGTGTGCAAGTTATTTGATTCATGAAAGAAAACATCACAGTCTTAGGAAGATGGTCATAATGACCATACGTCATCAACGCATCTCAGTCTCAAAGTATTCTATGAATAAGTTACTGAAGATACGACTAAGGGGATAAGGGAATATCCTATGGCTAGGCCAAATTTGTGTCAATGAAAAGTACCTTTAGGCTCTTGGGAAAATTTTATTGGAAACAAAATTCTTTAAAGTCAACGAAAGTTTTCCGGGTGAGCTGAGACTGAAATCAGGTGATTTCCCTCTTAGATAAGTGGTGGTTTCTCAAATGATGACTTTACTGAATAGAGAATTCACATTAAAATTAATGAGTTTATATTTAGGCAAATTAACAGGCCAAGCCTTGTTTACAAAATCTAAGCTCTTAACATACTGCGATGGAGATATTTTTCCTTGAACATGGCTAAGGAGTTTAGTAAACCTTTTGGAAAATTTATAATCATACGAATTTGCAGAGATGATTGGTCTAAGGGGACATTCATCTCTGAGTTTCTTGGAGACCATATATGTAAGGAAGAGAGGAATTAACCATCCTTTCTGACTTCAGAATGTCCTTGTGCTTATTCAACAATTTGTTGAGTTTAGAGTTGAAGGTCTTTACTTTATTCCTAAGTGGATTGGGTGTTAATATTTCATATGTTTCACTATCATTATAGAGACCTTGAAGTGTACATCTACAGCCCACTGTATTCAAAATCAGTAACTGACTAGTTTCATTTCGTTTTGTAATATGAAGAAAGAAATATAAGAAATTAAGTAATATAGGAAAGACAGTTTCTGCTCAAAGCCATTTTCTAGCTGGCATGTGTAATGCACCGAAACCACAGCTCCCTATCCACATCCAGTCCCACAGACCTTTTTATGGTTTATCCCGGATGCTTTACATGCTCTGGTTCAGTTCATTAGCAGCACGTTGACTCATATATACTACATCGTTTCAATTTACTCTATTCCTTTTACGCTTCTTACCCTCCTGCATGTTCAGTCCCCGATCGCTCAAAATCTTTTTCGTTCCATCCTTCCACCCCCAATTTGGTCTCCCACTTCCCCTGCTTCCCTCCACCTCTGCCAAATATATCCTCTCTGTCAACCTTTGCTAACTCATTCTCTCTTTATTACCACACATCTCTCTTACCCTTTCATTACTTACTCGATCAAACCACCTCACAACACATAGTGTTCTCAAACATTTCATTTCCAACACATCCACCCTCCTCCATACAACCCTATCTATACCCATGCCTCGCGTCCATATAACATTGCTGGAAATACTCTTCCATCAAACATACCCATTTTTGCCCTACCAGATAAAATTTTCTCTTTCCACACTTCTTCATCGCTCCCAGAATCTTCTTCCCCTCCCTCGCCCTATAACTCACTTCCCCTTCCATGGTTCCATTTACTGCTATGTCCACTCCCAGATATCTAGAATAATTCACTTCCTCCAATTTTTCTCCATTCAAACTTACATCCCAACTAACATGTTCCTCAACCCTGCTAACCTGATAATCTTAATTCTATTCACTTTAATTGTCAACATTTTCATTTCATACACTCTTCCAAACTCAGTTACCAACCTCTGCAGTTTCTCATACGAATCAGCCACTAGAGCTGTAACCTTGGCGAACAACAACTGACTCACTTCCCAAGCCCTCTCATCCACAACAGACTGCATACTAGCCACTCTTTCCAAAACTCTTGCATTTACCTCCAATTTAACAACCATGGGGATATAACACACACCTGCTGCTGACGAACTTTAACTTGGAACCATTTAATCTCCTCTTTTCTTATTCCTTCTCGTACACAAGCCTTATGCCTTTGATAAGAAAAAATCATAGTTTCCATCAGCTTTCCTTCCACAACGTGTATTCGTAAGACCTTCCACGAAGCATTTCTATCAACCATATTATATGCTTTCTCCAGATCCATAAATACCATATACAAATTTATGTTTTCCAAATATTTCTCATACCCTCTCAATCAATACACTCCTACACAGCTTAGCAGATAGACTCAACAAACTATACCTCTGTTGTTTGAGCACTCACCTTTATTCCCCTTGCCTTTATACTATGACACTGTAAATGCATTCCGTTAGTCCCTAGGCACCTCATCATAATCCATACATACACCGAAAATCCTTACCAACCAATTAACAGTACAGTCACACCTTTTCTAAATAAATTCAAGAGCAGTACCATCCACTCCAGCCTTTCCACATTTCCTTATACGCAAAGCTTTCATCACCTCTTTTCTCTTCACCAAACCACTCTAGACGGCTCTCTCACTTCGCATACCACCCCGACCTAAACACCCTACATCTGCCACTCTATCATCAAACACATTTGACAGTCCTTCAAAATACTCACTCCATCTCCTTCTTACTTCATCACTACCTGTTACAACTTCCCCTTTCGCCTTTGTACCGATTTTCCCATTTCTTCTTTTGTCTTTCCCACATTATTTTACTCTTTCCAGAAAATTTCATATTTTTCCTATAATTTCCTGATACTTGGCCACTCCAACTCTCATTTCCCTTATCTTTTCAGCCCCAGCACCTTCCTCTTGATCTCCTGCCAATTTTTCTCATACATTCCCGAATCATCTGCACGCCTTCCTTGTAAGTACCAACAAAACTTTTTCGCAATCAGTTTACTCCATCGCACCACTCATCACCAACTCTAATCTGGCCATCCCCCACCTTTCGCATGCACATGCATCTTTTGCACATGCCAACATTGTTTCCCTAAGTATCTCTCATTCCTCAAACTTCCTTTACTTCATTTACTCTCACCTTTTGACATCCACACTCAACTCTCCTGGTATCTTTTTACACAAGACTCTTTTCTAAGCACAAATACTCTTATTATTCTTTTCTCACTGACAGTGTTTCCTCTTTCTTGAAATCCTCAACAATTCTAAACCCTCGCCTCAACAAGATAGTGATTAAACATGCCACCAGCTGCCCCTCTCAGCACATTAACATCTAAAAGTCTCTCTTTCGCGCCCCTATCAATTAACACACAATCCAATAACGCCCTCTGGCCATCTTTCCTACTCACATACGTATACTCATGTATATCTCCTTTTCCAGCACACAGCTCTACAAGCACTTCACCATTTACATTTACAACAGTGAACGCTCCATGTGCACTAATTATACCTTCAACTGCCACATTACTCATCTTCGTACTTAAATCACCCATCACTAATTCCCGGTCTCGTGCACCAAAACTGCTGACACACTTATTCAGCTGCTCCTAAATTACTTGTCACTGATGATCTGTCTTCTCATGCCCAGGTGCATAACACCAATAATCACCCATATCTCGCCATCCACTTTCAGTTTTACCCACATCAATCTAGAAATAACTTTCTTATACTCTATCGCATACTCACACAACTCCTGCTTCAAAATTAGTGTTACTCCTTCCTTTACTCTTATCCTCTCACCAACCCCTGACTTTTCTCCCAAGACGTTCCCAAACCACACCTCCCCTTTACCCTTGAGCTGTGTTTCATTTAGAAGCAAAACATCCAGGTTCCTTTCCTCAAACATACTACCTATCTCTCGTTTTTTCTCATCTTGGTTACATCCACACACATTTAGGCACCCCAATCTGAGCCTTCGAAGTGGATGAGCAATCCCCGCTTGACTCTTTCATCTGTTTCCTCATTTAAAAATTGAAATAGAGAAAGAGGAGTTTCCTGGCATCCACTCTCACCCCCTTTAGACGCCTTCCACGATACGTGAGGAATTCAGAGATAAAATTCTTTTTTCCCCTGCTTTGCCATCATGCAAGGTCATTGAAAATGGGAATAACTTTAAACTATGAATATGAACCAGTGATGATTTGGATTTCCTACCTCTTCCCAGTTTGCAGACTGTATCACATTGACCGTGAAGTTGAGAGTTTCTGCTAATGCCATCAGTTGGTTATAGTCAATACCGGAGTGCCTGGCGATTTCACCTTCACCAGAGGTCATCCAGTATGGAGCGTACGGCAGGGCCGTCACGTTCACCGTCGAGCCATAGAAACTGTGTGGATGGGTTTATTACGTCTGTACAATAAAATGTCACCTATAATTAGACATATTTAAGGACAATATGTGGTATGAGGTGGTTTGATCGAGAAAGTAATGAAAGGGCAAGAGAGATGTGTGGTAATAACAAGAGTGTGCTTGAGAGAGCAGAAGAGGGTGTTTTGAAATGGTTTGGTCACGTGAAGAAAATGGGTGAGGAAATATTGACAAAGAAGATATATGTGTTACAGGTGGAGTGAACGAGGAGAAGTAAGAGACCAAATTAGAGGTGGAAAGATGGAGTGAAAAAGAGTTTGAGTGATCGGAGCCTGAACATGCAGGAGGGTGAAAGGCGTGCAAAGAATAGAGTGAATTAGAACGATGTGGTATACCGGGGTCGACGTGCTGTCAACGGATTGAACAAGGGAATGATGAAGCGTCTGGGGTAAACCATGACAGTTAGAGAATGAGTGTGAACGAATGTGGCCTGTGTTGTCTTTTCCTAGAGCTACCTCGCGCACATGCGGGGGGGACGGAGTTGTCATTTCATATGTGGCGGGTGGCGAGAGGAACAGCAGTAGCATCAGTAAAGCTATACACATAAGAAACATACCTCGGAAAAAGGGCACTACCTCACATTCACGATTTACCTTCTAACTTTCGTATCTTTCAGTCTTAGATATATATATATATATATATATATATATATATATATATATATATATATATATATATATATATATATATATATATATATATATATATATATATATATATATATATATATATATATATATATATATATATATATATATATATATATATATATGGATGTTTTGGCTCTGAGTGAAACGAAGCTCAAGGGTAAAGGGGAAGAGTGGTTTGGGAGTGTCTTGGGAGTAAAGTCAGGGGTTAGTGAGAGGACAAGAGCAAGGGAAGGAGTAGCAGTACTCCTGAAACAGAAGTTGTGGGAGTATGTGATAGAATGTAAGAAAGTAAATTCTCGATTAATATGGGTAAAACTGAAAGTTGATGGAGAGAGATGTGTGATTATTGGTGCATATGCACCTGGGCATGAGAAGAAAGATCATGAGAGGCAAGTGTTTTGGGAGCAGCTGAATGAGTGTGTTAGTGGTTTTGATGCACAACACCGGGTTATAGTGATGGGTGATTTGAATGCAAAGGTGAGTAATGTGGCAGTTGAGGGAATAATTGGTATACATGGGGTGTTCAGTGTTGTAAATGGAAATGGTGAAGAGCTTGTAGATTTATGTGCTGAAAAAGGACTGGTGATTGGGAATACCTGGTTTAAAAAGAGATATATACATAAGTATACGTATGTAAGTAGGAGAGATGGCCACAGAGCGTTATTGGATTACGTGTTAATTGACAGGCGCGCGAAAGAGAGACTTTTGGATGTTAATGTGCAGTGAGGTGCAACTGGAGGGATGTCTGATCATTATCTTGTGTAGGCTAAGGTGAAGATTTGTATGGGTTTTCAGAAAAGAAGAGTGAATGTTGGGGTGAAGAAGGTGATGAGAGTAAGTGAGCTTGGGAAGGAGACTTGTGTGAGGAAGTACTAGGAAAGACTGAGTACAGAATGGAAAAAGGTGAGAACAATGGAAGTAAGGGGAGTGGGGGAGGAATGGGATGTATTTAGGGAATCAGTGATGGATTGCGCAAAAGATGCTTGTGGCATGAGAAGAGTGGGAGGTGGGTTGATTAGAAAGGGTAGTGAGTGGTGGGATGAAGAAGTAAGATTATTAGTGAAAGAGAAGAGAGAGGCATTTGGACGATTTTTGCAGGGAAAAAATGCAATTTAGTGGGAGATGTATAAAAGAAAGAGACAGGAGGTCAAGAGAAAGGTGCAAGAGGTGAAAAAGAGGGCAAAAGAGAGTTGGGGTGAGAGAGTAATATTAAATTTTAGGGAGAATAAAAAGATGTTCTGGAAGGAGGTAAATAAAGTGCGTAAGACAAGGGAGCAAATGGGAACTTCAGTGAAGGGCGCAAATAGGGAGGTGATAACAAGTAGTGGTGATGTGAGAAGGAGATGGAGTGAGTATTTTGAAGGTTTGTTGAATGTGTTTGATGATAGAGTGGCAGATATAGGGTGTTTTGGTCGAGGTGGTTTGCAAAGTGAGAGGGTTAGGGAAAATGATTTGGTAAACAGAGAAGAGGTAGTAAAAGCTTTGCGGAAGATGAAAGCCGGCAAGGCAGCAGGTTGTGGATGGAATTGCAGTGGAATTTATTAAAAAAGGGGGTGACTGTATTATTGACTGGTTGGTAAGGTTATTTAATGTATTTATGACTCATGGTGAGGTGCCTGACGATTGGCGGAATGCGTGCATAGTGCCATTGTGCAAAGGCAAAGGGGATAAGAGTGAGTGCTCAAATTACAGAGGTATAAGTTTGTTGAGTATTCCTGGTAAATTATATGGGAGGGTAATGATTGAGAGGGTGAAGGCATGTACAGAGCATCAGATTGGGGAAGAGCAGTGTGGTTTTAGAAGTGGTAGAGGATGTGTGGATCAGGTGTTTGCTTTGAAGAATGTATGTGAGAAATACTTAGAAAAGCAAATGGATTTGTATGTAGCATTTATGGATCTGGAGAAGGCATATGATAGAGTTGATAGAGATGCTCTGTGGAAGGTATTAAGAATATATGGTGGGGAAGGCAAGTTGTTAGAAGCAGTGAAAAGTTTTTATCGAGGATGTAAGGCATGTGTACGCGTAGGAAGAGAGGAAAGTGATTGGTTCTCAGTGAATGTTGGTTTGCGGCAGGGGTGTGTGATGTCTCCATGGTTGTTTAATTTGTTTATGGATGGGGTTGTTAGGGTGGTAAATGCAAGAGTTTTGGAAAGAGGGGCAAGTATGAAGTCTGTTGTGGATGAGAGAGCTTGGGAAGTGACTCAGTTGTTGTTCGCTGATGATACAGCGCTGGTAGCTGATTCATGTGAGAAACTGCAGAAGCTGGTTACTCAGTTTGGTAAAGAGTGTGAAAGAAGAAAGTTAAGAGTAAATGTGAATAAGAGCAAGGTTATCAGGTACAGTAGGGTTGAGGGTCAAGTCAATTGGGAGGTAAGTTTGAATGGAGAAGAACTAGAGGAAGTAAAGTGTTTTAGATATCTGGGAGTGGATCTGGCAGCGGATGGAACCATGGAAGCGGAAGTGGATCATAGGTGGGGTAGGGAGCGAAAATCCTGGGAGCCTTGAAGAATGTGTGGAAGTCGAGAACATTATCTCGGAAAGCAAAAATGGGTATGTTTGAAGGAATAGTAGTTCCAACAATGTTGTATGGTTGCGAGGCGTGGGCTATGCATAGAGTTGTGCGCAGGAGGATGGATGTGCTGGAAATGAGATGTTTGAGGACAATGTGTGGTGTGAGGTGGTTTGATCGAGTAAGTAACGTGAGGGTAAGAGAGATGTGTGGAAATAAAAAGAGCGTGGTTGGGAAAGCAGAGGAGGGTGTTTTGAAATAGTTTGGGCACATGGAGAGAATGAGTGAGGAAAGATTGACCAAGAAGATATATGTGTCGGAGGTGGAGGGAACGAGGGGAAGTGGGAGACCAAATTGGAGGTGGAAAGATGGAGTGAAAAAGATTTTGTGTGATCGGGGCCTGAACATGCAGGAGGGTGAAAGGAGGGCAAGGAATAGAGGGAATTGGATCGATGTGGTATACCGGGGTTGACGTGCAGTCAGTGGATTGAATCAGGGCATGGAAAGCGTCTGGGGTAAACCATGGAAAGCTGTGTAGGTATGTATATTTGCGTGTGTGGACGTATGTATATACATGTGTATGGGGTGGGTTGGGCAATTTCTTTCGTCTGTTTCCTTGCGCTACCTCGCAAACGCGGGAGACAGCGAGAAAGCAAAAAACAAAAACAAAAATATATTTTTTTTTTTTCTTCTTTTATACTTTGTCGCTGTCTCCCGCGTTTGCGAGGTAGCGCAAGGAAACAGACGAAAGAAATGGCCCAACCCCCCCCATACACATGTACATACACACGTCCACACACACAAATATACATACCTACACAGCTTTCCATGGTTTACCCCGGACGCTTCACAAATGTGTGTGGATGTAACCAAGATGTGAAAAAAGGAGAGATAGGTAGTATGTTTGAGGAAAGGAACCTGGATGTTTTGGCTCTGAGTGAAACGAAGCTCAAGGGTAAAGGGGAAGAGTGGTTTGGAAATGTCTGGGGAGTGAAGTCAGGGGTTAGTGAGAGGACAAGAGCAAGGGAAGGAGTAGCAATACTCCTGAAACAGGAGTTGTGGGAGTATGTGATAGAATGTAAGAAAGTAAATTCTCGATTAATATGGGTAAAATTGAAAGTTGATGGAGAGAGGTGGGTGATTATTGGTGCATATGCACCTGGGCATGAGAAGAAAGATCATGAGAGGCAAGTGTTTTGGGAGCAGCTAAATGAGCGTGTTAGCGGTTTTGATGCACGAGACCGGGTTATATATATATATATATATATATATATATGTGTGTGTATGGATCTGGAAGCGATGGAACCATGGAGGTGAAAGTGAATCATAGGGTAGGGGGAGGGGGCGAAAATTGTTGTACCTGTACCTGTTGTACAGTCAGGTTCGGTAAAACGCTATCAGCTGGCTATATGTTCTGTTCGGAAACAACCGATAGACCCCTTTGCTCACCATTGTGAGACGAAGGGTATTCGAGTACTTAGTATTTCGAATAGTTGTTTCCTATTATGCAGTCCCATAGCCTAGCGGTTAGCATGCTTGCCTCTTGCACAAGGGGTCCCAGGCTCGATCCTGGCTGTTGGAGCTTTGTATGTTCTATGAAGGTGCGCGTTCATATACACTTTATTCGTATTCATATAACTCCGCGTTGTACAGTCAGGTTCGGTAAAACGCTATCAGCTGGCTATGTGTTCTGTTCGGAAACAACCGATAGACCCCGTTGCTCACCATTGTGAGACGAATGGTATTCGAGTACTTAGTAATTCGAATAGTTGTTTCCTATTATACAGTCCCTTAGCCTAGCGGTTAGCATGCCTGCCTCTTGCACAAGGGGTCCCAGGCTCGATCCTGGCTGTTGGAGCTTTGTATGTTCTATGAAGGTGCGCGTTCATATACACTTTATTCGTATTCATATAACTCCGCGTTGTACAGTCAGGCTCGGTAAAACGCTATCAGCTGGCTATGTGTTCTGTTCGGAAACAACCGATAGACCCCGTTGCTCACCATTGTGAGACGAATGGTATTCGAGTACTTAGTATTTCGAATAGTTGTTTCCTATTATACAGTCCCTTAGCCTAGCGGTTAGCATGCCTGCCTCTTGCACAAGGGGTCCCAGGCTCGATCCTGGCTGTTGGAGCTTTGTATGTTCTATGAAGGTGCGTGTTCATATACACTTTATTCGTATTCATATAACTCCACGTTGTACAGTCAGGTTCGGTAAAACGCTATCAGCTGGCTATGTGTTCTGTTCGGAAACAACCGAGAGACCCCGTTGCTCACCATTGTGCGACGAAGGGTATTCGAGTACATAGTATTTCGAATAATTGTTTCCTATTATACAGTCCCTTAGCCTAGCGGTTAGCATGCCTGCCTCTTGCACAAGGGGTCCCAGGTTCGATCCTGGCTGCTTGAGCTTTGTATGTTATATATATATGTATGCTATATATATATATGTAGGGACTGAAAAAGGACTGATGATTGGGAATACCTGGTTTAAAAAGCGAGATATACATAAGTATACGTATGTAAGTAGGAGAGATGGTCAGAGAGCGTTATTGGATTACATGTTAATTGACAGGCGCGCGAAAGACAGATTTTTGGATGTTAATGTCTGAGAGGTGCAACTGGAGGGATGTCTGATCATTATCTTATGGAGGCTAAGGTGAAGATTTGTATGGGTTTTCAGAAAAGAAGTGTGAATGTTGGGGTGAAGAGGGTGGTGAGAGTAAGTGAGCTTGGGAAGGAGACTTGTGTGAGGAAGTACCAGGAGAGACTGAGTACAGAATGGAAAAAGGTGAGAACAATGGAAGTAAGGGGAGTGGGGGAGGAATGGGATGTATTTAGGGAATCAGAGATGGATTGCGCAAAAAATGCTTGTGGCTGAGAAGAGTGGGAGGTGGGTTGATTAGAAAGGGTAGTGAGTGGTGGGATGAAGAAGTAAGAGTATTAGTGAAAGAGAAGAGAGAGGCATTTGGACGATTTTTGCAGGGAAAAAATGCAATTGACTGGGATATGTATAAAAGAAAGAGAAAGGAGGTCAAGAGAAAGGTGCAAGAGGTGAAAAAAAGGGCAAATGAGAGTTGGGGTGAGAGAGTGTCATTAAATTTTAGGGAGAATAAAAGGATGTTCTGGAAGGAGGTAAATAAAGTGCGTAAGACAAGGGAGCAAATGGGAACTTCAGTGAAGGGCGCAAATAGGGAGGTGATAACAAGTAGTGGTGATGTGAGAAGGAGATGGAGTGAGTATTTCGAAGGTTTGTTGAATGTGTTTGATGATAGAGTGGCAGATATAGGGTGTTTTGGTCGAGGTGGTGTGCAAAGTGAGAGGGTTAGGGAAAATGATTTGGTAAACAGAGAAGAGGTAGTAAAAGCTTTGCGGAAGATGAAAGCCGGCAAGGCAGCAGGTTTGGATGGTATTGCAGTGGAATTTATCAAAAAAGGGAGTGACTGTATTGTTGACTGCTTGGTAAGGTTATTTAATGTATGTATGACTCATGGTGAGGTGCCTGAGTATTGGCGGAATGCGTGCATAGTGCCATTGTACAAAGGCAAAGGGGATAAGAGTGAGTGCTCAAATTACAGAGGTATAAGTTTGTTGAGTATCCCTGGTAAATTATATGGGAGGATATTCATTGAGAGGGTGAAGGCATGTACAGAGCATCAGATTGGGGAAGAGCAGTATGGTTTCAGAAGTGGTAGAGGATGTGTGTATCAGGTGTTTGCTTTGAAGAATGTATGTGAGAAATACTTAGAAAAGCAAATGGATTTCTATGTAGCATTTATGGATCTGGAGAAGGCATATGATAGAGTTGATAGAGATGCTCTGTGGAAGGTATTAAGAATATATGGTGTGGGAGGCAAGTTGTTAGAAGCAGTGAAAAGTTTTTATCGAGGATGTAAGGCATATGTACGTGTAGGAAGAGAGGAAAGTGATTGGTTCTCAGTGAATGTAGGTTTGCGGCAGGGGTGTGTAATGTCTCCATGGTTCTTTAATTTGTTTATGGATGGGGTTGTTAGGGAGGTGAATGCAAGAGTTTTGGAAAGAGGGGCAAGTATGAAGTCTGTTGTGGATGAGAAAGCTTGGGAAGTGAGTCAGTTGTTGTTCGCTGATGATACAGCGCTGGTGGCTGATTCATGTGAGAAACTACAGAAGCTGGTGACTGAGTTTGGTAAAGTGTGTGAAAGAAGAAAGTTAAGAGTAAATGTGAATAAGAGCAAGGTTATTAGGTACAGTAGGGTTGAGGGTCAAGTCAATTGGGAGGTGAGTTTGAATGGAGAAAAACTGGAGGAAGTGAAGTGTTTTAGATATCTGGGAGTGGATCTGGCAGCGGATGGAACCATGGAAGCGGAAGTGGATCATAGGGTGGGGGAGGGGGCGAAAATTCTGGGAGCCTTGAAGAATGTGTGGAAGTCGAGAATATTATCTCGGAAAGCAAAAATGGGTATGTTTGAAGGAATAGTGGTTCCAACAATGTTGTCTGGTTGCGAGGCGTGGGCTATGGAGAGAGTTGTGCGCAGGAGGATGGATGTGCTGGAAATGAGATGTTTGAGGACAATGTGTGGTGTGAGGTGCTTTGATCGAGTAAGTAACGTAAGGGTAAGAGAGATGTGTGGAAATAAAAAGAGCGTGGTTGAGAGAGCAGAAGAGGGTGTTTTGAAATGGTTTGGGCACATGGAGAGAATGAGTGAGGAAAGATTGACCAAGAGGATATATATGTCGGAGGTGGAGGGAACGAGGAGAAGAGGGAGACCAAATTGGAGGTGGAAAGACGGAGTGAAAAAGATTTTGTGTGATCGGGGCCTGAACATGCAGGAGGGTGAAAGGAGGGCAAGGAATAGAGTGAATTGGAGCGATGTGGTATACCGGGGTTGACGTGTTGTCAGTGTATTGAATCAAGGCATGTGAAGCGTCTGGGGTAAACCATGGAAAGCTGTGTAGGTATGTATATTTGCGTGTGTGGACGTGTATGTATATACATGTGTATGGGGGTGGGTTGGGCCATTTCTTTCGTCTGTTTCCTTGCGCTACCTCGCAAACGCGGGAGACAGCAACAAAGCAAAAAAAAAAAAAATATATATATACATATATATATATATATATATATATATATATATATATATATATATATATATATATATATATATATATATATATATATATATATATATATATATATATATATATATATATATATATATATATATATATATATATATATATATATATATATATATATATATATATATATATATATATATATATATATATATATATATATTATCCCTGGGGATAGGGGATTAAGAATACTTCCCACGTATTCCCTGCGTGTCGTAGAAGGCGACTAAAAGGGGAGGGAGCGGGGGGCTGGAAATCCTCCCCTCTCCTTTTTTTTTTTTTTTTTTTTTTTTTTTCCAAAAGAAGGAACAGAGGGGGCCAGGTGAGGATATTCCAAAAAAGGCCCAGTCCTCTGTTCTTAACGCTACCTCGCCAACGCGGGAAATGGCAAATAGTTTAAAAGAAAGAAGAAAAGATATATATATATATATATATATGTATATATATATATATATATATATATATATATATATATATATATATATATATATATATATATATATATATATATATATATATATATATATATATATATATATGGGGTTGTTAGGGAGGTAAATGCAAGAGTCTTGGAAAGAGGGGCAAGTATGAAGTCTGTTGGGGATGAGAGAGCTTGGGAAGTGAGTCAGTTGTTGTTCGCTGATGATACAGCGCTGGTGGCGGATTCATGTGAGAAACTGCAGAAGCTGGTGACGGAGTTTGGTAAAGTGTGTGGAAGAAGAAAGTTAAGAGTAAATGTGAATAAGAGCAAGGTTATTAGGTACAGTAGGGTTGAGGGTCAAGTCAATTGGGAGGTGAGTTTGAATGGAGTAAAACTGGAGGAAGTGAAGTGTTTTAGATATCTGGGAGTGGATCTGTCAGCGGATTGAACCATGGAAGCGGAAGTGGATCATAGGGTGGGGGAGGGGGCGAAAATTTTGGGAGCCTTGAAAAATGTGTGGAAGTCGAGAACATTATCCCGGAAAGCAAAAATGGGTATGTTTGAAGGAATAGTAGTTCCAACAATGTTGTATGGTTGCGAGGCGTGGGCTATGGATAGAGTTGTGCGCAGGAGGATGGATGTGCTGGAAATGAGATGTTTGAGGACGATGTGTGGTGTGAGGTGGTTTGATCGAGTAAGTAACGTAAGGGTAAGAGAGATGTGTGGAAATAAAAAGAGCGTGGTTGAGAGAGCAGAAGAGGGTGTTTTGAAATGGTTTGGGCACATGGAGAGAATGAGTGAGGAAAGATTGACCAAGAGGATATTTGTGTCGGAGGTGGAGGGAACGAGGAGAAGAGGGAGACCAAATTGGAGGTGGAAAGATGGAGTGAAAAGGATTTTGTGTGATCGGGGCCTGAACATGCAGGAGGGTGAAAGGAGGGCAAGGAATAGAGTGAATTGGAGCGATGTGGTATACAGGGGTTGACGTGCTGTCAGTGGATTGAATCAAGGCATGTGAAGCGTCTGGGGTAAACCATGGAAAGCTGTGTAGGTATGTATATTTGCGTGTGTGGACGTGTGTATGTACATGTGTATGGGGAGGGTTGGGCCATTTCTTTCGTCTGTTTCCTGCGCTACCTCGCAAACGCGGGAGACAGCGACAAAGTATAAAAAAAAAAAAAAAAAAAAAATATATATATATATATATATATATATATATATATATATATATATATATATATACATATATAATTGGTGTACATGGGGTGTTTAGTCTTGTAAATGGAAACAGTGAAGAGCTTGTAGATTTATGCGCTGAAAAAGTACTGTTGATTGGGAATACCTGGTTTAAAAACAGAGAAATACATAACTATACGTATATAAGTAGGAGAGATGGCCAGAGAGCGTTACTGGATTACGTGTTAATTCATAGGCGCGCGAATGAGACACTTTTGAATGTTAATGTACAGAGAAGTGCAACTGGAGGGAGGTCTGATCATTATCTTGTGGAGGCGAAGGTGAAGATTTGTAGGGGTTTTCAGAAAAGAAGAGAGAATGTTGGGGTGAAGAGAGTGGTGAGAGTAAGTGAGCTTGGGAAGGAGACTTGTGTGAGGAAGTACTAGGAGAGACTGAGTACAGAATGGAAAAAGGTGAGAACAAAGGAGGTAAGGGTAGTGGGGGAGGAATGGGGTTGTTTTACGGAAGCAGTGATGGCTTGCGCAAAAGATGGTTGTGGAATAAGAAGCGTGGGATTTAGTAATGTTAGAAAGGGTAGTGAGTGGTGAGATGAAGAAGTAAGATTATTAGTGAAAGAGAAGAGCGACGCATATGGATATTTTTGCAGGGAAATGATGCAAATGAGTGGGAGATGTATAAGAGAAAGGGGCAGAAGGTCAAGAGAAAGGTGCAAGGGGTGAAAAAGAGGGCAAATGAGAGTTGGGGTGAGAGAGTATCATTAAATTTTAGGGGGAATAAAAAGATGTTTTGGAAGCAGGTATACAAATTGCGTAAGACAATGGGGCAAATGGGAATTTCAGTGAAGGGGGCTAATGAGGAGGTGATAACAAGTAATTTTGATGTCAGAAGGGGGTGGTGTGAATATTTTGAAGGTTTGTTGAATGTGTTTGATGATAGTGTGGCAGATATAGGGTGTTTTTGTTGAGGTGGTGTGCAAAGTGAGAGAGTTAGGGAAAATGATTTAATAAACAGAGAATAGGTAGTAAAAGCTTTGCACAAGATGAAAGCCGGCAAGGCAGAGGGTTTGGATGATAGTGCAGTAGATTTTATTAAATAAAGGGGTGGCTGTATTGCTGACTGTATGTGTACGGTTATTTAATATATGTATGTCTCATGGTGAGGTGCCTGAGGATTGGCGGAATGCTTTCATAGTGCCATTGTACAAAGACAAAGGGGATAAAAGTGAGTGCTCAAATTACAGAGGTGTAAGTTTCTTGAGTATTCCTGGGATATTATATGGGAGGGTATTGATTGAGAGCGTGAAGTCATGTACAGAGCATCAGATTGGGGAAGAGCAGTGTGGTTTCAGAAGTGGTAGAGGATGTGTGGATTAGGTGTTTCCTTTGAAAAATGAATGTGAAAAATACTTAGAAAAGCAAATGGATTTATATGGTGACATTTATAGATCTGGAAAAGGCATATTATACAGTTGACAGAGTTGCTCTGATGAAGGTATTAAGAATATATGGTGTGAGAGGCAAGTTGTTAGAAGCAGTGAAAGGTTTTTATCGATGAGGTAAGGCATGTGTACGTGTAGGAAGAGAGGAAAGTGATTGGTTCTCAGTGAATGTACTTTTGCGGCAGGGGTGTGTGATGTCTCCATGGTTGTTTAATTTGTTTATGGATAGGGTTGTTAGGAGGTGAATGCAAGAGTTTTGTAAAGAGTGGTAAGTATGCAGTCTGCTGCGAATGAGAGAGCTTGGGAAGTTATTCAGCTGTTGTTCGCTGATGATAAAGCGCTGATGGCTGAATCATGTGAGAAACTGCAGAAGCTTGTACCTGAGTTTGTTAAATTGTGTGAAAGAAGAGAGCTGAGTGTAAATGTGAATAAGAGCAAGGTTATTAGGTACAGTAGGGTTAAGGGACAAGTCAATTCGGAGGTAGGTTTGAATGGAGAAAAGCTGGAGGAAGTGAAGTGTCTTAGATTTCTGGGAGTGGATTTGGCAGCTGATGGAACCATGGAAGCGGAAGTGAATCATAGGGTTGGGGAGGGAGCGAAAGTTCTGGGAGCCTTGAAGAATGTGTGGAAGTCGAGAACATTATCCCGGAAAGCAAAAATGGTTATGTTTAAAGGAATAGTTGTTCAAACAATGTTATATGCCTGCGAGGCGTGGGCTATGGATAGAGTTGTGCGTAGGAGGGTGGATGTGCTGGAAATAAGATGTTTGAGGACAATATGTGGTGTGAGATGGTTTAATTAAGTAAGTAATAATAGGGTGAGAGAAATGTGTAGTAATAAAAAGAGGTTGGTTGAGAGAGCAGAAAAGGGTGTTTTCAAATGGTTTGGTCACATGGAGAGAATGAGTGAGGAAAGATTGACAAGGTGGATATATGTGTCAGAGGTAGAGGGAACGAGGAGAAGTGGGAGACCAAATAGGAGGTGGAAAGATGGAGTGAAAAAGATTTTGAGTGATCGGGGCCTGAACATGCAGGAGGGTGAAAGGCGTGCAAGGAATAGAGTGAATTAGAACGATGTGGTGTACCGGGGTCGACGTGCTGTCAATGGATTGAGCCAAGGCATGTGAAGCGTCCAGGGTACACTATGGAAAGTTCTGTGGGGCCTGGATGTGGAAAGGGAGCTGTGGTTTCGGGGCATTATTACATGACAGCTACAGACTGAGTGTGAACGAATGGGGCCTTTGTTGTCTTTTCCTCGCGCTGTCTTGCACACATGAGGGTGGAGGGGGTTGTTTTTCCATGTGTGGCGGGGTGGCAATGGGAATAAATAAAGGCAGACAGTATGAATTATGTACATCTGTATATATGTATAAGTCTGTGTGTGTATATATATGTATATTTTGAGATGTATAGGTATGTATATTTGGGTGTGTTGACGTGTATGTACATACATGTGTATGTGGGTGGGTTAGGCCATTCTTTTGTCTGTTTTCTTGCGCTACCTCGATATTGCGGGAGGCAGCGACAAACCAAAATGAAAAGGTATAAGTTTGTTGAGTATTCCTGGTAAATTATATGGGAGGGTATTGATTGAGAGGGTGAAGGCATGTACAGAGCATCAGATTGGGGAAGAGCAGTGCGGTTTCAGAAGTGGTAGAGGATGTGTGGATCAGGTGTTTGCTTTGAAGAATGTACGTGAGAAATACTTAGAAAAGCAAATGGATTTGTATGTAGCATTTATGGATCTGGAGAAGGCATATGATAGAGTTGATAGAGATGCTCTGTGGAAGGTATTAAGAATATATGGTGTGGGAGGCAAGTTGTTAGAAGCAGTGAAAAGTTTTTATCGAGGATGTAAGGCATGTGTACGTGTAGGAAGAGAGGAAAGTGATTGGTTCTCAGTGAATGTAGGTTTACGGCAGGGGTGTGTGATGTCTCCATGGTTGTTTAATTTGTTTATGGATGGGGTTGTAAGGGAGGTAAATGCAAGAGTCCTGGAAAGAGGGGCAAGTATGAAGTCTGTTGGGGATGAGAGAGCTTGGGAAGTGAGTCAGTTGTTGTTCGCTGATGATACAGCGCTGGTGGCTGATTCATGTGAGAAACTGCAGAAGCTGGTGACTGAGTTTGGAAAAGTGTGTGGAAGAAGAAAGTTGAGAGTAAATGTGAATAAGAGCAAGGTTATTAGGTACAGTATGGTTGAGGGTCAAGTCAATTGGGAGGTGAGTTTGAATGGAGAAAAACTGGAGGAAGTGAAGTGTTTTAGATATCTGGGAGTGGATCTGTCAGCGGATGGAACCATGGAAGCGGAAGTGGATCATAGGGTGGGGGAGGGGGCGAAAATTTTGGGAGCCTTGAAAAATGTGTGGAAGTCGAGAACATTATCTCGGAAAGCAAAAATGGGTATGTTTGAGGGAATAGTGGTTCCAACAATGTTGTATGGTTGCGAGGCGTGGGCTATGGATAGAGATGTGCGCAGGAGGATGGATGTGCTGGAAATGAGATGTTTGAGGACAATGTGTGGTGTGAGGTGGTTTGATCGAGTAAGTAACGTAAGGGTAAGAGAGATGTGTGGAAATAAAAAGAGCGTGGTTGAGAGAGCAGAAGAGGGTGTTTTGAAATGGTTTGGGCACATGGAGAGAATGAGTGAGGAGAGATTGACCAAGAGGATATATGTGTCGGAGGTGGAGGGAACGAGGAGAAGAGGGAGACCAAATTGGAGGTGGAAAGATGGAGTGAAAAAGATTTTGTGTGATCGGGACCTGAACATGCAGGAGGGTGAAAGGAGGGCAAGAAATAGAGTGAATTGGAGTCATGTGGTATACAGGGGTTGACGTGCTGTCAGTGGATTGAAGCAAGGCATGTGAAGCGTCTGGGGTAAACCATGGAAAGCTGTGTAGGTATGTATATTTGCGTGTGTGGACGTGTGTATGTACATGTGTATGGGGGGGGGGGGGGTGGGGCCATTTCTTTCGTCTGTTTCCTTGCGCTACCTCGCAAACGCGGGAGACAGCGACAAAGTATAAAAAAAAAAAAAAAAAAAAAAATATATATATATATATATATATATATATATATATATATATATATATATATATATATATATATATATATATATATATATATATATATATATATATATATATATATATATATATATATATATATATATATATATATATATATATATATATATATATATATATATAGAAACCTCCTTGTATTTTAACTTTCTAAAAGGGGAAACAGAAGGAGTCATGCGAGGAGTGCTCATCCTCCTCGAAGGCTCAGATTGGTGTGGCTAAATGTGTGTGGATGTAAACAAGATGAGATAAAAGGAGACATAGGTAGTATGTTTGAGTAAAAGAACCTGGATGTTTTGGCTCTGAGTGAAACGAAGCTTATGATTAAAGGGGAATAGTGGTTTGGGAGTGTCTTGTGAGTAAAGTCATGGGATAGTGAGAGGACAAGAGCAAGGGAAGGAGTAGCACTACTCCTGAAACAGGAGGGGTGTGAGTATGTGACAGAGTGTAAGAAAGCAATCTCTAGATTGATATGCGTACAACTGAAAGCTGATGGAGAGAGATGGGTGATTATTTGTGCATATGCACCTAGGTATGAGAAGAAAGATCATGAGAGGCAAGTGTTTTGGGAGCAACTGAGTGAGTGTGTTAGTAGTTTTGATGCACGAGACCGGGTTAAAGTGATGGGTGATTCGAATGCAAAGGTGAGTAATGTGGCAGTTGAGAGAATGATTGGTGTACATCGGATGTTCAGTTTTGTAAATGGAAATGGTTTAGAGTTTGAAGATGTATGTGCTGAAAAAGGACTGGTGATTGGGAATACCTGGTTTTAAAAGAGAGATATACATAAGTATACGTATGAAAGTAGGAGATAAGGCCAGAGAGCGTTACTGGATTAAATGTTTATTGATAGGCGTGCGAATCAGAGACTTTTGGATGTTAAGATACTGAGAGGTGCAACTGGAAGGCTGTCTGATCATTATCTTGTGGAGGCGAAGGAGAAGATTTGTAGAGGTTTTCAGAAAAGAAAAGAGAATGTTGGGTTGAAATGAGTGTTGAGAGTAAGTGAACTTGGGAAGGATATTTGTGTGAGGAAGAACCAGGAGAGACTGAGTACAGAATGGAAAAATGTGAGAACAAAGGAAGTAAAGGGAGTGGGGGAAGAATAAGATGTATTTAGAGAAGCAGTGATAGCTTGCGCGAAAGCTGCTTGTAGCATGAGAAGCGTGGGAGGTGGGCAGATTAGAAAGGGTAGTGAGTGGTGGAATGAACAAGTAAGATTATTAGTCAAAGAGAAGAAAGAGGCATTCGGACGGTTTTTGCAGGAAAATAATGCAAATGAGTGGGAGATGTATAAAAGAAAGAGGCAGGAGGTCAAGAGAAGGGTGCAGGAGATCAAAAAGTGGGCAAATGAGAGTTGGGGTGAGAGAGTATCATTAAATTTAAGGGACAATAGAAAGATGTCTTGAAGGAGGTAAATAAAGTGCGTAAGACAACGTAACAAATGGGAACTTCAGTGAAGGGGGCTAATGCAGAGGTGATAACAAGTAGTGGTGATGTGAGAAGGAGATGGAGTGAGTATTTTGAAAGTTTATTGAATGATAGAGTGGCAGATATAGGGTGTTTTGGTCGAGGTGGTGTGCAAAGTGAGCGGGTTAAGGAAAAATATTTAGTAATCAGAGAAGAAGATGTAAAAGCTTTGCGGAAGATGAAAGCCGGCAAGGCAGCGGGTTTGGATGGTATCGCAGTGGAATTTTCTTAAAAAAATGGGGTGACCGTATTGTTAACTGGTTGGAAAGGTTATTTAATGTATGTATGACTCATAGTGAAGTGCCTAAGGATTAGCGGAATGCTTGCATAGTGCCATTGTACAAAGAAAAATGGAATAAAAGTGAGTGCTCAAATTACAGAGGTATAAGATTTTTTTAGTATTCCTGGTAAATTATATGGGAGGGTATTGATTGAGAGGGTGAAAGCATGTACCAAATTGGAGGTGGAAAGATGGAGTTAATAAGATTTTGAGTAATCGGGGCCTGAACATGCAGGAGGGTGAAAGGCGTGAAAGGAACAGAGTAAATTAGAACGATGTGATGTACCGGGGTCGACGTGCTGTCAATGGTTTGAGCCACGGCATGTGAAGAGTCTGGTGTACACTATGGAAAGTTCTGTGGGGCCTGGATGTGGAAAGGGAGCTGTGGTTTCGGAGCATTATTACATGACAGCTTTAGACTCAGTGTGAACGAATTTGGCCTTTGTTGTGTTTTCCTAGCGCTACCTCGCGCACATTTGGGGTGAGGGGGTTGTTATTTCATGTGTGGCGGGGTGGTGATGGGAATGAATAAGGGCAGACAGTATGAATTATGTATGTGTGTATATAAAAATACGTCTGTGTGTGCATATATTTGTAAATATTGAGACGTGTAGGTATGCATATTTGCGAGTGTGGATGTGTATATATATACATGTGTAAGTGGGTGTATTGGGCCATTTCTTTCGTCTGTTTCCTTGCGTTACCTCCTTAACGCAGGAGACAGCGACAAAGCAAAATAAATGAAATACATATTCTATTTTTTCATTATTATTTTGCTTTGGCGCTGTCTCCCGCGTTAGCAAGGTAGCGCAAGGAAACAGACGAAAGAATGGCCCAACCCACCCACATACACATGTATATACATACACGTCCAAAAACGCAAATACACACACCTATACATCTCAATGTACACATATATATATATATATACACACATATACATATACATATATACACATGTACATAATTCATACTGTCTGCCTTTATTCATTACCATCGCCACCTCGCCACATATGGAATAACAGCCCCTTCCCCCCTCATTGTGCGAGGTAGCGCTAGGAAAGGACAACAAAGACCGCATTCCTTCACACTCAGTCTCTAGCTGTCATGTAAAAATGCACCGAAACCACAGCTCCCTTTCCACACCCAGGCCCCAAAGAACTTTCTATGGTTTACCCCAGACACTTCACATGCCCTGGATCAATCCATTGATAGCACATCGACCCCGGTATACCACATCGTTCCAATTCACTCTATTCCTTGCATGCCTCTCACACTCCTGCATGTTCAGGCCCCGATCACTCAAAATCTTTTTCACTCCATCTTTCCACCTCCAGTTTGGTCTCCCACTTCTCCTCGTTCCCTTCACTTCTGACACATATATGCTCTTGGTCAATTTTCCTCACTCATTCTCTCTATGTGACCAAACCATTTCAAAACACCCTCTTCTGCTCTCTCAACCACACTCTTTATATTTATACACAACTCTCTTACCCTTACATTACTTACTCAATCAAACCACCTCACACCACATATTGTCCTCAAGCATCTCATTTCCCGCACATCCACCCTCCTGCGCACAACTCTATCCATATCTCGACTTCCAAACATTCTTCAAGGCTCCCAGAATTTTCGCCCCCTCCCCCACCCTATGATTCACTTCCGCTTTCATTGTTCCATCCGCTGCCAGATCCACTACCAGATATCTAAAACACTTTACTTCCTCCAGTTTTTCTCCGTTCAAACCTACCTCCCAGTTGACTTGACGCTCAACCCTACTGTACCTAATAACCTTGCTCTTATTCACATTTACTCTCAACTTTCTTCTTTCACACACTTTACCAAACTCAGTCACCAGCTTCGGCAGTTCCTTACATGAATCACACACCAGCGCTGTATAATCAGCGAACAATAACTGACTCACTTCCCAAGCTCTCTCATCCCCAACAGACTTCATACTTGCCCCTCTTTCCAAAACTCTTGCATTTACCTACCTAACAACCCCATCCATAAACAAATTAAACACCCATGGAGACATCACACACCCCTGCCGCAAACCTACATTCACTGAGAACATGTCCCTTTCCTCTCTTCCTACACGTACACATGCCTTACATACTCGATAGAAACTTCACTGCTTTTAACAACTTGCCTCCCACACCATATATTCTTAATACTTACCACAGAGTATCTCTATCAACTCTATCACATGCCTTCTCCAGATCCATAAATGCTACATAGAAATCCATTTGCTTTTCTAAGTATTTCTCACATACATTCCTGAAAGCAAAAACCTGATCCACACATCCTCTACCACTTCTGAAACCACACTCCTCTTCCCCAGTCTGATGCTCTGTACATGCCTTCACCCTCTCATTCAATGCCCTCCCATATAATTTACCAGGAATACTCTACAACTTATACCTGTGTAATTTGAGCAATCACCTTTCTCCCCTTTGCCTTTGTACAATGGCACTATATATATATATATATATATATATATATATATATATATATATGTTTTATTTATTTATTTATTCTACTTTTCGCTGTCTCCCGCGTTATTGAGGTAGCGCAAGGAAACACACGAAGGAATGGCCCAACCCACCCACATACACATGCATATACATACACGTCCACACACACAAATATACATACCTATACATATCAACGGATACATATATATACACAGAGAGACATATACATATATACACATGTCCATAATTCATACTATCTGCCTTTATTCATTCCCATCCCCACCTCGCCTCACATGAATTAACAACCCCTTCCACTTCATGTGCGCGAGGTACGCTAGGAACACAACAAAGGCCCCATTTGTTCACACTTAGTCTCTAGCAGTCATATAATAATGCACCGAAACCACAGCTCCCTTTCCACATCCAGGCCCCACAGAACTTTCCATGGTTTACCCCAGACGCTTCACATGCCCTGGTTCAATCCATTGACCGAACGTCGACCCCGGTATACCACATCGTTCCAATTCACTCTATTCCTTGCCCGCCTTTCACCTTCCTGCATGTTCAGGCCCCAATCACTCAAAATCTTCTTCAATTAATCTTTCCACCTCCAATTAGGTCTCACACTTCCTCAATCCGTCCACCTCAGACACATGTATCCTCTTGGTCAATTTTTCCTCACTCATTCTCTCCATGTGACCAAAACATTTCAAAACACCCTCTTCTGCTCTCTTAACCACACTCTTTATATTACCACAATTCTCTCTTACCCTAATATTACTTACTCGATCAAAGCACCTCACACCACATATTGTCCTCAAACATCTCATTTCCAGCACATCCACCCTCCTGGGCACAACTCTATCCACAGCCCACGCCTCGCAACCATACAACATTGTTGGAACCAATATTCCTTCAAACAACCCCATTTTTGCTTTCCGAGATAATGTTCTCGACTTCCACTCATTCTTCAAGGCTCCCAGAATTTTAGCCCCCTCCCCCACCCTATGATTCACTTCCGCTGCCATGGTTCTATCCGCTGCCAAATCCACTCCCAGATATTCAAAACACTTCACTTCCTCCATTTTTTCTCAATTCAAACTTACCTCCATACTGACTTGACCCTCAACCCTACTGTACCTAATAACCTTGCTCTTATTCACATTTACTCTGAACTTTCTTCTTTCACACACTTTACCAAACTCAGTCACCAGCTTCTGCAGTTTCTCACATGAATCAGCCACCATCGCTTTATCATCAGCGAACAACAATTGACTTACTTCCCGAGCTCTCTCATCCACAGCAGACTGCATACTTGCCCCTCTTTCCAAAACTCTTGCATTCACCTCCCAAACAACCCCATCCATAAACAACCATGGAGACATCAAACAATTAAACAACCATGGAGACATCACACACCCCTGCCGCAAACCTACATTCACTGAGAACCAATCACTTTCCTCTCTTCCTACACGTACATATGCCTTACATCCTTGAGAAAAAACTTTCCACTCCTTCTAAAAAATTGCCTCCCTCACCATATACTCTTAATGCGTTATACAGAGCATCTCTATCAAATCTATCTTATGCCTTCTCCAGATCCATAAATAATACATACAAATTCATTTGTCTTTCTAAGTATTTCTCTCATACAATCTTGAAAGCAAACACCTGATCCAGACATCCTCTACCACTTCTGAAACCCCACTGCTCTTCCCCAATTTGATGCTCTGTACATGCCTTCACCCTCTCAATCAATACCCTTCCATATAATTTACCAGGAATACTCAACAAACTTATACATCTGTAATTTGAGCACTCACTCTTATCTCCTTTGCCTTTGTACAATGGCACTATGCAAGAATTCCGCCAATCCTCACGCACCCCACCATGAATCATACATACATTAAATAACCTTACCAAACAGTCAACTACACAGTCACCTCCCTTTTTAATGAACTCCTCTGCAATGCCATCCAAACCCGCTGCCTTGCCGGCTTTCATCTTCCGCAAAGCTTTTATTACCTCTTCTATGTTTACCAAATCATCCTCCCCAACCCTCTCACTTTCCAAAACACCTCGACCAAAACACCGTATATCTGCCACTCTATCATCAAACACATTCAACAAACCTTCAAAATACTCACTTCATATTCTCACTTCACAAGTACTTATTATCAACTCCCCATTAGCCCCCTTCACTGAAGTTCCAATTTTGTCCATTATCTTACGCACTTTATTTACCTCCTTCCAGAACATCTTATTCTCCCTAAAATTTAATGATACTCTCTCACCCAACTCTGATTTGCCCTCTTTTTAACCTCTTGCACCTTTCTCTTGACCTCCTGCCTCTTTCTTTTATATATATACCAGTTATTTCCTTTATTTCCCTTCAAAAATCGTCCAATTGCTTGTCTCTTCTCTTTCACTAATAATCTTACTTCTTCATCCCACCATTCACTACCCTTTCTAATCTGCCCGCCTGCCACGCTTCTCATGCCACAAGCATCTTTTGCTCAAGCCATCACTGCTTCCCTAAATAAATCCCATTCCTCCCACTTATCTTCTCACCTTATATTCTCACCTTTTTCCATTTTGTACTCAATCTCTTCTGGTACTTCCTCGCACAAGTCTCCTTCCCAAGATCACTTACTCCCACCACTCTGTTCACCACAAAATTTTCTCTTCTTTTCTGAAAACCTCTACAAATCTTCACCTTCGCCTCCACAATATGATGATCACAAATCCCTCTAGTTGCACTTCTCAGCATATCAACATCCATATATATATATATATATATATATATATATATATATATATATATATATATATATATATATATATATATATATATATATATATATATATATATATATATATATATATATATATATATATATATATATATATATATATATATATATATATATATATATATATATATATATATATATATATATATATATATATATATATATATATATATATATATATATATATATATATATATATATATATATATATATATATATATATATATATATATATATATATATATATATGGATGTTGATATGCTGAGAAGTGCAACTAGAGGGATTTGTGATCATTATATTGTGGAGGCGAAGGTGAAGATTTGTAGAGGTTTTCAGAAAAGAAGAGAAAATTTTTTTTTTTTTTTTTTTTTTTTTTTTTTTTTTTTTTTTTCCAAAAGAAGGAACAGAGAAGAGGGCCAGGTGAGGATATTTCCTCAAAGGCCCAGCCCTCTGTTCTTAACGCTACCTCGCTGTCGCGGGAAATGGCGGATAGTATGAAAAAAAAAAAAAAAAAAATATATATATATATATATATATATATATATATATATATATATATATATATATATATATATATATATATATATATATATATATATATATATGTGTATTTTATTTTTTTTGTTATTATTTTGCTTTGTCGCTGTCTCACGCGTTTGCGAGGTAGCGCAAGAAGACAGACGAAAGAAATGGCACAACCCACACCCATACCCAATGTATATACATACACGTCCACACACGCAAATATACATACCTATACATCTCAATGTACACATATATATACACACACAGACACATACATATATACCCATGCGCACAATTCACACTGTCTGAATTTATTCATTCCCATCGCCACCTCGCAACACATGGAATACCATCCCCCTCCCCCCTCAAGTGTGCGAGGTAGCACTAGGAAAAGACAACAAAGGCCCCATTAGTTCACACTCAGTCTCTAGTTGTCATGCAATAATGCTCGAAACCACAGCTCCCTTTCCACATCCAGGCCCCACACAATTTTCCATGGTTTACCCCAGACGCTTCACATGCCCTGATTCAATCGACTGACAGCACGTCAACCCCGGTATACCACATCGATACAATTCACTCTATTCCTTGCCCGCCTTTCACCCTCCTGCATGTTTAGGCCCCGATCACACAAAATCTTTTTCACTCCATCTTTCCACCTCCAATTTGGTCTCCCACTTCTCCTCGTTCCCTCCACCTCCGACACATATATCCTCTTGGTCAATCTTTCCTCACTCATTCTCTCCATGTGCCCAAACCATTTCAAAACACCCTCTTCTGCTCTCTCAGCCACGCTCTTTTTATTTCCACACATCTCTCTTACCCTTACATTACTTACTCGATCAAACCACCTCACACCACACATTGTCCTCAAACATCTCATTTCCAGTACACCCACCCTCCTGCTCACAACTCTATCCATAGCCCACGACTCGCAACCATACAACATTGTTGGAAGGACTATTCCTTCAAACATACCCATTTTTGCTTTCCGAGATAATGTTCTCGACTTCCACACATTCTTCAAGGCCCCCAGGATTTTCGCCCCCTCCCCCACCCTATGATCCATTTCCGCTTCCATATTTCCATCCGCTGCCATATCCACTCCCAGATATCTAAAACACTTTACTTCCTCCAGTTTTTCTCCATTCAAACTTACCTCCCAATTGACTTGACCCTCAACCATACTGTACCTAATAACCTTGCTCTTATTCACATTTACTCTTAACTTTCTTCTTTCACACACTTTACCAAACTCAGTCACCGGCTTCTGCAGTTTCTCACATGAATCAGCCACCAGCGCTGTATCATCAGCGAACAACAACTGACTCACTTCCCAAGCTCTCTCATCCACAACAGACTTCATACTTGTCCCTCTTTCCAAAACTCTTGCATTCACCTCCCTAACAACCCCATCCATAAGCAAATTAAACAACCATGGAGACATCACACACCCCTGCCGTAAACCTATATTCACTGAGAACCAATCACTTTCCTCTCTTCCTACACGTACACATGCCTTACATCCTCGATAAAAACTTTTCACTGCTTCTAACAACTTGCCTCCCATACCATATATTCTTAATACCTTCCACAGAGCATCTCTATCCAATCTATCATATGCCTTCTCCAGATCCATAAATGCTACATACAAATCCATTTGCTTTTCTAAGTATTTCTCACATACATTCTTCAAAGCAAACACCTGATCCACACATCCTCTACCACTTCTGAAACCACACTACTCTTCCCCAATCTGATGCTCTGTACATGCCTTCACCCTCTCATTCAATACCCTCCCATATAATTTACCAGGAATACTCAACAAACTTATACCTCTATAATTTGAGCACTCACTCTTATCCTCTTTGCCTTTGTACAAAGGCGCTATGCACGCATTCCGCCAATTTTCAGGCACCTCACCATGAGTCATACATACATTAGATAACCTTACCAACCAGTCAATAATACAGTCATCCCCTTTTTTAATAAATTCCACTGCAATACCATCCAAACCTGCTGCCTTGCCGGCTTTCATCTTCCGCAAAGCTTTCACTACCTCTTCTCTGTTTACCAGATCATCTTCCCTAACCCTCTCACTTTGCACACCACCTCGACCAAAACACCCTATATCTGCCACTCTATCATCAAACACATTCAACAAACCTTCAAAATACTCACTCCATCTCCTTCTCACATCACCACTACTTGTTGTCACCTCCCCATTTGCGCCCTTCACTGAATTTCCTATTTGCTCCCTTGTCTTATGCACTTTATTTACCTCCTTCCAGAACATCTTTTTATTCTCCCTAAAATTTAATGATACTCTCTCACCCCAACTCTCATTTGCCCTCTTTTTCATATATATATATATATATATATATATATATATATATATATATATATATATATATATATATATATATATATATATATATATATATATATATATATATAAGGGGTGTGTGATGTCTCCATGGTTGTTTAATTTGTTTATGGATGGGGTTGTTAGGGAGGTAAATGCAAGAGTCTTGGAAAGAGGGGCAAGTATGAAGTCTGTTGGGGATGAGAGAGCTTGGGAAGTGAGTCAGTTGTTGTTCGCTGATGATACAGCGCTGGTGGCTGATTCATGTGAGAAACTGCAGAAGCTGGTGACTGAGTTTGGTAACGTGTGCGGAAGAAGAAAGTTAAGAGTAAATGTGAATAAGAGCAAGGTTATTTGGTACAGTAGGGTTGAGGGTCAAGTCAATTGGGAGGTGAGTTTGAATGGAGAAAAACTGGAGGAAGTGAAGTGTTTTAGATATCTGGGAGTGGATCTGGCAGCGGATGGAACCATGGAAGCGGAAGTGGATCATAGGGTGGGGGAGGGGGCGAAAATTCTGGGGGCCTTGAAGAATGTGTGGAAGTCGAGAACATTATCTCGGAAAGCAAAAATGGGTATGTTTGAAGGAATAGTGGTTCCAACAATGTTGTATGGTTGCGAGGCGTGGGCTATGGATAGAGTTGTGCGTAAGAGGATGGATGTGCTGGAAATGAGATGTTTGAGGACAATGTGTGGTGTGAGGTGGTTTGATCGAGTGAGTAACGTAAGGGTAAGAGAGATGTGTGGAAATAAAAAGAGCGTGGTTGAGAGAGCAGAAGAGGGTGTTTTGAAGTGGTTTGGGCACATGGAGAGGATGAGTGAGGAAAGATTGACCAAGAGGATATATGTGTCGGAGGTGGAGGGAACAAGGAGAAGAGGGAGACCAAATTGGAGGTGGAAAGATGGAGTGAAAAAGATTTTGTGTGATTGGGGCCTGAACATGCAGGAGGGTGAAAGGAGGGCAAGGAATAGAGTGAATTGGAGCGATGTGGTATACCGGGGTTGACGTGCTGTCAGTGGATTGAATCAAGGCATGTGAAGCGTCTGGGGTAAGCCATGGAAAGCTGTGTAGGTATGTATATTTGCGTGTGTGGACGTATGTATATACATGTGTATGGGGGGGGGTTGGGCCATTTCTTTCGTCTGTTTCCTTGCGCTACCTCGCAAACGCGGGAGACAGCGACAAAGTATAAAAAAAAAAAAAAAAAAAAATATATATATATATGTGTGTGTGTGTGTGTGTGTGTGTGTGTGTGAATCGCCTCCAAAGAGTGTCCTTAAGTTTGATGATGACTCAGAATTTCCTCCAGTGTAAACAGTGCAGTTAGTAAATCTGGGACTTTCCCATAATTAAGAACATTTCTACATGTCAGGTTTTGTGGGCTGAGAAGGCAGCTTATATTCAAATTATTGTTGCAAAACTATCTCAATAAAAATCATCCAGTTCTTTGTGATAAATGTTAACTATTGCAAGTGTAATGAGAGATTCTATGTATAATGTTTCATGTACACTAGCATGTTTCTGGGAAGATGTCCAGAAGATGAAGCATGATAAAGTTCAGTAATTTCAAGAAAATCAGTCTGTCCTGGTTGTCTTAGTTTTTTGATGCTTAACATTTGGTGAAGTAAGGGACTTACATCATATGTTTTAAATCAATGAAAGTACTTTCCTTATTTTCAGTAATTTAAGAATATTTTTATAGTACAAATGAATTGATGAATATGACTGGGTATATATATATATATATATATATATATATATATATATATCTTTCTTTCTTTGAAACTATTCGCCATTTCCCGCATTAGCGAGATAGCGTTAAGAACAGAGGACTGTTCTTATATATATATATATATATATATATATATATATATATATATATATATATATATATATATATAGATATATATATATATTTCCCTGGGGATAGGGGAGAAAGAATACTTCCCACGTATTCCCTGCGTGTCGTAGAAGGCGACTGAAAGGGGAGGGAGTGGAGGGCTGGAAATCCTCCCCTCTCGTTTTTTTTTAATTTTCCAAAAGAAGGAACAGAGAATTGGGCCAAGTGAGGGTATTCCCTCAAAGGCCCAGTCCTCTGTTCTTAACGCTACCCCGCTAATGCGGGAAATGGCGAATAGTTTGAAAGAAAGATATATATATATATATATATATATATATATATATATATATATATATATATATATATATATATATATATATATATATATATATATATATATATATATATATATATATATATATATATATATATATATATATATATATATATATATATATATATATATATATATATATATATATATATATATATATATATATATATATATATATATATATATATATATATATATATATATATATATATATATATATATATATATATATATATATATATATATATATATATATATATATATATATATATATATATTTACATATATTTGCGTGATCGGGGCCTGAACATGCAGGAGGGTGAAAGGAGGGCAAGGAATAGAGTGAATTGGAGCGATGTGGTATACCGGGGTTGACTTGCTGTCAGTGGATTGAATCAGGGCATGTGAAGCGTCTGGGGTAAACCATGGAAAGCTGTGTAGGTATGTATATTTGCGTGTGTGGACGTATGTATATACATGTGTATGGGGGTGGGTTGGGCCATTTCTTTCGTCTCTTTCCTTGCGCTACCTCGCAAACGCGTGAGACAGCGACAAAGCAAAAAAAAAAAAAAAAAATATTTATATACATATATATATATATGTATATATATATATATATACATATATATATATATATATATATATATATATATATATTTTTTTTTTTTTTTTTTTTATACTTTGTCGCTGTCTCCCGCGTTTGCGAGGTAGCGCAAGGAAACAGACGAAAGAAATGGCCCAACCCCCCCCCCCCCATACACATGTATATACATAAGTCCACACACGCAAATATACATACCTACACAGCTTTCCATGGTTTACCCCAGACGCTTCACATGCCTTGATTCAATCCACTGACAGCATGTCAGCCCCGGTATACCATATCGCTCCAATTCACTCTATTCCTTGCCCTCCGTTCACCCTCCTGCATGTTCAGGCCCCGATCATACAAAATCTTTTTCACTCCATCTTTCCACCTCCAATTTGGTCTCCATCTTCTCCTTGCTCCCTCCATCTCCGACACATATATCCTCTTGGTCAATCTTTCCTCACTCATCCTCTCCATGTGCCCAAACCACTTCAAAACACCCTCTCCTGCTCTCTCAACCACGCTCTTTTTATCTCCACACATCTCTCTTACTCTTATGTTACTCACTCGATCAAACCACCTCACACCACATATTGTCCTCAAACATCTCATTTCCAGCACATCCATCCTCCTGCGCATAACTCTATCCATAGCCCACGCCTTGCAACCATACAACATTGTTGGAACCACTATTCCTTCAAACATACCCATTTTTGCTTTCCGAGATAATGTTCTCGACTTCCACACATTCTTCAAGGCCCCCAGAATTTTCGCCCCCTCCCCCACCCTATGATCCACTTCCGCTTCCATGGTTCCATCCGCTGCCAGATCCACTCCCAGATATCTAAAACACTTCACTTCCTCCAGTTTTTCTCCATTCAAACTCACCTCCCAATTGACTTGACCCTCAACCCTACTGTACCTAATAACCTTGCTCTTATTCACATTTACTCTTAACTTTCTTCTTCCACACACTTTACCAAACTCAGTCACCAGCTTCTGCAGTTTCACACATGAATCAGCCACCAGCGCTGTGTCATCAGCGAACAACAACTGACTCACTTCCCAAGCTCTCTCATCCCCAACAGACTTCATACTTGCCCCTCTTTCCAAAACTCTTGCATTTACCTCCCTAACAACCCCATCCATAAACAAGTTAAACAACCATGGAGACATCACACACCCCTGCCGCAAACCTACATTCACTGAGAACCAATCACTTTCTTCTCTTCCTACACGTACACATGCCTTACATCCTCGATAAAAACTTTTCACTGCTTCTAACAACTTTCCTTCAACACCATATATTCTTAATACCTTCCACAATGCATCTCTATCAACTCTATCATATGCCTTCTCCAGATCCAAAAATGCTACATACAAATCCATTTGCTTTTCTAAGTATTTCTCACATACATTCTTCAAAGCAAACACCTGATCCACACATCCTCTACCACTTCTGAAACAACACTGCTCTTCCCCAATCTGATGCTCTGTACATGCCTTCACCCTCTCAATCAATACCCTCCCATATAATTTACCAGGAATACTCAACAAACTTATACCTCTGTAATTTGAGGACTCCCCTTTGCCTTTGTACAATGGCACTATGCACGCAATCCGCCAATCCTCAGGCACCTCACCATGAGTCATACATACATTATATAACCTTACCAACCAGTCAATAATACAGTCACCCCCTTTTTTGATAAATTCCACTGCAATACCATCCAAACCTGCTGCCTTGCCGGCTTTCATCTTCCGCAAAGCTTTTACTACCTCTTCTCTGTTTACCAAATCATTTTCCCCAACCCTCTCACTTTGCACACGACCTCGATCAAAACAGCCTATATCTGCCACTCTATCATCAAACACATTCAACAAACCTTCAAAATACTCACTCCATCTCTTTCACACATCACCACTACTTGTTATCACCTCCCCATTTGCGCCCTTTATTGAAGTTCCCATTTGCTCCCTTGTCTTACGCACTTTATTTACCTCTTTAAAGAACATCGTTTTATTCTCCCTAAAATTTAATGATGCTCTCTCACCCCAACTCTCATTTGCCCTCTTTTCACCTCTTGCACCTTTTTGTTGTCCTTCTGTCTCTTTCTTTTATACATCTTCCACTCAATTGCATTTTTTCCCTGCAAAAATCGTCCAAATGCCTCTCTCTTCTCTTTTACTAATAATCTTACTTCTTCATCCCACCACTCACTACCCTTTCTAATCAACCCACCTCCCACTCTTCTCATGCCACAAGCATCTTTTGCGCAATCCATCACTGATTACCTAAATGCATTCCATTTCTCCCCAACTCCTCTTACTTCCATTGTTCTCACCTTTTTCCATTCTGTGCTCAGCCTCTCCTGGTACTTCCTCACACAAGTCTCCTTCCCAAGCTCACTTACTCTCACCACCCTCTTCACCCCAACATTCTCTCTTCTTTTCTGAAAACCCATACAAATCTTCACCTTAGCCTCCACAAGATAATGATCAGACATCCCTCCAGTTGCACCTCTCAGCATATTAACATCCAAAAGTCTCTCTTTCGCGCGCCTGTCAATTAACACGTAATCCAGTAACGCTCTCTGGCCATCTCTCCTACTTACATACGTATACTTATGTATATCTCGCTTTTTAAACCAGGTATTCCCAATCACCAGTCCTTTTTCAGCACATAAATGTACAAGCTCTTCACCATTTCCATTTACAACACTGAACACCCCATGTATACCAATTATTCCCTCAACTGCCACATTACTCACCTTTGGATTTAAATCACCCATCACTATAACCCGGTCTCGTGCATCAAAACCACTAACACACTCATTCAGCTGCTCCCAAAACACTTGCCTCTCATGATCTTTCTTCTCATGCCCAGGTGCATATGCACCAATAATCACCCATCTCTCTCCATCAGCTTTCAGTTTTACCCATATTAATCGAGAATTTACTTTCTTACATTCTATCACATACTCCCACAACTCCTGTTTCAGGAGTACTGCTACTCCTTCCCTTGCTCTTGTCCTCTCACTAACCCCTGACTTTACTCCCAAGACATTCCCAAACCATTCTTCCCCTTTCCCTTTGAGCTTCGTTTCACTCAGAGCCAAAACATCGAGGTTCCCTTTCTCAAACATACTACCTATCTCTCCTTTTTTCACATCTTGGTTACATCCACACACATTTAGACACCCCAGTCTGAGCCTTCGTGGAGGATGAGCACTCCCTGCGTGACTCCTTCCTTTGTTTCCCATTTTAGAAAGAAAAAAATACAAGGAGGGGAGGATTTCTGGACCCCCGCTCCCGTCCCGTCTAGTCGCCTTCTACGACACGCGAGGAATGCGTGGGAAGTATTCTTTCACCCCTATCCCCAGGGATAATATGAATATATGTATATGCATATATACATATATATACACATACATACGCACACATACACATATACACACATATACATATGTATACATATAGACAGCGACAAAGGAAAATAATATATACATGGAGAGAATGAGTGAGGAAAGATTGACCAAGAGGATATATGTGTCGGAGGTGGAGGGAACGAGGAGAAGAGGGAGACCAAATTGGAGGTGGATAGATGGAGTGAAAAAGATTTTGAGTGATCGGGGCCTGAACATGCAGGAGGGTGAAAGGCGGGCAAGGAATAGAGTGAATTGGATCGATGTGGTATACCGGGGTCGACGTGCTGTCAATGGATTGAATCAGGGCATGTGAAGCGTCTGGGGTAAACCATGGAAAGTTGTGTGGGGCCTGAATGTGGAAAGGGAGCTGTGATTTCGGGCATTATTACATGACAGCTAGAGACTGAGTGTGAACGAATGGTGCCTTTGTTGTCTTTTCCTAGCGCTATCTCGCACACATGAGGGGAGAGGGGGATGTTATTCCATGTGTGGCGAGGTGGCGATGGAAATATATAAAGGCAGACAGTATGAATTATGTACATGTGTATATATGTATATGTCTGTGTATATATATATATATATATATATATATATATATATATATATATATATATATATATATATATATATATATATATATATATATATGTATATATATATATATATATATATATATATATATATATATATATATATATATATATATATATATATATATATATATATATATATATATATATATATATATATATATATATATATATATATACATATATATATATATATATATATATATATATATATATATATATATATATATATATATATATATATATATATATATATATATATATATATACATATATGTGTACATTGAGATGTATAGGTATGTATTTTTTCGTGTGTGGACGTGTATGTATATACATGTGTATGGGGTGGGTTGGACCATTTCTTTCGTCTGTTTCCTTGCGCTACCTCGCAAACGCGGTAGACAGCGACAAAGGAATATAATTTACCAGGAATACTCAACAAACTTATACCTCTGTAATTTGAGCACTCACTCTTATCCCCTTTGCCTTTGTACAATGGCAATACGCACGCATTCCGCCAATCCTCAGGCACTCACCATGAGTCATACATACATTAAATAACCTTACCAACCAGTCAACAATACAGTCACCCCCTTTTTTAATAAATTCCACTGCAATACCATCCAAACCTGCTGCCTTGCCGGCTTTCATCTTCCGCAAAGCTTTTACTACCTCTTCTCTGTTTACCAAATCATTTTCCCTAACCCTCTCACTTTGCACACCACCTCGACCAAAACAGCCTATATCTGCCACTCTATCATCAAACACATTCAACAAACCTTCAAAATACTCACTCCATCCCCTTCTCACATCACCACTACTTGTTATCACCTCCCCATTTGCGCCCTTTATTGAAGTTCCCATTTGCTCCCTTGTCTTACGCACTTTATTTACCTCCTTCCAGAACATCTTTTTATTCTCCCTAAAATTTAATGATATATATGTATATCCCTTGGGGATAGGGAAGAAAGAATACTTAAGACGCATTCCCCGCGTGTCGTAGAAGGTGTTTAAATGGGACGGGAGCGGAGGGCTAGAAACCCTCCCCTCTTTGTATTTTAACTTTCCAAAAGGGGAAACAGAAGAAGGAGTCACGGGGAGGGGTGCTCATCCTCATCCAAGGCTCAGATTGGGGTTTCTAAATGTTTGTGGATGTAACCAAGATGTGAAAAAAGGAGAGATAGGTAGTATGTTTGAGGAAAGGAACCTGGATGTTTTGGCTCTGAGTGAAACGAAGCTCAGGTGTAAAGGGGAAGAGCGGTTTGGGAATGTCTTGGAAGTAAAGTCATGGGTAAGTGAGAGGACAAGAGGTAAGGAAGGGGTGTCCATGGTGCTATCACCATTATCAGCATCTTCACTATTTTTATCAAATACACATCAACAACAATGAAATGAAACCGATAATTATGATAGCAGATGATCAATATGCATTTTGATACCAGTGATCTGGGTCTACACCTATAATGCTACCCGTATACTAGAAGTCTAGGTCAACATCGATAATGATACATGTATACTAGTGGTCTCAGTTAACACCTATAATGCTGCATGTATTTTGAAGGTCTGGGTCAACACCTATAATGCTGGACGTATACTAGTGGTCTGAGTCTACACCTATAATGCTGCACGTATGTTAGATGTCTGGGTCAACACCTATAATGTTGCAAATATACTAGTGGTCTCGGGTCAACAACTATTATGCTCCACGTATTCTAGAGGTCTGCGTCAACACCTATAATGCTGCACGTATACTAGATGTCTGGGTCAACACCTATAATGTTGCACATATACTAGTGGTCTGGGTCAACACCTATTATGCTCCACGTATTCTATAGGTCCGGGTCAACACCTATAATGCTGCATGTATACTAGAGATTTGGGTCAACACCTATAATGCTGCACGTATACTAGAGAACTGGGTCAATACCTATAATTCTGCACGTATAATAGTGGTCTGTGTCGACACCTATAATGCTGCACTTACACTAGACATATAGGTCAAAACCTATAATCCTTCATGTATACTGGAGATGTGGGTCAGCACGTTTAATGCTACACGTAAACTAGAGGTCTTGGTCAACACTTACAATGCTGCAGGTATGCTAGAGGTCTGGGTCAACACCTATAATGCTTCACGTATACTAGTGGTCTGAGTCAACACCTATAATGCTGCATGTATACTAGAGGTCTGGGTCAACACCTATAATTCTTCGTGTATACAAGAGGTCTGAGTCAATACCTATAATACTGAACGTAAAGTAGTGGACTTTGTCTATACCTGTCATGCTGCACGTATACCAAATGTCAGGTTCAACACCTATAATGATACATATATACTAGAGCTTTGGGTCAACATCTATAATGCTGCACGCGTACAAGAGGTTTGGGCCAATGCATATAACGTTGCACATACACTAGTGGCCTGGGTCAACACCTATAATGCTGCACATATACTAAAGGTCTCTGTCAACAGCTATAATGCTGCACATATATTAGTTGTGTAGGTCAACACCTATAATGCTTTACGTATATTAGAAGTCTTGGTCAGTATCTATAATGCTGCAAATATACTAGATTTCATGGTCAACACCTACAATGCTTCACGTATACTAGAGTTTTAGGTCAACACCTATAATGCTGCAGGTATACTAGAGGTCTGAGTCAATACCTATAATGCTTCACGTATACTACTAGTCTGAGTCAACACCTATAATGCTCCACATATACTCGAGGTATTAGTCTGTATCTATAATGTTACACATAAACTAAATATCTGGGTCTACACCTATAATGCTGCATGTATACTGGAGGTCTGGTTCAACACCTATAATGTTAAACGTATAATAGAGGTCTGGGTCAGTATCTATAATGCTCTACATATACTAGAGTTCTGGGTCAACACCAATAATGCTGCACGTATACTAGAGGTCTCGGTTAGTGTCTATAATGCTGTACATATACTAGAGGTCTGGGTCAATACCTATAATGCTGCACGTATATTAGTGGTCTTGGTCAACACCTATAATGCTGCATGTACACTAGTGGTCTTGGTCAACACCTTTAATGATAAACGTATTCTAGACGTCTGGGTCAAAACCTATAATGCTGCACGTAGATTAGATGTCTGGGTCAGCACCTATAATGCTGCATGTATTCTAGAGGTCAGGCTGAAAACCTATAATGCTGCACGTACACAAGTGGTCTGAGTCAACACCTATAATGCTGCACGTATTCTAGAGATCTGGGTCAACACCTATAATGCTACACGTATACTAGAGGCCTGGGTCAACACCTATAATGGTGCGCGTATACTAGATGTCTGTACATGTAATGCTGTACATATACTAGAGGTCTTGGTCAGTACCTATAATGCTTCACGTCTACTATTGGTCTGGGTCAACACATATAATGCTGCACGCATACTAGTGATCTGGGTCAACACCTATAATGCTTCATGTATGATTGAGGTCTGGGTCAACACCTATAATGCTGCACGTATTCTAGAGGTCTGAGTCAAAACCTATAATGCTGCATGTATACTAGTGGTCTTGGTCAACATCTATAATGGTAAACGTACACTAGAGATCTGGGTCAAGACCTATAATGCTGCAGGTATACTAGTGATCTGGGTCAACACCTATAATGCTGCATGTATATTACTGTTCTTGGTCAACAACTATAATGGTAAACGTAAACTAGAAGTCTGAGTCAACACTTATAATGCTTCACGTATACTAGTGGTCTGCGTCAACACCTATAATGCTGTACGTATACTAGTGGTCTAGGTCACTACCTATAATGCTGTACGTATAGAAGTGATCTGGATCAACACCTATAATACTGCAGGTATACTAGATGTCTAGGTCAACACCTATAATGCTGTACGTATGCTAGTGGTCTGGGTCACTACCTATAATGCTGTACGTATACTAGTGGTCTAGGTCACTACCTATAATGCTGTACGTATGACAGTCGGTCTGGGTCAACACCTAAAATGCTGCACGTATAATTGAGGTCTGGGTCAACACCTAAAATGCTGCACGTATAATTGAGGTCTGGGTCAACACCTATAATGCTGCATGTATACTGGAGGTCTGGGTCAACACCTATAATGCTGCATGTATGCTGGGGGTCTGGGTCAACACCTATAATGCTGCATGTATACTAGTGGTCCGGATCAACACCTATAATGCTGCACGTATTCTAGAGATGTGGGTCAACACCTATAATGCTGCGTATACTAAAAGTCTGGGTCAACACCTATAATGCTGCAGGTATACTAGAGTTCCTGGTCAACACCTACAATGGTGCATGTATACTTGAGGTCTGGTTCAACACCTATAATGCTGCATGTATGCTGGAGGTCTGGGTCAACACCTATAATGCTGCATGTATACTAGTGGTCTGGGTCAACACCTATAATGCTGCACATATTCTAGAGGTCTGGGTCTACATCTATAATGCTGCACGTATACTAAACGTCTGGGTCAACACCTATAATGCTGCACAAATACTAGAGTTCCTGGTCAACACCTATAATGCTGCATGTGTACTTGAGGTCTGGGTCTGTATCTATAATGTTACTCATATAATAGATGTCTTGGCCAACACCTACGTATAATGCTGCGCCAACACCAAACAATAAACAGAAAATGATGAAATGTAACTAAATTTTTCTTTGTAATGTCTACAGGAAATATGTTGTAAAGGATTTCAAGAAGGTTGAAGGTCGTAAACTTACTTGGAAAATTTTTCAGGAAATAGTTGGAGGGAAGTAAGGTAGAGGAGTGGCTGGAGGTTGGAGCAGGAGGCGACTTGTGTCACTTGGGCTCCGTGTGACGTGTAAGGCAGGTGGACGTATACACTACACCTGAACAGTATAATGTAAACATCTCACAGTATGGACATTCTTCATTATTCAACGCCTGTACAAAAATCTAATTCAATGATTATCGTCCCAGAAACCTGAAAGGTCTTGTGGCAGTGAGACAATCTGGAAGGCAAGTGTGACGTACAAGTAAATATCAAAATATCTGGAAAGCTTTCTGCTTGGATTGTGGTGATGTCTTATTATGAAACAACACAAAAACTAAATGAATCGTGTAGTTATTGATCAACGTTAGAAGCTTAAGCTTTAAGTTTGGAAGACCAAACTCCAAGCTTAAGCTTCTGACGTTGATCAAAGATACAAAGAAACCACAAAACAAACAAAATAGTAACGAAAACTTAGTAATACGGTCACTTCATCTGCCACTTTCCATCCATCACATATATCTTACCTTACGTATATAACAGTCTTTTTTATTCGAAATTCTAATTACTTAAACGAAAGTTAATATTTGTTAACTATAAATACATTTTAGACTTTACATTCACAGTGTTGGTTCATAGATACCTTGATGTGAGGGTAGTGTCTTCTATATTCACCATCATGGTGTTCATCATAGAGTAGGTCCAGTGGGAGGCTAAAAGGTCCTTCACATCCTCCGTTGGCAGGCGAGTGAGGACGAGGAGCCTGGTGGACCACACCAGGAGGCGGCCCTTGAGGGACCACTGGGCGAAGGCGGCGAGGAAGACTGGGTCGTCGCTCACCACCACCACCGTCACGCACCATGACAACTGACGAAGCTGTTGATGTTAACACGAGAATGGTCCTACATCTTCAGTAATGATACCAGTTAACATTATATATCAGTGGTGATGTGAGAATTGTCCTACATCTTCAGTAATGATACCAGTTAACATTATATATCAGTGGTGATGTGAGAATTGTCCTACATCTTCAGTAATGATACCAGTTAACATTATATATCAGTGGTGATGTGAGAATTGTCCTACATCTTCAGTAATGATACCAGTTAACATTATATATCAGTGGTGATGTGAGAATTGTCCTACATCTTCAGTAATGATACCAGTTAACTTTATATATCAGTGGTGATGTGGGAGTAACTAACCAGCTTCGGTACTAGTGGCAGCAACCTTCCCGCCTCAGTATCTTACTACGTAATTAAGAGTGGCTTACCTATATCTCAGCACGAACATGGGATGATGTACTCTCCTCAGCAGTACTGTGAGAATGACCTTTATAACTAAGAACAAAGTTGACTGTAATTTGTCGATTTCATTTGTAGTGTGACATTAACTTACTTCAACTGTAATTTGAAGTGTTTGAGAATGATATCTCAACTTCAGTATTGATGAGAAAGTGACTTACTTATTTCGTCATCAACGAGAGAGTGAATTGTTGATCTCATCAGTAATATAAGAAAAGACTTACCCTTCGAGCCTGGCTGACTATGTGAGAGATGTGGGCCTGCGTCACGTTAGCCGCCTGGAACACCCCAATACCTGAGAGGCCTCGTAGCTGACACAAATCCTGTCAAACACTACGTCTCAGCAAAATGTTTGCTTATAGATATAGTCTACATGACAAAGTCTGTTGCTCACAATCAATTTCCCCCCCAAAAATTGTGGTTCATATCATATTTGCCAGAACTTATGGAGTCGCACATTGTAGCTCCTGCCTGTAGATAAAGATGATAATTACGATGAGTTTTCTTCTCCAAAATGAACAGTAAATATTGATATAATTCTTGTGCATGAACTTTTATGTATATCTCGTCTATTGTACGAGGTCTGTAGAAAGGAGTCTCGTGCTTATGTATCGTCGGTCAAGACAGTGTTACATTGTCATCTAGTGTTCACGCACAGGTGATGATAGACCTTCACGGCTGTTATCTCTGGTAAAACATGTAAAACTGATGATAGTAACAGATTCATGCTACACCTTGTAAAGACTGGTATGGATACTGTTGCCATCCGTCACAAGGATCGTTACACAGTTCGCCTTCCACCTGGTGTCCAGTAATGCAGCCACGGCCTTGTTCACTACTGCCGTACCTTCTGGCCCAACTGAAGTATGAAATGAAAAATGAATATAATCAGAATCCATATTCGGCTGCTTATCTGCTACTAAGTTGTGCATAGCGTAAGAGAAAATTAATCTAATTTCAACCATAAAATCAACATACTGTTCTTCGGGAAAAAAAAAAAAAGGATGGACCAACGAGTCATATAACAATGATATACAACTAGGTCTATAACCAACAGTAACTGGTATGGCTGTAACACATGGATATACAACCTGATGTGCTTCAAAGACAAAAAAGTTTTATGCGCACAAAACTGAACACACTTCAAAAAGATATAACATTTGCAAAATATATCACTGAAAAGAATGTTTCAGGAGAGGAACCTAGAAATTTTGGCTCTGAGTGAAACGAAGCTCAAGGGTAAAGGGGAAGAGTGGTTTGGGAATGTTTTGGGAGTAAAGTCATGAGTTGGTGACAGGACGAGAGCAAAGGAAGGAGTAGCACCTCTCCTGAAATAGGAGTTGTGGGAGTATGTGATAGAGTGTAAGAAAGTAGATTTTAGATTGATATAGGTAAAACTGACAGTGGATGGAGAGAGATGGGTGATTGTTGGTGCCTATGCACCTGATCACGAGAAGAAAGATGATGAGAGGCAAGTGTTTTGGGAGCACCTGAGTGAGTGTGTTAGAAGCTTTGATGCAAGAGACCGGGTTACAGTGATGGGTGATTTCAATGCGAAGGTGTGTAGTGTGGCAGTTAAAGGTATAATTGGTTGCATGGGGTTTTCAGTGTTGTAAATGAAAATGATGAAGAGCTTGTGGATGTGTGTGCTATAAAAGACTGGTCTTTGGAGATATCTAGTTTAAAAAGAGGAATATACCTATGTGAGTATACCTATGTAAGTAGGAGAGATGGCCAGAAGGCGTTAGTGGATTAGGTGTTAATTGATAGGCGTGTAAATGAGAGACTTTTTGACGCAAATGTTCTGAAAGGTGCAGTTGGAGAGATGTCTGATCATTATCTTGTGGAGGTTACGATAAAGATTTGTAGAGGTTTTTTAAAAGATCAGAGAACATGTTAGGGAGAAGAGAGTGGTGAGAGTAAAACAGAATGGAAAGGGGACTTGTGTAAGGAAGTACCAGTAGAGATTGAGTGCAGAATGGTAAAAGGTGAGAGCAAATGAGGTAAGGGGAGTGTGGGAGGAATGGGATGTATTTAGGGAAGCAGTGATGGCTTGCGCAAAAGATGCCTGTGGCATGAAAAAGATGGGAGGTTGGCAGACTAGAAACGGTAGAATGGTGGGATGAAGAAGTAAGATTGTTAGCGAAAGAGAACAGAGAGGCGTTTGTATATGTTTGTAGGAAAGTAGTGCAAATGACTGAGATATGTAAAAAACAAAGCGTCAGGAAGTCAAGAAATGGATGCAAGATTTGAAAAAGAGGGCAAAAGAGAGTTGGGGTGAGAGTATCATTAAATTTTAGGGAGATTAAAAACATGTTTTTGAAGGAGGTAAACAAAATGCGTAAGACAAGAGAGCAAATGGGAACAAAGGTGAAGGGGCAAATGGGTAGGTAATAGCAAGAAGTGATGAAGTGAGGAGACAGAGTGAATAATTTGAAGGCTTGTTGAATGTGTTTGATGATAGAGTGGCAGACATAGGGTGTTTTGGCTGAGGTGATGAACGAAGTAAGATGGTCAGGGGGAATGGTTTGGTGAGCAGAGAAGACGTAGTGAAAGCTTTACGGAAGAAGAAGGCCGGAAATGCGTCGGGTATGCATGGTATTGCAGTGGAATTAATTATTGATTGCTAGTGATTGATTGGTAAGGGTATGCAGTGTATGTATGGTTCATAGTGAAGTGCCAGAGGATTGGCGGAATGAGTGCATAGCACCATTGTACAAAGGCAAAGGGAATAAAGTTGAAAGAACAAATTACAGAAGTATAAGTGTGTTGAGTAATCCTGGTAAATTTTATGGAAGGGTATTGATTGAGAGGGTAAAGGCATGTACAGAGCATCAGATTAGGGAAGAGCAATGTAGTTACAGAAGTGGTAGAGGATATGTGGATCAGGTGTTTGCTTTGAAGAATGTATGTGAGAAATACTTAGAAAAACAGATGGATTTGTATGTAGCATATTTGGATCTGAAGAAAGCATATGCTAGGGTGGATGAAGATGCTTTGTGGAAGGATTTAAGATTATATGATGTGGGAGGTAATTTTCTAGAAGCAGTGAAAAGTTTTTACCAAGGATGTAAGGCTTGGGTACGAGTAAGAAGAGTGGAAAGTGATTGGTTCCCATTAAATGTCGGTTTTTGGCATGGGTGCGTGATGCCTCCGTGGTTGTTTGATTAGTTTACGGATGGGTTGGGTATGAACGTGAATGCAAGAGTTTTGGAGAGAGGGGCAAGTATGCAGTCTGTTATGGATGAGAGGGCTTGGGAAGTGAGTCAGTTGTTGTTCATTGATGATACAGCGCTGGTGGCTAAACCGGTGAGAAACTGCAGAATTTGGTGACTGAGTTTGGTAAAGTGTGCAAAGGAAGAAAATTGAGAGAAAATGTGAAGAGCAAGGTTATTAGGTACAGTAGGGTTGAGGGTCAAGTGACTTGGGAGGTAAGTTTAAATCGAGAAAAACTGGAGGATATGAAGTGTTTTAGATATCTAGGGAGTGGACTTAGCAGCGGATGGAACTAAGGAATCGGAAGTAAGTCACAGGGTAGGGGAAGAGGCGAAGATTCTGGGAAGGTTGAAGCATGTGAGGAAGAAGAGAACATTATCTTGAAGAGCAAAAATGGGTATGTTTGAAGGAATAGTGGTTCCAACAATGTTATATGGTTTCGAGGCATGGGCTATAGCTAGGGATGTGCGGAGGTGGGTAGATATGTTGGAAATGGATTATTTGAGGATGATATGTGATATGAGGTGTTTTGATCGAGTAAGTATTGAAAGGGATGTGTGGTAATAAAAAGATTGTCGTTGAGAGAGAAGAGGATGTGTTAAAACGTCTTGGACACATAAAGAGAATGAGTGAGGACATATTGACAAAGAAGATATATGTGTCAGAGGTGGAGGATAAAGGAGAAGTGGGAGACCAAACAGGAGGTGGAAGGATGGAGTGAAAATGATTTTGTGGGATCAGAACCTGAATACACGGGAGGGTGAAAGGCGTGCAAGGAATAGAGAGAATTGAAACAATGTGCTATGCCAAGGTGGTCGTGCTGTCAGTGGATTGAACGAGGTCATATGAAGCATCTGTGGTAAACCATGGAAAGCTTTGTGAGGCCTAGATGTGAAGAGGAGCTGTGGTTTCTGTGCATTACAAATGACATACAGAGACAGTGTTAACGAATTTGGCCCTTTTTTGTCTCTCTTAACACTGCTTCTCTGATTGGGAGGCGGGGGAAGGAGGATGTTATTTCGTGTGACTGGGTAGCGACAAGAAGGAATGAAAGCAGCAAGAATGGATAAGTACATTTGAATATATGTTTATGTCTGTGTATGTATATGTATATATACGAAGAAAGATATAAAAGATATATACATGGCCACGTGCGTATGTGGATGTTTATGTATATAAATGTGTATATGGGTAGGTTGGGCCATTCCTCATATATATGAGGAAGAGCAGTGTGGTTTCAGAAGTGGTAGAGGATGTGTGGATCAGGCCTTTGCTTTGAAGAAAGTATGTGAGAAATACTTAGAAAAGCAAATGGATTTGTATGTAGCATTTATGAATCTGGAGAAGGCATATGATAGAGTTGATGGAGATGCTCTATGGAAGGTATTAAGAATATATCGTTTGGGAGGCAAGTTGTTAAAGCAGTGAAAAGCTTTTATCGAGGATGCAAGGCATATCAACATGTAGGAAGAGAGGAAAGTAATTGGTTCTCAGTGAATGTAGGTTTGCGGCATTGGTGTGTGATGTCTCCATGGCTGTTTAATTTGTTTATGGATGGGGTTGTTAGGGAAGTGAATGCAAGAGTTTTGGAAAGAGGGGCAAGTATGCTGTCTGTTGTGGATGAGAGAGCTTGGAAAGTGAGTCACTTGTTGTTCGCTGATGATACAGCGCTGGTGGCTGATTCATGAGAGAAACTGCAGAAGCTGGTGACTGAGTTTGGTAAAGTGTGTGAAAGAAGGACGTTAAGAGTAAATGTGAATAAGAGCAAGGTTATTAGGTACAGTAGGGTTGAGACTCAACTCAATTGGGAGGTAAGTTTGAATGGAGAAAAACTGGAGGAAGTAAAGTGTTTTAGATATCTGGGAGTGGATCTGGCAGCGGATGGAACCATGAAAGCGGATATGAATCATAGGGTGGGGGAGGGGGCAAAACTTCTGGGAACCTTGAAGAATGTGTGGAAGTCGAGAACATTATCTCGGAAAGCAAAAATGGGTATGTTTGAAGGAATAGTGGTTCCAACAATGTTGTATCGTCGCGAGGCTTGGCCTATGGATAGAGTTGTGCGCAGGAGGGTGGATGTGCTGGAAATGAGATGTTTTAGGACGATATGTGGTGTCAGGTGGTTTGATCGAGTAAGTAATGTAAGGGTAAGAGAGATGTGTGGAAATAAAAAGAGTGTGATTGAGAGAGCAAAAGAGTGTGTTTTGAAATGGTTTGGGCACATGGAGAGAATGAGTGAGGAAAGATTGACCAAGTCGATATATGTGTCAGAGGTGGAAGGAACGAGGAGAAGTGGGCGACCAAATTGTAGGTTGAAAGATGGAGTGAAAAAGATTTTGAGTGATCGGGGCCTGAAAATGAAGGAGGGTGAAAGGCGTGCGAGGAATAGAGTGAATTGTAACGATGTGGTACACCGGGGCCGAGTTGCTGTCAATGGATTGAACCGAGGCATGTGAAGCGTCTGGGGTAAACCATGGTAAATTCTGTGGGGACTTTCTCGCTGTCTTCCGCATTAGAGAGGTAGCGCAAGGAAACAGACGAAAGAATGGCCCAACCCACATACACATGTTTATACATACACGTCCACACAAGCAAATATACAAACCTATACATCACAACATACACATATATGACATATATGACATATATGACATACACATACACATATATGACATATACATATATACACATGAACATAATTCATGCTGTCTGCCTTTATTTATTCCCATCGCCACCTCACCACACATCGAATAACAACCACCTCCCCCTCATTTGTTCGAGGTAGCGCTAGGAAAAGACAACAAAGGCCCCATTCGTTCATACTCAGTCTCTAACTGCCATGTAATAATGCACCGAAACCACAGCTCCCTTTTCACATCCAGGCCCCACAGAACGTTCCATGTTTTACCCCAGACGCTTCACATGCCCTGGGTCAATCCATTGACAGCACGTCGACCCCGGTATACCACATCGTTCCAATGCACTCTATTCCTTGCACGCCTGTCACCCTCCTGCATGTTCAGGCCCCGATCACTCAAAATCTTTCTCACTCCATCTTTCAACCTCCAATTTGGTCTCCCACTTCTCCTCGTTCCCTCCACCTCTGACACATATATCTTCTTAGTCAATCTTTCCTCACTCATTCTCTCCATGTGACCAACCCATTTCAAAACAAACTCTTCTGATCTCTCAACCACACTCTTTTTATTTCCACACATCTCTCTTACCCTTACATTACTTACTCGATCAAACCACCTGACACCACATATTGTCCTCAAACATCTCATTTCCAGCACATCCACCCTACTGCGCACAACTTTATCCATAACCCACGCCTCGCAACCATACAACATTTTTGGAACCACTATTCCTTCAAACATACCCATTTTTGCTTTCCGAGATAATGTTTTCGACTTCCAAACACTCTTCAACACTCCCAGAATTTTCGCCCCTTCCCCCAACCTATGATTCATTCCGCTTCCATGGTTAATCTGCTACCAGATCAACTCCCAGATATCTAAAACACTTTACTTCCTCCAGTTTTTCTCCATTCAAACTTACCTCCCAATTGACTTGACCCTCAACCCTACTGTACCTAATAACCTTGCTCTTATTCACATTTACTCTTAACTTTCTTCTTTCACACACTATACCAAACTCAGTCACCAGCTTCTGCAGTTTCTTACAGGAATCAGCCACCAGCGCTGTATCATCAGCGAACAACTGACTCACTTCCCAAGATCTCTCATCCGCAACAGACTGCATACTTGCTCCTCTTTCCAAAACTCTTGCATTCACCTCCCTAACAACCACATCCATAAATAAATTAAACAACCATGGAGACATCACACATTCCTGCCGCACACTTACATTCACTGAGAACCAATCACTTTCCTCTCTTCCTACACATACACATGCCTTACATCACCGATAAAAACTTTTCACTCCTTCTAACAACTTGCCTCCCACGCCATATATTTTTAGTACCTTCCACAGAGCATCTCTATCAACTCTATCATATGCCTTCTCCAGATCCATAAATGCTATATACAAATCCATTTGCTTTTCTAAGTATTTCTCACATACATTCTTCAGCGCAAACACCTGATCTACACATCCTCTACCACTTCTGAAACCACACTGCTCTTCCCCAATCTAATGCTCCGTACATGCCTTCACCCTCTCAATCAATACCCTCCAATATAATTTACCAGGAATACTCAACAAACTTATACCACTGTAATTTGAGCACTCACTCTTATCCCCTTTACTTTTGTACAATGGCACTATACAAACATTCCGCCAATCCTCAGCCACCTCACCATGAATCGTACATACATTAGATAACCTTACCAACCAGTCAACAATACAGTCACCCCCTTTTTTAATAAATTTCACTGCAATTCCATCCAAACCTGCTGCCTTGCCGGCTTTCATCTTCCGCAAAGCTTTTACTACCTCTTCTCAGTTTACCAAATCATTTTCCCTAACCCTCTCACTTTGCACACCACCTAGACCAAAACACCCTATACCTTCCACTCCATCCCCAAACACATTTAACAAACCTTCAAAATAATCACTTCATCTCCTTTTCACATCATCACTACTTGTTATCACCTCCCCATTAGCCCCCTTCACTGAAGTTCCCATATGCTCCCTTGTCTTACGCACTTTATTTACCTTTTTCCAGAAAATCTTTTTATTCACCCTAAAATTTAATGATATTCTCTCTCGCCAACTCTCATTTGCCCTCTTTTTCACCTCTTCCACCTTTCTCTTGACCTCCTGCCTCTTTCTTTTATACATCTCCCACTCATTTGCATTTTTTCCCTGCAAAAATCGTCCAAATGCCTCTCTCTTCTTTTTCACTAATAATCTTACTTCTTCATCCCACCACTCACTAACCTTTCTAATCAACCCGCCTCCCACACTGGTCATGCCACAAGCATCTTTTGCACAAGCCATCACTGCTTCCCTAAATAAGTCCCATTCCTCCCCCACTCCACTTATCTCCTTTGTTCTCACCTTTTTCCATTCTGTACTCAGTCTCTACTGGTACTTCCTAACACAAGTCTCCTTCCCAAGCTCACTTACTCTCACCACTCTCTTCACCCCAACATTCTCTCTTCTTTTCTGAAAACCCCTACAAATCTTCACCTTCGCCTCCACAAGATAATGATCAGACATCCCTGCAGTTGCACATCTCTGCACATTGATATCCAAAGATCTCTCTCTTGCACGCCTATCAATTAACAGGTAATCCAATAATGCTCTCTGGCCATCTCTCCTACTTACATACGTATATTTACGTATATCTCGCTTTTTAAACCAGGTATTCCCAATCAACAATCCTTTTTCAGCACATAAATCTACAAGCTCCTCACCATTTCCATTTACAACACGAAACACCCCAAGTATAGCAATTATTCCCTTTACTGCCATATTACTCACCTTTCCATTCAAATCACCCATCACTATAACCCGGTCTCGTGCATCAAAACCACTAACACACACATTCAACTGCTCCCAAAACACTTGCCTCTCATGATCTTTCTTTTCATGACTAGGTGCATATTCACCAATAATTACCCATCTCTCTCCATCAACTTTCAGTTTTACCCATATCAATCTGGAATTTACTTTCTTACACTCTATCACATACTCCCACAACTCTTGTTTCAGGAGTAGTGCTACTCTTCCCTTCCTCTTGTCCTCTCACTAACCCCTGAATTTAATCCCAAGACATTCCCAAACCACTCTTCCCCTTTACCCTTGAGCTTCGTTTCACTCCGAGCCAAAACATCCAGGTTCCTTTCCTCAAACATACTACCTATCTCTCCTTTTTTCTCATCTTGGCTACATCCACATACATTTAGACACCCAAATCTGAGCCTTCGAGGAGGATGAGCACTCTCCGCGTGACTCCTTCTTCTGTTTCCCCTTTTAGAAAGTTAAAATACAGGGAGGGGAGGGTTTCTGGTCCCCCGCTCCCGTCCCCTTTAGTCGCTTTCTACCACAAGTGAGGAATGCTTGGGAAGTATTCTTTCTCCCCTATCCCCAGGGATATATATATATATATATATATATATATATATATATATATATATATATATATATATATATATATATATATATATATATATATATTTATATATTTTTTTTTTTTCTTTGTCGCTGTCTCCCGCGTTTGCGAGGTAGCGCAAGGAATCAGACGAAAGAAATGGCCCAACCCACCCCCATACACATG
>NC_092269.1:22298776-22311013 GCF_036320965.1 Panulirus ornatus
GTAAATCATATGGGAGGGTATTGATTGAGAGGGTGAAGGCATGTACAGAGCATCAAATTGGGGAAGAGCAGTGTGGTTACAGCAGTGGTAGAGGATGTGTGGATCAGGTGTTTGCTTCGAAGAATGTATGTGAGAAATACTTAGAAAAGCAAATGGATTTGTATGTAGCATTTATGGATCTGCAGAAGGCATATGATAGAGTTGATAGAGATGCTTTGTGGAAGGTATTAAGAATATATGGTGTGGGAGGCAAGTTGTTAGAAGCAGTGAAAAGTTTTTATCGAGGATGTAATGCATGTGTACGTGTAGGAAGAGAGGAAAGTGATTGGTTCTCAGTGAATGTAGGTTTGCGGCAGGGGTGTGTGATGTCTCCATGGTTGTTTCATTTGTTTATGGATGGAGTTGTTAGGGAGGTAAATGCAAGAGTTTTGGAAAGAGGGGCAAGTATGAAGTCTGTTGTGGATGAGAGAGCTTGGGAAGTGAGTCAGTTGTTGTTCGCTGATGATATAGCGCTGGTGGCTGATTCATGTGAGAAACTGCAGAAGCTGGTGAGTGAGTTTGGTAAAGTGTGTGAAAGAAGAAAGTTAAGAGTAAATGTGAATAAGAGCAAGGTTATTAGGTACAGTAGGGTTGAGGGTCAAGTCAATCGGGAGGTAAGTTTGAATGGAGAAAAACTGGAGGAAGTGAAGTGTTTTAGATATCTGGGAGTGGATCTGGAAGCGGATGGAACCATGGAAGCGGAAGTGAATCATAGGGTGGGGGAGGGGGCGAAAATCCTGGGAGCCTTAATGAATGTGTGGAAGTCGAGAACATTATCTCGGAAAGGAAAAATGAGTATGTTTGAAGGAATAGTGGTTCCAACAATGTTGTATGGCTGCGAGGCGTGGGCTATGGATAGAGTTGTGCTCAGGAGGGTGGATGTGCTGGAAATGAGATGTTTGAGGACAATGTGTGGCGTGAGGTGGTTTGATCGAGTAAGTAATGTAAGGGTAAGAGAGATGTGTGGAAATAAAAAGAACGTGGTTGAGAGAGCAGAAGAGGGTGTTTTGAAATGGTTTGGGCACATGGAGAGAATGAGTGAGGAAAGATTGACCAAGAGGATATATGTGTCGGAGGTGGAGGGAACGAGGAGAAGAGGGAGACCAAATTGGAGGTGGAAAGATGGAGTGAAAAAGATTTTGTGTGATCGGGGCCTGAACATGCAGGAGGGTGAAAGGAGGGCAAGGAATAGAGTGAATTGGATCGATGTGGTATACCGGGGTTGACGTGCTGTCAGTGGATTGAATAAGGGCATGTGAAGCATCTGGGGTAAACCATGGAAAGTTGTGTGGGGCCTGGATATGGAAAGGGAGCTGTGGTTTCGGGCATTATTGCATGACAGCTAGAGACTGAGTATGAACGAATGGGGCCTTTGTTGTCTCTTTCTCGTGCTACCTCGCACACATGAGGGGGGAGGGGACATGGTATTCCATGTGTGGCGAGTTGGCGATGGGAATGAATAAAGGCAGATAGTGTGAATTTTGTGTATGGGTATATATGTATGTGTTTGTGTGTGTATATATATGTGTACAATGAGATGTATAGGCATGTATATTTGCGTGTGTGGACGTGTATGTATATACATTGTGTATGGGGGTGGGTTGGGCCATTTCTTTCGTCTGTTTCCTTGCGCTACCTCGCAAACGCGGGAGACAGCTACAAAGCAAAATAAAGAATAGAAGTAATAATGTATATATATATATATATATATATATATATATATATATATATATATATATATATATATATATATATATATATATATATATATATATTCCTGTGTGTCCACCGGAAAAATGAAACACGATAAGTTCCCAAGTGCACCTTCGTGTAATATTTACATCAGGGAAGACAAAAAAGAGAAATATAACAGTTAGTTGATGTGTGCTCATATATTCATTATTATTTACCTCAACATATCAGAGTTAGATTATCAACATTCTAGCCTATTCTCCTTAGGGCATTACGTTTCTGCAGTCCAGAGTTTATTTTTGATAACTTTGAGAAGATATAATCTATTGGATCCAAGTTGAAATATACTCGATCTTTCATTTATAGTTTCACTAGCTTGCAAGGATATCACTTCATAGGGTTGAACCCAAACCTCCCTTTTACAGCAAGAGCGTTTTAGTTCTACAATTTAATTACAACTTTACCCAAAACCTTTAGTGCAAATGTTCCCTTCAGAAACAACAATACTATAAAGCAAATCTTAGTCAGGAATTTACCACAAAATCTTGCAGGATGCATCTATAGAGTGCAATGTAAAAAATGTTTTAATTTTATGTTGGGCAAACTGGTAAGGATCTTTCTGTTAGACATAAGCAACATGAATACAATATAAGAACAGGACCAGAATCAAATGCCTTCTTCAATCATGGTAAAAAATGTGATCAAGATATTGATTGGAGTAATGCCATTTCTTTCTCGCAGCTCCCTTGATGATGTGATTATTGCAAGAAACTTCACTTAGGAAGTTATCGTGTTTCCTTTCCCCGTGGACTCATGGGAATATACTTGATCACGCGCAAAATTGTGTGTGTGTGTGTGTGTGTGTGTGTGTGTGTGTGTGTGTGTGTGTGTGTGTGTGTGTGTGTGTGTGTTGTGTGTGTGTGTGTGTGTGTGTGTGTGTGTGTGTGTGTGTGTGATAATATGATACGTACTTCGGAATCTTAAAAAATGAGATTTTCTAACTTTACGGGTATATACCAACCTGTGATGTGAGGTATCCATGAAATGCCAAAACAGTAGGGAACAACAGCAGCGATGACCCACAACTGGACGAAACCTCTTCTTTTCATTTTCAATCTGTTGATTCCACAATATGAATAAACGGTATTTAATTACATTGTATAGAATATATATATACATATATATATATATATATATATATATATATATATATATATATATATATATATATATATATATATATATATATATATATATATATATATATATATGTTTATATGGAGAAAAACTGGAGGAAGTAAAGTCTTTTAGATATCTGGGAGTGGATCTGACAGCGGATGGAACCATGGAAGCAGAAGTGAATCATAAGGTGGGAGAGGGGGCGAGAATTCTGGGAGCCTTGAAGAATGTTTGGAAATCGAGAAAGTTAACGCGGAAAGCAAAAACTCCACTTTCCTCCTTTGTTCTCTCTTTTTTCCATTCTGTACACAGTTTCTCCTGGTACTTCCTCACACAAGTCTCCTTCCCAAGCTCAATTACTCTCACCACTCTCTTCACCACAACATTCTCCCTTCTTTTCTGAAAACCCCTACAAATCTTCACCTTCGCCTATATAAGATAATGACAGACATCCCTCCAGTTGCAACTCTAAGCACATTAACATCCAAAAGTCTCTCTTTCGCGCGCCTATCAATTAACACGTAATCCAATAATGCTCTATGGCCATCTCTCCTTCTTACATACATATACTTATACGTATACGCTTTTTATACCAAGTGACTGAGTTTGGTAAAGTGTGTGAAAGAAGAAAGTTAAGAGTAAATGTGAATAAGAGCAAGGTTATTAGGTACAGTAGGGTTGAGAGTCAAGTCAACTGGGAAATAAGTTTAAATGGAGAAAAACTGGAGGAAGTAAAGTCTTTTAGATATCTGGGAATGGATCTGACAGCGGATGGAACCATGGAAGCAGAAGTGAATCATAGGGTGGGAGAGGGGGCGAGAATTCTGGGAGCCTTGAAGAATGTTTGGAAATCGAGAAAGTTATCGCGGAAAGCAAAAATGTGTATGTTTGAAGGAATAGTGGTTCCAATAATGTTGTATGGCTGCGAGGCGTGGGCTATGGATAGAGTTGTGAGCAGGAGGGTGGATGTGCTGGAAATGAGATGTTTGAGGACAATATGTGGTGTGAGGTGGTTTCATCGAGTAAGTAATGTAAGGGTAAGAGAGGTGTGTGGAAACAAAAAGAGTGTGGTTGAGAGAGCAGAAGAGGGTGTTCTGAAATGGTTTGGTCACATGGAGAGAATGAGTGAGCAAAAATTGAGCAAGAGGATATATGTGTCAGAGGTGGAGGGAACGAGGACAAGTGGGAGACCAAATTGAGGTGGAAAGATGGAGTGAAAAACATTTTGAGTGATCGGTGCCTGAACATGCAGGAGGGTGAAAGGCGTGCAAGGAATAGAGTGAATTGGAACGATGTGGTATACCGGGGTCGACATCTTGTCAATGAATTGAACCAGGGCATGTGAAGCGTCTGGGGTAAACCATGGAAAGTTGTGTGGGGCCTGGATGTGGAAAGGGAGCTGTGGTTTCGGTGCATTATTACATGGCAGCGAGAGACTGAATGTGAAGGAATGGGGCCTTTGTTGTCTTTTCCTAGCGCTACCTCGTACACATGAGGGGGGAGGGGGTTGTTATTCGATGTGTGGCGAGGTGGCGATGGAAATGAATAAAGGCAGACAGTATGAATTATGTACAAGTGTATATATGTATATGTCTGTGTGTGTATATATATGTGTACATTGAAATATATAGGTATGTATATTTGCGTGTGTAGACGTGTATGTATATGCATCATGTGTATATGGGTATGTTGGGACATTCTTTCGTCTGTTTCCTTGCGCTACCTCGCTAACGCGGGAGACAGCGACAAACCAAAATAAGTTAATATATATATATATATATATATATATATATATATACATATATATATATATATATATATATATATATATATATATATATATATATATATATATATATATATATATATATATGTTCCTATGAGTCCACGGGGAAAATGAAACACGAAAAGTTCCTAAGTGCACTTTCGTGTAATAATCACATCGTCAGGGGAGACACAAGAGAGAAATATAAGAGTCAGTTGATACACATCGAAGAGACGAAGCTAGGACGCCATTTGGTAAACATGTGATTGTCCATTATACACAACAAGCGTTCATAAACTTATCATTTTACAAATCTTGTCAACAATAAAGTTATCTAATTTGTATAGACCATCACTAATATTAAGATTATAATTCTTTGTGTATTTAATGATAGAAGATTCAATGATATTTCTCTTGGTAATAGTGGTGGAGTTAATAACTGAGATAGAATTACTCCAGTCGATACAATGATCATAGTTTTTAACATGATTAAACAAGGCATTTGATTCTTGTCCTGTTCTTATACTATATTCATGTTGCTGAAGTCTAACAGAAAGATCCTTACCAGTCTGACCAACATAAAATTTATCACAGTTTCCACAAGGGACTTTATAGATGCAACCAAGAGAATTTTCTGTTGAATTCCTGATTAAGATATTCTTTATAGTATTATTGTTGCTAAAGGCAACATTTACATTAAAGGATTTAAGAAGCATGGGAAGCAAAGTGAAATTATTATCAAAAGGGAGAACTAAAAGATTCTTAGTGTCAATGGGAGGTTTGGGCTCAACTCTATAAAATGATTTCTATGCTAACTTAAGGGATTTATCAATGAAAGACCTAGGGTACTTTAACTTAGATTCAAAAGAGTATATCTTCTCAAACTCATCATTAATAAACTCTGGACTGCAAATACGTAATGCCCTAAGGAACAAAGATTGAAATGATAATAATTTAACTCTGTCATGTTGAGATGAGTAATAATGGATATATGAGCATACATTGGTGGGTTTTCTGTATATGCTAAACTTAAACTTGTTTCCTTGTCTATGGATCATGCAATCTAAAAATGGTAACATACCATTATTTTCATTTTCTACAGTAAATTTGATGGAAGGTACTAAATTGTTAAGTAAGGGGAGAAATATTTGTAAATTTTCATTTGTTGGCCAAACCCAAAGAACATCATCTACATACCTAAACCAAATTGCATTAGAAGGTAAGATATCCTTTAGTAATTTTGTTTCAAGAAATTCCATATAAAGATTACTTAGTACAGATGAAAGCGGGTTACCCATTGCCATACCAAATTTTTGAGCATAATGATCTCCATTAAATTGAAATACAGTCTTTTATACACAATTTTTCAGTTCAATGAAATTAGACTTTGAAACAGGTAAATGAATATCATCCAACACATCAAATAGATATTCTGAAAGGTCATCAACTTTAGTGAAAAGTGAGGAAACATCAAAGCTAACTAGTTTGAAATCAAAATTAACATTGATATTGTTTAGCTTCTTGACTAAACCTACATCGTTCATGATATTAGAATTTGGTACCTTACCCACTAAAGGACTTAATAAAGAAACTAACCATTTTGACAATTTATATGTGATGGAGCCTACTGAACTCACTATAGGTCTTGCTGGAAAATTCTGTCTATGTGTTTTGATAAGTCCATACATATATGGCAATGAAGGGGACAAAGATGACAAACTTTTGATAAGAGAAATGTTACCTTTCAACAACAACTTCATTTCTTTATTGAAGTGAGAATTTACTGCTTCTAAGGGATCTTTACTAAGTTTAGAATATGTTGAGTTATCATATAGAAGATCATTCATTTTAGTTAAATAGTTCCTGTTGTCTAAAATCACAACAGTGTTAGCATTATCTACTTTAGTAATATGTATATCCTTGTCTTTTTTTTAAGGTATTAATAGCTCTTATGAATCTTTTAGGGCAATTATCTTCCACTGGTTTTGACAAACTGGGATACACTAAAACCTTAAAGATATTATTATCATCATTACTTAAATTACAGTATTTTTCTAAATTACAAAAAGACATTGTGACATCACCATAACTGGTTTCTCTGTTAGAGCACACAAAACTTAACCCATAGCCTAATGCACACAAGGAAATGAAAATTTACAAATATTTCTCCCCTTACTTAACAATTTAGTACCTTCCATCAAATTTACTGTAGAAAGTGAAAATAATGGAATGTTACCATCTTTAGATTGCATGATCCATACACAAGGAAACAAGTTTAAGTTTAGCATATACAGAAAACCCACCAATGTATGCTCATATAACCATTATTACTCATCTCAACATGACAGAGTTAAATTATCATCATTTCAATCAATGTTCCTTAGGCCATTACGTATTTGCATTCCAGAGTTTATTAATGATGAGTTTGAGAAGATTTATTCTATTGGATCTAAGTTAAAGTACCCTAGGTCTTTCATTGATAAATCCCTTAAGTTAGAAAAGAAATCATTTTATAGAGTTGAGCCCAAACCTCCCATTGACACTAAGAATCTTTTAGTTCTCCCTTTTAATGATAATTTCACTTTGCTTCCCATGCTTCTTAAATCCTTTGATGTAAATGTTGCCTTTAGCAACAATAATACTATAAATAGTATCTTAATCAGGAATTCACAATAAAATTCTCTTGGTTGCATCTATAAAGTCCCTTGTGGAAACTGTGATAAAATTTATGTTGGTCAGACTGGTAAGGATCTTTCTGTTAGACATAAGCAACATAAATATAGTATAAGAACGGGACAAGAATCAAATGCCTTGTTTAATCATTTTAAAAACTATGATCATTGTATCGACTGGAGTAACGCCATCTCGGTTATTAACTCTAACTCTATTACCAAGAGAAATATCATTGAATATTCTATTATTGAATACACAAAGCATTATAATCTTAATATTAGTGGTGGTCTATACAAATTATATAACTTTACTGTTGATAAGATTTGTAAAATAAAAAGTTTATGAACGCTAGTTGTATGCTTTGGACAATCACATGTTTACCAAATGGCGTCCTAGCTTCGTCTCTTCGATGCGTATCAACTGACTGTTATATTTCTCTCTTGTGTCTCCCCTGATGATGTGATTATTACACGAAAGTGCACATGGGTACTTTTCGTGTTTCATTTTCCCCGTGGACTCATAGGAATATCTTGATCACGCGCAAAATTGTGATCATTTCCAATGTATATATGTGTATATACATATCATTTATTTATTTTCTAATTTGCTTTGTCACTGTCTCCCGCGTTAGGGAGGTAGCGCAAGGAAACAGACGAAAGAATGGCCCAGCCCACCCACATACACATGTATGTACATACACGTCCACACACGCAAATATACATACCTATACATCTCAATGTAAACATATATATATACACACAGACATATACATATATACATATGTACATAAATCATACTGTCTGCCTTTATTCATTCTCATCGCCACCCCAAAACACGGAATAACAGCCCCCTCCCCCCTTGGTCAATCTTTCCTCACTCATTCTCTCCATGTGACCAACCCATTTCAAAACAACCTCTTCTACTCTCTCAACCACACTCTTTTTATTACCACACATCACTCTTACCCTATTGTTACTTAATCGATCAAACCACCTCACACCACATACTGTCCTCAAACATCTAATTTCCAGCACATCCACCCTCCTGCTCACAACTCTATCCATAGCCCACGCCTCGCAACTATACAACATTCTTGTAACCACTATTCCTTCAAACATACCCATTTTTTCTTTCCGAGGTAAGGTTCTCGACTTCCACACATTATTCAAGGCTCCCAGAATTTTCGCCCCCCCCCCCCCCCCCCCCCCCCCCCCCACCATATGACTCACTTCCGCTTCCATGGTTCCGTTGGCTGCCAAATTGACTTCACTTCCTCCAGTTTTTCTCCATTCAAACTAACCTCCCAATTGACTTGACCCTCAACCCTACTGTGCCTAATAACCTTACTCTTATTCACATTTACTCTCAAATTTCTTCTTTCACACACTTTACCAAACTCAGTCACCAGCTTCTACAGTTTCTCACATGAATCAGGCACCAGCGCTGTATCATCAGCGAACAGCAACTGACTCACTTCCCAAGCTCTCTTATCCACAACAGACTGCAGACTTGCTCCTCTTTCCAAAACTCTTGCCTTCACCTCCCTAACAACCTCATCAATAAACAAATTAAACAACCATTGAGACATCACACACCCCTGCCGCAAACCTACATTCACTCAGAACCAATCACTTTCCTCTCTTCCCACATGTACACACGCCTTACATCCTCGATAAAAACTTTTAACTGCTTCTAACAACTTGCCTCCCACACCATATATCCTTAATACCTTCCACAGAGCATCTCTATCAACTCCATCATATGCCTTCTCCAGATCCATAAGTGCTACATACAAATCCATTTGCTTTGCTAAGTATTTCTCACTTAAATTCTTCAAAGCAAACACCTGATCCACACATCCTCTACCACTTCTGAAACCACACTGCTCTTCCCCAATCTGATGCTCTGTACATGCCTTCACCCTTTCAATCAATACCCTCTCATGTAATTTACGAGGAATACTCAGCAAACATATACCTCTGTAATTTGAGCACTCACTCTTATCCCCTTTGCCTTTGTACAATGGCACTATGCAAGCATACCTCCAATCCTTAGGCACCTCACCATGAATCATACATACATTAGATAACCTTACCAACAAATCAACAATACAGTCACCCCTTTTTTAATAAATTCCACTGCAATACCATCCAAACCCGCAGCCTTCCCGGCTTTCATCTTTCGCAAAGCTTTTACTACCTCTTCTCTGTTTACCAAATTATTTTCCCTAACCCTCTCACTTTGCACACCACCTCGACCAAAACACCCCATATCTGCCACTCTATCATGAAACACATTCAACAAACATTCAACATACTCACTCCATCTCATTTTCACTTCATCACTACATGTTATCATCTCCCCATTAGCCCCCTTCACTGAAGTTCCCATTTGTTCCCTTGTCTTACGCACTTTATTTACCTCCTTCCAAAACATCTTTTTATTCTCCATAAAATTCAATTATACTCTCTCACCCCAACTCTCATTTACCCTCTTTTTCACCTCTTGCACCTTTCTCTTGAACTCCTGCCTCTTTCTTTTATACATATCCCACTCATTTGCATTCTTTCCGTGCAAAAATCGTCCGAATGCCTCTCTCTTCTCTTTCACTAATAATCTTACTTCTTCATCCCACCAGTCACTACCCTTTCTAATCTGCCCATCTCCCACCCTTCTCATGTTACAAGCATCTTTTGCCCAAGCCATCACTGCTCCCCTGAATAGTTCTCATTTCTAACTCACTCCCCTTACGTACTTTGTTCTCACCTTTTTCCATTTTGTGTTCAGTCTCTCCTGATACTTTCTCACACAAGTTTCCTTCCCAAGCTCACTTACTCTAACCACTCTCTTCACCCCAACATCCTCTCTTCCTTTTCTGAAAACCTCTACAAATCTTCATCTTCGCATCCACAAGATGATGATCAGACATCCCTCCAGTTCCACCTCTCAGCATAATAACATCGAAAAGTCTCTCTTTCGCGCACCTATCAATTAACACGTAATCCAATAACGCTCTCTGGCCATCTCTCCTACTTACATACGTATACTTATGTGTATCTCTCTTTTTAAACCAGGTATTCCCAATCATCAGTCCTTTCCCTGCACATAAATCTACAAGCTCTTCGCCATTTCCATTTACAACACTGAACACCCCATGTATACCAATTATTCCCTCAACTGCCACATTACTCACCTTTGCATTCAAATCACCCATCACTATAACCCGGTGTCGTGCATCAAAACCACTAACACACTCATTCAGCTGCTCCCAAAACACTTGCCTCTCATGATCTTTCTTCTCATGCCCAGGTGCATATCCACCAATAATCACCCATCTCTCTCCACTAACTTTCAGTTTTACCCATAACAATCTAGAGTTCACTTTCTTACACTCTATCACATACTCCCACAACTCCTGTTTCAGGAGTAGTGCTACTCCTTCCCTTGCTCTTGTCCTCACACTAACCCCTGACTTTACTCGCAAGACATTCCCAAACCACTATTCCCCTTAACCCTTGAGCTTCGTTTCACTCAGAGCCAAAACACCCAGGTTTCTTTCCTCAAACATACTACCTTTCTCTCCTTTTTTCTCACCTTGGTTAGATCCACACATATTTAGACACCCCAATCCGAGCCTTCGAGGAGGATGAGCACTCCCCGCGTGACTCCTTCTTCTGTTTCCCCTTCTAGAAAGTTAAAATACAAGCAGGGGAGGGTTTCTGGCCTCCCGCTCCCGTCCCCTGTAGTCGCCTTCTACAACACGTGAGGAATTTGCGAGAAGTATTATTTCTCCCCTATCCCCAGGGATATATATATATATATATATATATATATATATATATATATATATATATATATATATATTTTTTTTTTTTTTTTTTTTGCTTTGTCGCTGTCTCCCGCGTTTGCGAGGTAGCGCAAGGAAACAGACGAAAGCAATGGCCCAACCCACCGCCATACACATGTATATACATACGTCCACACACGCAAAATATACATACCTACACAGCTTTCCATGGTTTACCCCAGACGCTTCACATGCCCCGATTCAATCCACTGACAGCACGTCAACCCCGGTATACCACATCGCTCCAATTCACTCTATTCCTTGCCCTCCTTTCACCCTCCTGCATGTTCAGGCCCCGATCACACAAAATCTTTTTCACTCCATCTTTCCACCTCCAATTTGGTCTCCCTCTTCTCCTCGTTCGCTCCACCTCCGACACATATATCCTCTTGGTCAATCTTTCCTCACTCATTCTCTCCATGTGCCCAAACCATTTCAAAACACCCTCTTCTGCTCTCTCAACCACGCTCTTTTTATTTCCACACATCTCTCTTACCCTAACGTTACTTACTCGATCAAACCACCTCACACCACACATTGTCCTCAAACATCTCATTTCCAGCAAATCCATCCTCCTGCGCACAACTCTATCCATAGCCCACGCCTCGCAACCATACAACATTGTTGGAACCACTATTCCTTCAAACATACTCATTTTTGCTTTCCGAGATAATGTTCTCGACTTCCACACATTCTTCAAGGCTCCCAGAATTTTCGCCCCCTCCCCCACCCTATGATCCACTTCCGCTTCCATGGTTCCATCCGCTGCCAGATCCACTCCCAGATATCTAAAACACTTCACTTCCTCCAGTTTTTCTCCATTCAAACTCACCTCCCAATTGACTTGACCCTCAACCCTACTGTACCTAATAATCTTGCTCTTATTCACATTTACTCTTAACTTTCTTCTTTCACACACTTTACCAAACTCAGTCACCAGCTTCTGCAGATTCTCACACGAATCAGCCACCAGCGCTGTATCATCAGCGAACAACAACTGACTCACTTCCCAAGCTCTCTCATCCCCAACAGACTCATACTT
>NC_092269.1:22311113-22366113 GCF_036320965.1 Panulirus ornatus
ATATATATATATATATATATGGGTGATTATTGGTGCATATGCACCTGGGCATGAGAAGAAAGATCATGAGATGCAAGTGTTTTGGGAGCAGCTGAACGAGTGTGCTAGTGGTTTTGATGCACGAGACCGGGTTATAGTGATGGGTGATTTGAATGCAAAGGTGAGTAATGTGGCAGTTGAGGGAATAATTGGTATACATGGGGTGTTCAGTGTTGTAAATGGAAATGGTGAAGAGCTTGTAGATTTATGTGCTGAAAAACGACTGATGATTGGGAATACCTGGTTTAAAAAGCGAGATATACATAAGTATACTTATGTAAGTAGGAGAGATGGCCAAAGAGCGTTATTGGATTACGTGTTAATTGACAGGCGCGCGAAAGAGAGACTTTTGGATGTTAATGTGCTGAGAGGTGCAACTGGAGGGATGTCCGATCATTATCTTGTGGAGGCGAAGGTTAAGATTTGTATGGGTTTTCAGAAAAGAAGAGTGAATGTTGGAGTGAAGAGGGTGGTGAGAGTAAGTGAGCTTGGGAAGGAGACTTGTGTGAGGAAGTACCAGGAGAGACTGAGTACAGAATGGAAAAAGAGAGACTTTTGGATGTTAATGTGCTGAGAGGTGCAACTGGAGGGATGTCCGATCATTATCTTGTGGAGACGAAGGTGAAGATTTGTATGGGTTTTCAGAAAAGAAGAGTGAATGTTGGGGTGAAGAGGGTGGTGAGAGTAAGTGAGCTTGGGAAGGAGACTTGTGTGAGGAAGTACCAGGAGAGACTGAGTACAGAATGGAAAATGGTGAGAACAATGGAAGTAAGAGGAGTGGGGGAGGAATGGGATGTATTTAGGGAATCAGTGATTGATTGCGCAAAAGATGCTTGTGGCATGAGAAGAGTGGGAGGTGGGTTGATTAGAAAGGGTAGTCAGTGGTAGGATGAAGAAGTTAGAGTATTAGTGAAAGAGAAGAGAGAGGCATTTGGACGATTTTTGCAGGGAAAAAATTCAATTGAGTGGGAGATGTATAAAAGAAAGAAACAGGAGGTCAAGAGAAAGGTGCAAGAGGTGAAAAAAAGGGTAAATGAGATTTGGGGTGAGAGAGTATCATTAAATTTTAGGGAGAATAAAAAGATGTTTTGGAAGGAGGTAAATAAAGTGCGTAAGACAAGGGAGGAAATGGGAACTTCAGTGAAGGGTGCAAATGGGGAGGTGATAACAAGTATTGGTGATGTGAGAAGGAGATGGAGTGAGTATTTTGAAGGTTTGTTGAATGTGTTTGATGATAGAGTGGCAGATATAGGGTGTTTTGGTCGAGGTGGTGTGCAAAGTGAGAGGGTTAGGGAAAATGATTTGGTAAACAGAGAAGAGGTAGTAAAAGCTTTGCGGAAGATGAAAGCCGGCAAGGCTGTAGGTTTGGATGGTATTGGAGTGGAATTTATTAAAAAAGTGGGTGACTGTATTGTTGACTGGTTGGTAAGGTTATCTAATGTATGTATGACTCATGGTGAGGTGCCTGAGGATTGGCGGAATGCGTGCATAGTGCCATTGTACAAAGGCAAAGGGGACAAGAGTGAGTGCTCAAATTACAGAGGTATAAGTTTGTTGAGTATTCCTAGTAAATTTTATGGGAGGGTATTGATTGAGAGGGTGAAGGCATGTACAGAGCATCAGATTGGGGAAGAGCAGTGTGGTTTCAGAAGTGGTAGAGGATGTGTGGATCAGGTGTTTGCTTTGAAGAATGTATGTGAGAAATACTTAGAAAAGCAAATGGATTTATATGTAGCATTTATGGATCTGGAGAAGGCATATGATAGAGTTGATAGAGATGCTCTGTGGAAGGTATTAAGAATATATGGTGTGGGAGGCAAGTTGTTAGAAGCAGTGAAAAGTTTTTATCGAGGATGTAAGGCATGTGTACGTGTAGGAAGAGAGGAAAGTGATTGGTTCTCAGTGAATGTAGGTTTGCGGCAGGGGTGTGTGATGTCTCTATGGTTGTTTAATTTGTTTATGGATGGGGTTGTTAGGGAGGTGAATGCAAGAGTTTTGGAAAGAGGGGCAAGTATGAAGTCTGTTGGGGATGAGAGAGCTTGGGAAGTGAGTCAGTTGTTGTTCGCTGATGATACAGCGCTGGTGGCTGATTCATGTGAGAAATTGCAGAAGCTGGTGACTGAGTTTGGTAAAGTGTGTGAAAGAAGAAAGTTAAGAGTAAATGTGAATAAGAGCAAGGTTATTAGGTACAGTAGGGTTGAGGGTCAAGTCAATTGGGAGGTGAGTTTGAATGGAGAAAACCTGGAGGAAGTGAAGTTTTTTAGATATCTCGGAGTGGATCTGGCAGCGGATGGAACCATGGAAGCGGAAGTGGATCATAGGGTGGGGGAGGGGGCGAAAATTCTGGGAGCCTTGAAGAATGTGTGGAAGTCGAGAACATTATCTCGGAAAGCAAAAATGGGTATGTTTGAAGGAATAGTGGTTCCAACAATGTTGTATGGTTGCGAGGCGTGGGCTATGGATTGAGTTGTGCGCAGGAGGATGGATGTGCTGGAAATGAGATGTTTGAGGACAATGTGTGGTGTGAGGTGGTTTGATCGAGTAAGTAACGTAAGGGTAAGAGAGATGTGTGGAAATAAAAAGAGCGTGGTTGAGAGAGCAGAAGAGGGTGTTTTGAAATGGTTTGGGCACATGGAGAGAATGAGTGAGGAAAGATTGACCAAGAGGATATATGTGTCGGAGGTGGAGGGAACGAGGAGAAGTAGGAAACCAAATTGGAGGTGGAAAGATGGAGTGAAAAAGATTTTTTGTGATAGGGGCCTGAACATGCAGGAGGGTGAAAGGAGGGCAAGGAGTAGAGTGAATTGGATCGATGTGGTATACCGCGGTTGACGTGCTGTCAGTGGATTCAATCAGGGCATGTGAAGCGTCTGGGGTAAACCATGGAAAGCTGTGTACGTATGTATATTTGCGTGTGTGGACGTATGTATATACATGTGTATGGGGGTGGGTTGGGCCATTACTTTCGTATGTTTCCTTGCGCTACCTCGCAAACGCGGGAGACAGCGACAAAGCAAAAAAAAAAAAAAAAAAAAAAAAAAATATATATATATATATATATATATATATATATATATATATATATATATATATATATATATATATATATATATATATATATATATATGTATATATATATATATATATATATATATATATATATATATATATATATATATATATATATATATATATATATATATATACATATATATGTATATATACTTATTAACTCTGTTTGCCTGAGGTTATACCCGGGTTGTAACGTCATTTTTTTCTCAAGGTTGTGCATTAGGTTTGATGTGAGCAGTTATTTCACTAGTGTCATCCTAGTGATCCACGCTGACAAATGTTATAAGGTGATTATAGTATGTGTGTGTGTGTGTGTGTGTGTGTGTGTGTGTGTGTGTGTGTGTGTGTGTGTGTGTGTGTTTGTGTGTGTGTGTGTGTGTGTGTGTGTGTGTGTATGTGTCTGTGTGTCTGTGTTTGTGCCCTTTGATTGGTTGGAGAATTTTATATTATTAATGTAAAAACATTTTTCATTATATTCAGATCTAGCTTTTAAACAAAATATTTTTGACCAAAATTATCATATGATCTTCTGCAATTTTTGGCTTTTCTGAAGAACAAAGAATTATTAATACCTTAGCATAGTCCATATTTTTCATTATAAATATGTTTTTTTTTTTTTGTTTGTATTTTTTTCTCTTTAGAAGTGTTATGTAGGGACCTTCTAAAGTTTACAGCTAAATCTAAAGTAATGTGATATATTGCTTTTGGTGATTATGTGGTATATATAATTATGTGGTATTTATAATTATGTGGTATCTATGATTATGTGGTATCTATAATTATGTGTTATTTATATTTATGTGGTATTTATAATTATGTGGTATTTATAATTATGTGGTATTTATCATTATGTGGTATTTGTAATTATGTGGTATTTATAATTATGTGGTATTTATAATTATGTGGTATTTATAATTATGTGGTATTTATAATTATGTGGTATTTATAATTATGTGGTATTTATGATTATGTGGTATTTATAATTATGTGGTATTTATAATTATGTGGTATTTATAATTATGTGGTATTTATGATTATGTGGTATTTATAATTATGTGGTATTTATGATTATGTGGTATTTATAATTATGTGGTATTTATAATTATGTGGTATTTATAATTATGTGGTATTTATGATTATGTGGTATTTATAATTATGTGGTATTTATGATTATGTGGTATTTATAATTATGTGGTATTTATAATTATGTGGTATTTATAATTATGTGGTATTTATAATTATGTGGTATTTATAATTATGTGGTATTTATAATTATGTGGTATTTATAATTATGTGGTATTTATAATTATGTGGTATTTATGATTATGTGGTATTTATAATTATGTGGTATTTATAATTATGTGGTATTTATATATTATGTGGTATTTATAATTATGTGGTATTTATAATCTTTCACGATTTTTCCTCCCTGGGAAACATTACGTAATGTGTTGTATCTTTAATATGTATATAATATTGTATCTAAGAAACATTACGTAATGTGTTGTAACTTTAATATGTATATAATATTGTATCTAAGAAACATTACGTAATGTGTTGTATCTTTAATATGTATATAATATTGTATCTAAGAAACATTACGTGATGTGTTGTAACTTTAATATGTATATAATATTGTATCTAAGAAACATTACGTAATGTGTTGTAACTTTAATATGTATATAATATTGTATCTAAGAAACATTACGTAATGTGTTGTATCTTTAATATGTATATAATATTGTATCTAAGAAACATTACGTAATGTGTTGTATCTTTAATATGTATATAATATTGTATCTAAGAAACATTACGTAATGTGTTGTAACTTTAATATGTATATAAAATTGTATCTAAGAAACATTACGTAATGTGTTGTATCTTTAATATGTATATAATATTGTATCTAAGAAACATTACGTAATGTGTTGTAACTTTAATATGTATATAAAATTATATCTAAGAAACATTACGTAATGTGTTGTATCTTTAATATGTATATAATATTGTATCTAAGAAACATTACGTAATGTGTTGTATCTTTAATATGTATATAATATTGTATCTAAGAAACATTACGTAATGTGTTGTAACTTTAATATGTATATAATATTGTATCTAAGAAACATTACGTAATGTGTTGTATCTTTAATATGTATATAATATTGTATCTAAGAAACATTACGTAATGTGTTGTAACTTTAATATGTATATAATATTGTATCTAAGAAACATTACGTAATGTGTTGTAACTTTAATATGTATATAATATTGTATCTAAGAAACATTACGTAATGTGTTGTATCTTTAATATGTATATAATATTGTATCTAAGAAACATTACGTAATGTGTTGTATCTTTAATATGTATATAATATTGTATCTAAGAAACATTACGTAATGTGTTGTATCTTTAATATGTATATAATATTGTATCTAAGAAACATTACGTAATGTGTTGTAACTTTAATATGTATATAATATTGTATCTAAGAAACATTACGTAATGTGTTGTATCTTTAATATGTATATAATATTGTATCTAAGAAACATTACGTAATGTGTTGTATCTTTAATATGTATATAATATTGTATCTAAGAAACATTACGTAATGTGTTGTAACTTTAATATGTATATAATATTGTATCTAAGAAACATTACGTAATGTGTTGTAACTTTAATATGTATATAATATTGTATCTAAGAAACATTACGTAATGTGTTGTATCTTTAATATGTATATAATATTGTATCTAAGAAACATTACGTAATGTGTTGTATCTTTAATATGTATATAATATTGTATCTAAGAAACATTACGTAATGTGTTGTAACTTTAATATGTATATAATATTGTATCTAAGAAACATTACGTAATGTGTTGTAACTTTAATATGTATATAATATTGTATCTAAGAAACATTACGTAATGTGTTGTATCTTTAATATGTATATAATATTGTATCTAAGAAACATTACGTAATGTGTTGTATCTTTAATATGTATATAATATTGTATCTAAGAAACATTACGTAATGTGTTGTATCTTTAATATGTATATAATATTGTATCTAAGAAACATTACGTAATGTGTTGTATCTTTAATATGTATATAATATTGTATCTAAGAAACATTACGTAATGTGTTGTAACTTTAATATGTATATAATATTGTATCTAAGAAACATTACGTAATGTGTTGTATCTTTAATATGTATATAATATTGTATCTAAGAAACATTACGTAATGTGTTGTATCTTTAATATGTATATAATATTGTATCTAAGAAACATTACGTAATGTGTTGTAACTTTAATATGTATATAATATTGTATCTAAGAAACATTACGTAATGTGTTGTAACTTTAATATGTATATAATATTGTATCTAAGAAACATTACGTAATGTGTTGTATCTTTAATATGTATATAATATTGTATCTAAGAAACATTACGTAATGTGTTGTATCTTTAATATGTATATAATATTGTATCTAAGAAACATTACGTAATGTGTTGTAACTTTAATATGTATATAATATTGTATCTAAGAAACATTACGTAATGTGTTGTAACTTTAATATGTATATAATATTGTATCTAAGAAACATTACGTAATGTGTTGTATCTTTAATATGTATATAATATTGTATCTAAGAAACATTACGTAATGTGTTGTATCTTTAATATGTATATAATATTGTATCTAAGAAACATTACGTAATGTGTTGTATCTTTAATATGTATATAATATTGTATCTAAGAAACATTACGTAATGTGTTGTATCTTTAATATGTATATAATATTGTATCTAAGAAACATTACGTAATGTGTTGTAACTTTAATATGTATATAATATTGTATCTAAGAAACATTACGTAATGTGTTGTATCTTTAATATGTATATAATATTGTATCTAAGAAACATTACGTAATGTGTTGTAACTTTAATAAGAAACATTACGTAATGTGTTGTATCTTTAATATGTATATAATATTGTATCTAAGAAACATTACGTAATGTGTTGTATCTTTAATATGTATATAATATTGTATCTAAGAAACATTACGTAATGTGTTGTAACTTTAATATGTATATAATATTGTATCTAAGAAACATTACGTAATGTGTTGTATCTTTAATATGTATATAATATTGTATCCTAAGAAACATTACGTAATGTGTTGTAACTTTAATATGTATATAATATTGTATCTAAGAAACATTACGTAATGTGTTGTAACTTTAATATGTATATAATATTGTATCTAAGAAACATTACGTAATGTGTTGTATCTTTAATATGTATATAATATTGTATCTAAGAAACATTACGTAATGTGTTGTATCTTTAATATGTATATAATATTGTATCTAAGAAACATTACGTAATGTGTTGTAATCTTTAATATGTATATAATATTGTATCTAAGAAACATTACGTAATGTGTTGTATCTTTAATATGTATATAATATTGTATCTAAGAAACATTACGTAATGTGTTGTATCTTTAATATGTATATAATATTGTATCTAAGAAACATTACGTAATGTGTTGTATCTTTAATATGTATATAATATTGTATCTAAGAAACATTACGTAATGTGTTGTATCTTTAATATGTATATAATATTGTATCTAAGAAACATTACGTAATGTGTTGTATCTTTAATATGTATATAATATTGTATCTAAGAAACATTACGTAATGTGTTGTAACTTTAATATGTATATAATATTGTATCTAAGAAACATTACGTAATGTGTTGTAACTTTAATATGTATATAATATTGTATCTAAGAAACATTACGTAATGTGTTGTATCTTTAATATGAAGTTATAACATTATAACTAAGAAACATTACGTAATGTGTTGTAACTTTAATATGTATATAATATTGTATCTAAGAAACATTACGTAATGTGTTGTATCTTTAATATGAAGTTATAACATTATAACTAAGAAACATTACGTAATGTGTTGTATCTTTAATATGTATATAATATTGTATCTAAGAAACATTACGTAATGTGTTGTATCTTTAATATGTATATAATATTGTATCTAAGAAACATTACGTAATGTGTTGTAACTTTAATATGTATATAATATTGTATCTAAGAAACATTACGTAATGTGTTGTAACTTTAATATGTATATAATATTGTATCTAAGAAACATTACGTAATGTGTTGTAACTTTAATATGTATATAATATTGTATCTAAGAAACATTACGTAATGTGTTGTAACTTTAATATGTATATAATATTGTATCTAAGAAACATTACGTAATGTGTTGTAACTTTAATATGTATATAATATTGTATCTAAGAAACATTACGTAATGTGTTGTAACTTTAATATGTATATAATATTGTATCTAAGAAACATTACGTAATGTGTTGTAACTTTAATATGTATATAATATTGTATCTAAGAAACATTACGTAATGTGTTGTAACTTTAATATGTATATAATATTGTATCTAAGAAACATTACGTAATGTGTTGTAACTTTAATATGTATATAATATTGTATCTAAGAAACATTACGTAATGTGTTGTATCTTTAATATGAAGTTATAACATTATAACTAAGAAACATTACGTAATGTGTTGTAACTTTAATATGTATATAATATTGTATCTAAGAAACATTACGTAATGTGTTGTATCTTTAATATGAAGTTATAACATTATAACTAAGAAACATTACGTAATGTGTTGTATCTTTAATATGAAGTGATAACATTATACCTAAGAAGCATTACGTTATGTGCTGTATCTTTAATATGAAGCGATAACATTATACCTAAAATATACTATGAATCGGCCTCTCTTGGACCATGTTTTGTTTGACAATATATTGATTGGTCATAAAATACCTTTATTGTTCATATTTGTTCATGCTGGACAGGTATGTATGCTGCATTATGTATAGTTAAGTTTTGTGATATATCTTTGAAAAAGATTTCTAGATCAATATATGTCATAATTATCTTGTCATCCTGATCTTACTATCTGTTGGCCTTACAAAGGATTATAGAATATTTTGAGATATCATTATTGATGGTAAAATCATGATGTTATATATGTCAGTTTTTAAGCAAAAAGTTTTTTACCTAAAAAATACCAAAACATATATTGTTTTCGTTTACTATTCTTCAAATAAATGATTTGTTTTTAAATCTTGGTTTTGTTAGGTTAGGTTACACCTCATATCATAAATCACTTTGCTGTGAATGTTACTTGTTTGTATTCTCGGTCTAAAGTGATGTAATGATAAGCACACTTCTGTACATCATTGTCTATATTGTTCATATCCTATAATTACCACAATCATATTTCACTGCATCACTGTCATATACGGTTACATCACTGATGTAAGAAGGCATTAACCTATTATCTAAACTCCGAGGCACAGAACAAACAATGTTATGATGGGGTACAAAGCAATGATTACGACTGCGCGACGCATTAACTGGTGATTGTGCAATAGTCACAAGGCCTCCCCACTGGTTCTTGGGGAGGCGAGATCCTCCACACTTTACCGTCTCCAGCGTTGTCTTCTGCCATCGACGGATCCACCTGTAAACTGTGGAGATGCTGACGTCATTCCAGATGGATATATCTCTAGGTGACGCACCGGTCAGCCACATCCATATGATCGTGCATCGTCGCTGAGTTATCAAGGCCTTATGCTGTGTTATCGGCCTGTCCATGGTTCTCGCTCTGTCAAGTAATATTATCATTATTGGCAGCGTTTGCTTAAGATAATCACTGGCTCTTTTATGATTTACTTATCAAAAGTAATTCTGAATATCATATAAGCTGGCTGTTCTACATTGTTCAAAACCTTTACAGTTTAGCACAAAACTTCCAAGGAGAAGATGGATACAAGAACATAAGTAGAACAATAAAGATTGGAGAAAAGATACATTAACAAATGACAAATACCAATCCAAGGGTTCAGCAGCAGCAATAATAAACCAAAGACAAGCTTCATATGTCTTGGGCTATTTTGTTGGTCATCCATTAGTTAATTACATTTATCAGGTTATTTTTCGTCGTACACGTGAAGATACGAATCACAATCCTTATTACTCATTCCCCAATTTGATTTTTTAAATTATTTTTTTTGAGCATCATTCTTAGTCAAGCTCTCCTGCTCTGTCTCTGTGCTTCGTTCTTCAAGCTCACATGTATCAGTTTCCACTGCAATCGTTATTAACTGTGATAACGTTTATCACTATATGTAATCGTTACCAACTGTGATAACGTTTATCAATGTATGTACACAGGGCGGGAATAGTGACGAGATAGTGTTTCTGCAGCTGGACTCGAAGTACTGATTCGTTTCATAATCAAATGTTTCAAAAACTGAGACTGAACCATTGTCGAAGCGTATGGGGGTTTTATCACCGTTGTATCAGTGTTATGATAACATTACTTCGTGGATAATTCCTACAAAAGAAGTATACTTCAAATATTCTCTTAGCAAGTAAATTGTTCTACACAGAGGATAAGTAGACATTAAGCACTGAGTCTCATAATTATGTGTTGATCAAGTTTATTGCTGTCATGTAAGGGCTCATGAGAGAAGTGAACAACGCCCTTTCCAAGTGTCTCTTGAAGCTCTAAGGCTACACTGCGCAGCACTCAGTACCAGGGTACACTGCGCAGCACTCACTACCAGGGTACACTGCGCAGCACTCAGTAGCAGGGACAAGATGGACTCCTTTCGCGTGAGATGTTCTTGGGGGAGACTGTACTGTGTTCCCTCAACTGACAATAGTACATCTTCACCAAAGGTAACCTTCCACTCGCGTTGTAATCTCATGTTGCAGGAGGCGGAGTCACGCAACACCATCACTCTTAACACGTGTAAACAATACAACAACCTCACCTCAACATGGTAGACAATACAATAACCTCACCTCAACATGGTAGACAATACAACAACCTCACCTCAACATGGTAGACAATACAACAACCTCACCTCAACATGGTAGACAATACAATAACCTCACCTCAACATGGTAGACAATACAATAACCTCACCTCAACATGGTAGACAATACAACAACCTCACCTCAACATGTTAGACAATACAACAACCTCACCTCAACGTGGTAGACAATACAACAACCTCACCTCAACATGGTAGACAATACAACAACCTCACCTCAACATGTTAGACAATACAACAACCTCACCTCAACGTGGTAGACAATACAACAACCTCACCTCAACATGGTAGACAATACAACAACCTCACCTCAACATGGTAGACAATACAACAACCTCACCTCAACATGGTAGACAATACAACAACCTCACCTCAACATGGTAGACAATACAACAACCTCACCTCAACATGGTAGACAATACAACAACCTCACCTCAACATGGTAGACAATACAACAACCTCACCTCAACATGGTAGACAATACAACAACCTCACCTCAACATGGTAGGTAGGCATTTAGTTGTTTGTATTTATACTAGACCAAACTACTTCCTGACACCTCACTACGTACATATGAAGACCATACACTTGCATCAGACTCTTGTGGCTCGCACCTACACATTCCACTCTCACTGGACAAGCACGACATTGACAAAACATATAAACTGACCATTGCTGAACCCTACTCGATTTCAGCATACACTCATCTGAAACACTGATATATAGGTTAATGTGAGTCATCTTTTGTGGTGTGATTATGACTCATCTCTCCAACATGGTACGAACCGCTTCAGCTTATCACAAGACGCCTTATACCCAAGCTGTTCTGTCCTGCTCTCACGCAACAAAGACTTAGACTTATTACACCACTCCTAGACCTGTGATCACTCCCACATGATGTGGTGAGCCGTCTGAGGTCTGCTTGAACCTCATAGTGAAGGAGAGGGGGTCCATGTATTCAATAATATATTCTATGTATTCAGTAATATATTCTATGTATTCAATAATATATTCTATGTATTCAGTAATAAATTCTATGTATTCAATGATATATTCTATATATTCAGTAATATATTCTATGTATTCAATAACATATTCTATGTATTCAGTAATATATTCTATGTATTCAGTAATTCTATGTATTCAGCAAAATATTCTATGTATTCAACGATATATTCTATGTATTCAGTACTATACTTTACGTATTCAGTAAGATATTTTATGTATTCAATAATATATTCTATGTACCCAGTATTGTATTCTATGTTATTTATTTTGCTCTGTCGCTGTCTCCCGCGTTAGCGAAGTAGCGCAAGGAAACAGACGAAAGAATGGCCCAACCCACCCACAAACACATGTATATACATACACGTCCAAACACGCAAATATAAATACCTATACATCTCAACGTATACATATATATACACACACAGACATATACATATATACACACGTGCATAATTCATACTGTCTGCCTTTATTCATTCCTATCCCCACCTCGCCACACATGAAATAACAACCCCCTCCCCCCTCATGTGTGCGAAGTAGCGCTAGGAAAAGACAACAAAGGCCAAATTCGTTCACACTCAGTCTCTAACTGTCATGTAAAAATGAACCGAAACAACAGCTCCCTTTCCACATCCAGGCCCCACACAACTTTCCATGGTTTACCCCAGACGCTTCACATGCCCTGGTTCAATCCATTGACAGCACGTCGACCCAGGTATAACACATCGTTCCAATTCACTTTATTCCTTGCACGCCTTTCACCCTCCTGCATGTTCAGGCCCCGATCATTCAAAATCTTTCTCACTCCATCTTTCCATATCCAATTTGGTCTCCCACTTCTCCTCGTTCCCTCCACCTCTGACACATATACCCTCTTGGTCAATCTTTCCTCACTCATTCTCTCCATGTGACCAAACCATTTCAAAACTCCCTCTTCTGCTCTCTCAACCACACTCTTTTTATTACCACACATCTTTCGTACCCTATTATTACTTGCTCGATCAAACCACCTCACACCACATATTGTCCTCAAACATCTTATTTCCAGCACATCCACCCTCCTCCGCACAACTCTATCCATAGCCCACCCTCGCAACCATATAACATTTTTGGAACCACTATCCCTTATAACATACACATTTTTCCTTTCCGAGATAATGTTCTCGACTTCCGCACATTCTTCAACGCCCCAAGAATTCTCGCCCCCTCCCCCATCCTATGATTCACTTCCGCTTCCATGGTTCCATCTACTGCCAAATCCACTCCCAGATATCTAAAACACTTCACCTCCTCCAGTTTTTCTTCATTTAAACTTACCTCCCAATTGATTTGACCCTCAACCCTACTGTACCTAATAACCTTGCTCTTATTCACATTTACTCTTAACTTTCTTCTTTCACACACTTTACCAAACTCAGTCACCAGTTTCTGCAGTTTCTCACATGGATCAGCCACCAGCGCTGTATCATCAGCGAACAACAACTGACTCAGTTCCCAAGCTCTCTCATCCACAACAGACTGCATACTTGCCCCTCTTTCCAAAACTCTTGCATTCACCTCCCTAACAACCCCATCCATAAACAAATTAAGCAACCATGGAAACATCACACATTCATACCGCAAACCTACATTCACTGAGAACCAATGACTTTCCTCTCTTCCTATACGTACACATGCCTTACATCCTCGATAAACTTTTCACTGCTTCTAACAACTTGCATCCCACACCATATGTTCTTCTTACCTTCCAGAGAGCATCTCTATCAACTCTATCATATGCCTTCTGCAGATCAATAAATGCTACATACAAATCCATTTGCTTTTCTAAGTATTTCTCACATACATTTTTCAAAGAAAACACCTGATCCGCACATCCTCTACCACTTCTGAACCCACACTGCTCTTCCCCAATCTGATGCTCTGTACATGCCTTCACCCTCTCAATCAATACCCTCCCATATAATTTCCCAGGAATACTTATACCTCTGTAATTTGAGCACTCACTCTTATCCCCTTTGCCTTTGTACAATGGCACTATGCAAGCATTCCGCCAATCCTCAGGCACCTCACCATGAGTCATACATACATTGAATAACCTTACCAACCAGTCAACAATACACTCACCCCCTTTTTTTGATAAATTCGACTGCAATGCCATCCAAAACCGCTGCCTTCCCGGCTTTCATCTTCCGCAAAGCTTTTACTACCTCTTCTCTGTTTACCAAATCATTTTCCCTAATCCTCTCACTTTGCACACCACCTCGACCAAAACACCCTATATCTGCCACTCTATCGTCAAATACATTCAAAAAACCTTCAAAATACTCACTCCATCTCCTTTTCACATCACTACTACTTGTTATCATCTCCCCATTAGCCCCCTTCACTGAAGTTCCCACTTGTTCCTTCGTCTTACGCACTTTATCTACCTCCTTCCAAAACATCTTTTTATTTTATGTATTCAATAATATATTCTATGTATTCAGTGATATATTCTATGTATTCAGTGATATATTCTATATATTCAGCAATATATTCTATTTCTATGAATATAACGATAAACATTAAAAAAGTATGAAATTCCTTGATCGCGAGTTTTTGGTGGCTTCTGTACACTTGAGCTCATCTTGCTGTGTGAGTCATTAGTCACACCAGACGTCTTCATCTTGGATTATTTTCAAGAAGCATTACTTGCACTGTTCTCTCTTTCCTCAATCCGTTTCCGTAGCGCAAAAAATAAATAGTTTAATTACTTACAGCTTCATCTGCTAAACATCTGTCCGGAATTTTAAGATAAGATCCATATTGTCAGTCATTGTCACTCATACACGTAAACTTCGAATCCGTGGTTTCCTAAGAGCAACAATATATCACAACTCAACATCATCTGATGTACTCTTGTACCTTATTTCTATTATCAATATCTTTCGAAGATCAATATTGTCATACGATATGAGAAACATCAACACTTGAGATATGATTCTCAAACGTCGACAGTGAGAGAATGTATGTGAGAAAATGAGTCCACATGTCCGCTTGTTGCCTCGCTCACACGGTACATGAACTAAGATTATTGATCACACTTTATGTACAAACACGTTCATGTGAGAGTTCTGTGTGAAAGCTTATATGACCTTAGGTTTATCTTCGTCACTTGAAGAGTTACACAAACCATACTGATCCAAACCAGGCTGGCTTCATGGTGATCGTCCTCGTCAGTCTTAACGCTACTGTCGTCAGTCAACGGACGGACATAATGCTGAACCAACTCACCCACCAACCATCACCACTGTGACTTACGTACTATGTTGAGGCTGGAGTTAGTAGTGCTGTACTTCCCACTGCTCTGTGTGTGGCTCCTACCCCGGACACTGCAGCTATATACACAGAAGGGACGGAGCGACTGGCAACACTACTTGATGACATCATCATGTAAGCCTTGGTTGGCATACTGACGAAAGTTGTCACAACGTATATATCAAGAACATTATCAACTAATTTGCTAGTTTGACTGATATAATGTGAGCCTGTTAACATCTATTGATATTTCTGTAAATTTTTTCCATGTGTGACTTGTTACTATTTGCTTCTAAAGATGTTGAAAAACAACAAAAGAAAAAAGCTCAAGTAAAACTTTTCTCCTTTGATTTTCCTTCGTGGTCTACAAGTTCGTATATACATATATATATATATATATATATATATATATATATATATATATATTTCTTCTTACTCTCAAACTATTCGTCATTTCCCGTATTAGCGAGGCAGCGTTAAGAACAGAGGACTGGGCCTTTGAGGGAATACCCTCACCTGGCCCAATTCTCAGTTCCTTCTTTTGGAAAATTAAAAAAAAACCGGGAGGGGAGGATTTCCAGCCCCCCGCTCCCTCCCCTTTTAGTCGCCTTCTTCGACACGCAGGGAATACGTGGGAAGTATTCTTAATCCCCTATCCCCAGGAATAATATATATATATATATATATATATATATATATATATATATATATATATATATATATATATATATATATATATATATATATATATTCTTGAAAATGATTTAGAGTGATCGGGGCCTGAACATGCAGAAGGGTAAAAGGCGCGCAGGGAATAGAGGGAATGAGAACGATGTGGTATACCAGGGTCGACATGGTGTTAATGGATTGAACCAGGGCATGAGAAGCGTCTGGGGTAAACCATTGAAAGTTCTGTGGGGGCTGGATGTGGAGAGAGAGATATGGTTTCGGTGCATTATTACATGACAGCTAGAGACTGAGTGTGAACGAATGGGGCCTTTGTTGACTTTTCCTAGCGCTACCTCGCACACATGAGGGGGAGGGGGTTGTTATTCCATGTGTGGCGAGGTTGCGATGTGAATAAATAAAGGCAGACAATATGAATTATGTACATGTGTATATAAGTATATGTCTGTGTGTGTATATATATGTATACATTGAGATTTATAGATATGTATATATGAGTGTGTGGACGTGTATGTATATACATATGTATGTGGGTGGATTGGGCCAAAAATAAATATATATATATATATATATATATATATATATATATATATATATATATATATATATATATATATATATATATATATATATATATATATATATATATATATATATATATATATATATATATATATATATATTTTTTTTTTTCTCTTTCTTTTTTTTCCTTTGTCGCTGTCTCCCGCGTTTGCGAGGTAGCGCAAGGAAACAGACGAAAGAAATGGTCCAACCCACCCCCATACACATGTATATACATACGTCCACACACGCAAATATACATACCTACTCAGCTTTCCATGGTTTACCCCAGACGCTTCACATGCCCTGATTCAATCCACTGTCAGCACGTCAACCCCGGTATACCACATCGATCCAATTCACTCTATTCCTTGCCCTCCTTTCTTATCTCCTTTCTTATCTCTTTCTTATCTCGGAAAGCAAAAATAGATATGTTTGAATGAATAGTGGTTCCAACAACGATGTATGGTTGCGAGGCGTGGGCTATGGATACAGTTGTGCGCAGGAGGGTGGATGTGCTGGAAATGAGACGTTTGAGGACAATGTGTAGTGTGAGGTGGTTTGATCGAGTAAGTAATGAAAGGGTAGAGTAGATGTGTGGAAATAAAAAGAACGTGGTTGAGAGAGCAGAAGAGGGTGTTTTGAAATGGTTTGGGCACATGGAGAGAATGAGTGAGGAAAGATTGACCAAGAGGATATATGCGTCGTAGGTGGAGGGAACGAGAAGTGGGAGACCAAATTGGAGGTGGAAAGATTAAGTGAAAAAGATTTTGTGTGATATATATATATATATATATATATATATATATATATATATATATATATATATATATATATATATATATATATATATATATATATATATATATATATATATATATATATATTTATATATATATATATATATATATATATATATATATATATATATATATATATATATATATATATATATATATATATATATATATATATATATATATATATATATATATATATATATATATATATATATATATATATATATGAACTTGTAGACCACGAAGGAAAATCAAAGCATAAAAGTTTTCCTTAAGCGTTTGTTCTTTTTTTTTCATTTCAACACATCTTTAGAACCAAATAGTAACAAGTCACACATGGAAAAATATATATATTTATATATGTATATATATATATATATATATATATATATATATATATATATATATATATATATATATATATATATATATATATTTTATTTTATTTTATTATACTTTGTCGCTGTCTCCCGCGTTTGCAAGGTAGCGCAAGGAAACAGACGAAAGAAATGGCCCAACCCCGCCCCATACACATGTATATACATACGTCCACACACGCAAATATACAGACGTACACAGCTTTCCATGGTTTACCCCAGACGCTTCACATGCCTTGATTCAATCCACTGACAGCACGTCATCCCCGGTATACTACATCGCTCCAATTCACTCTATTCCTTGCCCTCCTTTCACCCTCCTGCATGTTCAGGCCCCGATCACACAAAATCTTTTTTACTCCATCTTTCCACCTCCAATTTGGTCTCCCTCTTCTCCTCGTTCCCTCCACCTCCGACACATATATCCTCTTGGTCAATCTTTCCTCACTCATTCTCTCCATGTGCCCAAACCACTTTAAAACACCCTCTTCTGCTCTCTCAACCACGCTCTTTTTATTTCCACACATCTCTCTTACCCTTACGTTACTCACTCGATCAAACCATCTCACACCACACATTGTCCTCAGACATCTCATTTCCAGCACCTCCATCCTCCTGCGCACAACTCTATCCATAGCCCACGCCTCGCAACCATACAGCATTGTTGAAACCACTATTCCTTCAAACATACCCATTTTTGCTTTCCGAGATAATGTTCTCGACTTCCACACATTCTTCAAGGCCCCCAGAATTTTCGCCCCCTCCCCCACCCTATGATCCACTTCCGCTTCCATGGTTCCATCCGCTGCCAGATCCACTCCCAGATATCTAAAACACTTCACTTCCTCCAGTTTTTCTCCATTCAAACTCACCTCCCAATTGACTTGACCCTCAACCCTACTGAACCTAATAACCTTGCTCTTATTCACATTTACTCTTAACTTTCTTCTTCCACACACTTTACCAAACTCAGTCACCAGCTTCTGCAGTTTCTCACATGAATCAGCCACCAGCGCTGTATCATCAGCGAACAACAACTGACTCACTTCCCAAGCTCTCTCATCCCCAACAGACTTCATACTTGCCCCTCTTTCCTTTGAATGCAAAGGTGAGTAATGTGACAGTTGAGGGAATAATTGGTCTACATGGGGTGTTCAGTGTTGTAAATGGAAATGGTGAAGAGCTTGTAGATTTATGTGCTGAAAAAGGACTGATGATTGGGAATACCTGGTTTAAAAAGCGAGATATACATAAATGTACTTATGTAAGTAGGAGAGATGGCCAGAGAGCGTTATTGGATTACGTGTTAATTGACAGGCGCGCGAAAGAGAGACTTTTGGATGTTAATGTGCTGAGAGGTGCAACTGGAGGGATGTCTGATCATTATCTTGTGGAGGCTAAGGTGAAGATTTCTATGGGTTTTCAGAAAAGAAGAGTGAATGTTGGGGTGAAGAGGGTGGTGAGAGTAAGTGAGCTTGGGAAGGAGACCTGTGTGAGGAAGTACCAGGAGAGACTGAGTACAGAATGGAAAAAGGTGAGAACAATGGAAGTAAGGGGAGTGGGGGAGGAATGGGATGTATTTAGGGAATCAGTGATGGATTGCGCAAAAGATGCTTGTGGCATGAGAAGAGTGGGAGGTGGGTTGATTAGAAAGGGTAGTGAGTGGTGGGATGAAGAAGTAAGAGTATTAGTGAAAGAGAAGAGAGAGGCATTTGGACGATTTTTGCAGGGAAAAAATGCAATTGAGTGGGAGATGTATAAAAGAAAGAGACAGGAGGTCAAGAGAAAGGTGCAAGAGGTGAAAAAAAGGGCAAATGAGAGTTGGGGTGAGAGAGTATCATTAAATTTTAGGGAGAATAAAAAGATGTTCTGGAAGGAGGTAAATAAAGTGCGTAAGACAAGGGAGCAAATGGGAACTTCAGTGAAGGGCGCAAATGGGGAGGTGATAACAAGTAGTGGTGATGTGAGAAGGAGATGGAGTGAGTATTTTGAAGGTTTGTTGAATGTGTTTGATGATAGAGTGGCAGATATAGGGTGTTTTGGTCGAGGTGGTGTGCAAAGTGAGAGGGTTAGGGAAAATGATTTGGTAAACAGAGAAGAGGTAGTGAAAGCTTTGCGGAAGATGAAAGCCGGCAAGGCAGCAGGTTTGGATGGTATTGCAGTGGAATTTATTTAAAAAGGGGGTGACTGCATTGTTGACTGGTTGGTAAGGTTATTTAATGTATGTATGACTCATGGTGAGGTGCCTGAGGATTGGCGGAATGCGTGCATAGTGCCATTGTACAAAGGCAAAGGGGATAAGAGTGAGTGCTCAAATTACAGAGGTATAAGTTTGTTGAGTATTCCTGGTAAATTATATGGGAGGGTATTGATTGAGAGGGTGAAGGCATGTACAGAGCATCAGATTGGGGAAGAGCAGTGTGGTTTCAGAAGTGGTAGAGGATGTGTGGATCAGGTGTTTGCTTTGAAGAATGTATGTGAGAAATACTTAGAAAAGCAAATGGATTTGTATGTAGCATTTATGGATCTGGAGAAGGCATATGATAGAGTTGATAGAGATGCTCTGTGGAAGGTATTAAGAATATATGGTGTGGGAGGAAAGTTGTTAAAAGCAGTGAAAAGTTTTTATCGAGGATGTAAGGCATGTGTACGTGTAGGAAGAGAGGAAAGTGATTGGTTCTCAGTGAATGTAGGTTTGCGGCAGGGGTGTGTGATGTCTCCATGGTTGTTTAATTTGTTTATGGATGGGGTTGTTAGGGAGGTAAATGCAGAGAGTTTTGGATATATATATATATATATATATATATATATATATATATATATATATATATATATATATATATATATATATATATATATATATATATATATATATATATATATATATATGTATATATATATATATATATATATATATATATATATATATATATATATATATATATATATATATATATATATATATATATATATATATATATATATATATATATATATATATATATATATATATATATCCCTGGGAATAGGGGATAAACAATACTTCCCACGCATTCCTCACGTGTCGTAGAAGGCGACTAAAGGGGACGGGAGCGGGAGGTCAGAAACCCTCCCCTCCTTGCATTTTGACCTTCTAAAAGGGAAAACAGAAGAGGAAGTCACGCGGGGAGTGCTCATCGTACTCGAAGACTCAGATTGGGGTGTCTAAATGTGTGTCGATACAACCAAGATGAGAAAAAAGGAGAGATAGGGAGTATGTTTGAGGAAAGATGCATGGATGTTTTCGCTCTGCGTGAAACGAAGCTCAAGGGTAAAGGGTAAGAGTGGTTTGGGAATGTCTTGGGAGTAAAGTCAGGGGTTAGTGAGAGGACAAGAGCAAGGGAAGGAGTAGCAGTACTCCTGAAACAACAATTGTGGGAGTATGTGATAGAGTGTAAGAAAGTAAATCTAGATTGATATGGGTAAAACTGAAAGCTGATGGAGAGAGATGGGTGAGTATTGGTGCATATGCACATGGGCATGAGAAGAAAGATAATGAGAGGCAAGTGTTTTGGGAGCAGCTGAATGAGTGTGTTAGTCATTTTGATGCACAAGACCGGGTTATAGTGATGGGTGATTTGAATGCAAAGGTGAGTATTGTGGCAGTTGAAGGAATAATTGGTATACATGGAGTGTTCAGTGTCATAAATGGAAATGGTGAAGAGCTTGTGGATTTGTGTGCTAATAAAGGACTGGTGATTGTGAATACCTGGTTCAAAAAGCGAGATATACATAAGTATACGTATGTAAGTAGGAGAGATGGCCAGAGAGCGTTATTGGATTACGTGTTGATTGATAGGCGCTCGAAAGAGAGACTTTTTGATGTTAATGTGCAACTGGAGGGATATCTGATTATTATCTTGTGGAGGCGAAGGTGAAGATTTGTAGTGGTTTTCAGAAAAGAAGAGAGAATAAGTGAGCTTGGGAAGGAGACTTGTGTGAGGAAGTACCAGGAGAGACTGAGTACAGAATGGAAAAAGGTGAGAACAAAGGAGGTAATGGGAGTGGCGGAGGAATGGGATGTATTTAGGGAAGCAGTGATGGCTTGCAAAAAAGATGCTTGTGGCATGAGAAGCGTGGGAGGTGGGATGATTAGAAAGGGTAGCGAGTGGTGGGATGAAGAAGTAAGATTATTAGTGAAAGAGAAGAGAGAGGCATTTCGACAATTTTTGTAGGGAAAAATGCAAATGAGTGGGAGATGTATAAAAGACGCGGGAGGTCAAGAGAAAGGTGCAAGAGGTGAAAAAGAGGCAAATGAGAGTTGGGGTGAGAGAGTATCTTTAAATTTCAGGAAGAATAAAAAGATGTTTTGGAAGGAGGTAAATAAAATGCGTAAGACAAGGGAGCAAATGGGAACTTCAGTGAAGGGGGCTAATGGGAAGGTGATAACAAGTAGTGGTGATGTGAGAAGAAGATGGAGTGAGTTTTATGAGACTTGTGTGAGGAAGTACTAAGAAAGACTGAGTACAGAATGGAAAATGGTGAGAACAAAGGAGGTAAGTGGAGTGGGGGAGGAATGGGACGTATTTAGGGAAGGAGTGATGGCTTGCGCAAAAGATGCTTGTGGCATGAGAAGCGTGGGAGGTGGGTTGATTAGAAAGGGTAGTGAGTGGTGGAATGAAGAAGTAAGATTATTAGTGGAAGAGAAGGGTGAGGCATTTGGACGATTTTTGCAGGAGAAAAAATGCAAATGAGTGGGAGATGTATAAAAAAAAGAGGCAGGAGGTCAAGAGAAAGGTGCAAGAGGTGAAAAAGAGGGCAAATGAGAATTGGGGTGAGAGAGTATCTTTAAATTTTAGGGAGAATAAAAAGATGTTTTGGAAGAAGGTAAATAAAATGCGTAAGACAAGGGAGTAAATGGGTACTTCAGTAAAGGGGGCTAATAGGGAGGTGATAACAAGTAGTGGTGATGTGAGAAGGAGATGGAGTGAGTATTTTGAAGGTTTGTTGAATGTGTTTGATGATAGAATGGCATATATAGGGTGTTATGGTCAAGGTGGTGTGCAAAGTGAGAGTGTTAGGGAAAATGATTTGGTAAACAGAGAAGAGGTAGTAAAAGACCTGCGGAAGATGAAAGCCGGAAAGGCATCAGGTTTGGATGGTATTGCAGTGGAATTTATTAAAAAAAGGGGGTGACTGTATTGTTGACTGGTTGGTAAGGTTATTTGATGTATGTATGACTCATGGTGGGGTGCCTGAGGATTGTCGGAATGCGTACATAGTGCTATTCTACAAAAGCAAAGGGGAAAAGAGTGAGTGCTCAAATTTCAGAGGTATAAGTTTGTTGAGTGTTCCTGGTAAATCATATGAGAGGGTATTGATTGAGAGGGTGAAGGCATGTACAGATCATCAGATTGGGGAAGAGCAGTGTGGTTTCAGAAGTGGTAGAGCATGTATGGATCAGGTGTTTGCTTTGAAGAATGTATGTGAGAAATACTTAGAAAAGCAACTGGCTTTGTATGTGGCATTTATGGATCTGGAGAAGGCATATGATAGAGTTCAAGGGAGATGCTCTGTGAAAGATATTAAGAATATATGTTGTGGAAGGCAAGTTGTTAGAAGCAGTGAAAAGTTTTTATCGAGGATGCAAGGCATGTGTACGTGTAGTAAGAGAGGAAAGTGATTGGTTCTCAGTGATCGTAGGTTTGCGACAGGGGTGTGTGATGTTTCCATGGTTGTTTAATTTGTTTGTGGATAGGGTTGTTAGGGAGGTGAATGCAAGAGTTTTGTAAAAAGGGGCAAATATGAAGTCTCTTGGGGATGAGAGAGCTTAGGAAGTTAGTCAGTTGTTGTTCGCTGATGATACAGCGCTGGTGGCTGATTCATGTGAGAAACTGCAGAAGCTGGTGACTGAGTTTGGTAAAGTGTGTGAACGAAGAAAGCTGAGAGTAAATGTGAATAAGAGCAAGGTTATTGGATACAGTAGGGTTGAGGGGCAAGTCAATTGGGAGGTATGTTTGAATGGAGAAAAACTGGTGGAAGTAAAGTGTTTTAGATATCTGGGAGTGGATCTGGAAGCGGATCGAACCATGGAAGTGGAGGTAAATCATAGGGTGCGGGAGGGGGCGAAAATCCTGGGAGCCTTGAAGAATGTGTGGAAGTCGAGAACATTATGTCCGAAAGCAAAAATGGGTATGTTTGAAGGAATAGTGGTTCCAACAATGTTGTATAGGTTGCGAGGCGTGAGCTATGGATAGAATTGTGCGCAGGAGGGTGGATGTGCTGGAAATGAGATGTTTGAGGGCAATATGTGGTGTGAGGTGGTTTGATCGAGTAAGTAATGTAAGGGTAAGAGAGCGTGGTTGAGAGAGCAGAAGAGGATGTTTTGAATTGGTTTGGGCACATGGAGAGAATGAGTGAGGAAAGATTGACCAAGAGGATATATGTGTCGGAGGTGGAGGAAACGAGGAGAAGTGGGAGACCAAATTGGAGGTGGAAAGATGGAGTGAAAAAGATTTTGAGTGATCGGGGCCTGAACATGCAGGAGGGTGAAAGGGGTGCAAGGAATAGAGTGAATTGGATCGATGTGGTATACCGGGGTCGACATGCTGTCAATGGATTGAATCAGGGCATGTGAAGCGTCTGGGGTAAACCATGGAAAGTTCTGTGGGGCCTGGATGTGGAAAGGGAGCTGTGGTTTCGGGCATTATTGCATGACAGCTGGAGACAGTGTGAGCGAATGGGGCCTTTGTTGTCTTTTTCTGGCGCTGCCTCGCGCATATGAGAGGGGAGGGGGATGTTATTCCGTGCGTGGTGGGGTGGCGATGGGGGTGAGTAGGGGCAGACAGTGTGAATTGTGTGCATGTGTGTATAAGTGTGTGTCTGTGTGTGTATATAAGTGTGTACGTTGGGATGTGTGGGTGTGTATGTTTGCGTGCGTGGACGTGCGTGTGTGTGCATGTGTGTGGGGGTGGGTTGGGCCATTTCTTTCGTCTGTTCCCTTGCGCTACTTCGCAGGCGCGGAAGACAGCGACAAAGCAAAATAAAATAAATAATAAATATTTCATTTATTTATTTTAATCTTGCTTTGTCGCTGTCTCCCGCGTTAGGGAGGTAGCGCAAGGAAACAGACGAGAGAATGGCCCAACCCACCCCAATACACATGTATATACATACACAAGTATACATATCTATACATCTCAGTGTACACATACATATACACACAGACATATACATATATACACATGTACATATTTCATACTTTCTGCCTTTATTTATTCCCATCGCCACTCCGCCACACATGAAATTACAGCCCCCTCCCCCCCCTCGTGTGTGCGAGGTGGTGCTAGGAAAAGAAAATAATTGCCAAATTCGTTCACTTTCAGCCTCTAGCTGTCATGTAATGATGCAACGAAACCACAGCTCCCTTTCCACATCCAGGCCCCACAGAACTTTCCATGGTCTACCCCAGACGCTTCATATGCCCTGGTTCAATCCATTGACAGCACGTCGACACCGGTATACCACATCGTTCCAATTCACTCTATTCCTTGCACGCCTTTGACCTTCCTGCATGTTCAGGCCCCGATCACTCAAAATCTTTTTCACTACATCCTTCCACCTCCAATTTGATCTCCCACTTCTCCTCGTTCCCTCCACCTCTGACACATATATCCTCTTTGTCAATCTCTTCTCACACATTCTCTCCATGTGACCAAACCATTTCAAAACACCCTCTTCTGCTCTCTCAACCACACACTTTTTATTACCGCACATCTCTCTTACCCTATTATTACTTACTCGATCAAACCACCTCACACCATATATTATCCTCAAACATCTCATTTCCAGCATATCCACCGTCATGCACACAACTCTATCCATAGCCATGCCTCCCAACCATACATCATTGTTGGAACCACTATTCCTTCAAACATAACCATTTTTGCTTTCCGAGATAAAGTTCTCGACTTCCACACATTCTTCAACGCTCTCAGAATTTTTGTCCCCTCCCCTACCCTATGACTTACTTCCGCCTCCATGGTTCCATCAGCTGCCAAATCCACTTCCAGATATCTAAAACATTCACTTCCTCCAGTTTTTCTCCATTCAAACTTACCTCCCAATTGACTTGACCCTCAACTCTACTGTACCTAATAATCTTGCTCTTATCCATATTCACCCTCGGCTTTCTTCTTTCACACACTTTACCAAACTCTGTTACCAGCTTCTGTAGTTTCTCACATGAATCAGCCACCAGCGCTGTATCATCAGCGAACAACAACTGACTCACTTCCCAAGCTCTCTCTCCACAACAGACTGCATACTTTCCCCCCTTTCCAAAACTCTTGCATTCACCTCCCTAACTACCCCATCCATATGCAAATTAAACAACCATGGAGACATCACACACCCCTGTCGCATACCTACATTCACTGTGAGCCAATTACTCTCCTCTCTTCCTACACGTACACAAGCCTTACGTCCTCGATAAAAACCTTTCACTGCTTCTAACATCTTGCCTCCCACACCATATATCCTTAATACCATCCACAGAGCATCTCTATCAACTCTAACATATGCCTTCTCCAGATCCATAAATGCCACATACAAATGCATTTGCTTTCCTAAGTATTGCTCACAAACTTTCTTGAAAGCAAACACCTGATCACCCTCTCAGTCAATACCCTCCCATGTAATTTCCCACGAATACTCAACAAACTTATACCTCTGTAATTTGAGCACTCACCGTTGTCCCGATTGCATTTGTACAATGGCACTATGCAAGCATTCCGCCAATCCTCATACACCTCACCATGTATCATACATACATTAGAATAACCTTACAAACAGTCAACAATACAGTCACCCACTTTTTTAAGTAATTCCACTGCAATACCATCCAAACCCGCTGCCATGCCAGCTTTCATCTTCCGCAAAGCTTTTACTTCTTCCTCTCTGTTTACCTAATCATTTTCCCTAACCCTCTCACTCTGCACACCACCTCGACCAAAACACCCTGTATCTGCCACTCTCTCATCAAACACATTCAACAAATATTCAAAATACTCACTCCATCTCCTTCTCACATCACCACTACTTGTTATCACCTCCCATTAGCCCCCTTCAATGAAGTTCCAATTTGTTCCCTTGTCTTACGCACTTTATTTACCTCCTTCCAAAACATCTTTTTATTCTTCCTAGAATATAATGATACTCTCTCACCCAACTCTCATTTGCCCTCTTTTTCACCTCTTGCACCTTTCTCTTGACATCCTGCCTCTTTCTTTTATACATCTTCCACTCATTTGCATTATTTCCCTGCAAAAATCGTCCAAATGCCTCTCTCTTCTCTTTCACTAATAATCTTACTTCTTCATCCTACCACTCACTAACCTTTCTAGTCTGCGCACCTCCCACTCTCTCATGCCACAAGCATCTTTTACGCAAGCCATCACTGCTTCCCTAAATACATCCCATTCCTCCCCCACTCCCCTTACTTCCTTTGTTCTCATCTTTTTCTATTCTTTACTCAGTCTCTCCTGGTACTTCCTCACACAAGTCTCCTTTCCAAGCTCACTTACTCTCACCACTCTCTTCATCCCAACATTCTCTCTTCTTTTCTGAAAACTTCTACAAATCTTCACATTCGCCTCCACAAGATTATGATCAGACATCCCTCCAGTTGCACCTCTCAGCACATTAACATCCAAAAGCCTCTCTTTCGCGTGCCTATCAATTAACACGTAATCCAATTACGCTCTCTGGCCATCTCTCCTACTTACATACGTATACTTATGTATATCTCGCTTTTTAAACCAGGTATTCCCAATCACCAGCCCTTTTTCAGCACATAAATCTACAAGCTCTTCACCATTTCCATTTACAACACTGAACACCCCATGTATACCAATTATTCCCTCAACTGCCATATTACTCACCTTTGCATTCAAATCACCCATCACTATAACCCGGTCTCGTGCATCAAAACTACTAACACACTAATTCAGCTGCTCCCAAAACACTTGCTTCTCATGATGTTTCTTCTCATGCCTAGGTGCATGTGCACCAATTATCACCCATCTCTCTCCATCAACTTTCAGTTTTACCCATATCAATCTAGAGTTTACTTTCTTTCACTCTATCACATACTCTTACTACCATCATTAATATTAAGTTTATAATTCTTTGTGTATTTGATAATAGAAAAAATTCAATGATATTTCTCTTGGTAATAGAGTTAAGAGTTAATAATTGAGATGGAATTACTCCAGTGAATACAATGATCATAGTTTTTAACGTCAATAAACAAGGCATTTGATTCTTGTCCCGTTCTTATACTATGTTTATGTTGCTTAAGTCTAACAAAAAGATTCTTACTAGTCTGCCCAACATAAAATTTATCACTATTTCCACATGACACTCTATAGATGCATCCAGGAGAATTTTCTAGTGGATTCCTGATTAAGATAATCTTTAAAGTATTATTGTTGTTGAAGGCAACATTTACATTAAAAGATTTAAGCAACATGGGAAGTACAGTGAAATTATTATCAAAAGGGAGAACTGAGAGATTCTTGGTGTCAATGAGAGGTTTGGGCTCAACTCTATAAAATGATATCTTTGCTAACTTAAGGGATTTTTCAATAAAAGATCTAGGTTACTTTAACTTAGATCCAATAGAGTACATCTTGTCAAACTCATCATCAATAAACTCTGGACTGCAAATACGTAATGCCCTCAGGAACATAGATTGAAATGGTGATAATTTAACTCTGTCATGTCGAAATGAGCAATAATGGATATATGAGCATACATTGGTAGGTTTTCTGCATATGCTAAACTTAAACATTTGCCTTGCCTATGGATCATGCAATCTAAAAATGGTAATATACTATTATTTTCGTTTTCTACAGTAAATTTGATGGAAAGTACTAAATTGTTAAGTAAGGGGAGAAATATAAGTAAATTTTCGTTTGCTTTCCAAACACAAAGAACATCATCTACATACCTAAACCAAATTGCATTTCAAGTTGCAATACCGACATAATGGAAGAACTGGATGTTGGACTATTGCTATGATAGAGTAAGGAATGAACGCAATAGGCTACAAACGACACTGAATTGTAAGTTAGACCATCTTATCAAAAGCAGCGACTGGACTAGGAACACAAACCCTTCTTTTATGATAAACCTGTCTAATAAACAAAAAGATAAGGATTCCTTTTGTGCATTTGGCTATGGTTTAGATTTTGTGCGCTCTTACAGGGAAGCCAGCTGTGTTGATGTCACAAAGTGTTTTTGTAATTTAGAGAAATACAGTAATCTAATAATGATAATTGATTTCTGTAAGGGTATAGTATTTGTCAGTTTGTCAAAACCAGTGGAACTTAATTACCCTAAAAGTTTTATAAGAGATATTAACAACTTAAAAAAAGGCAGGGATATACATTTTACTTAAGCAGATAAGGCTAACACTGTTGTGATTTTAGACAAAAGTAACTATATATCTAAAATGAATAATCTTTTAAAGGATGACACAACATATTCTAAAGTCAGTGAAAATCCCTTAGAAGCAATTAATTCCCATTTCAATAAAGAAATGAAGTTGTTGTTGAAAGGTAATGGTTCTTTTGTCAAACGTTTGTCATCTTTGTCCCCTTCATTGCCATATATGTATGGACTTATCAAAACACATAAACACAATTTTCCAACAAGCCTTATAGGAAGTTCAGTAGACTCCATCACGTATAAATTGTCAAAAGAGTTAATTTCCACATTAAGCCCTTTAGTCGGTAAGGTATGAAATTCTAATATCATAAACAATGTAGATTTAGTCAACAAGCTAAACAATATCAATGTTAATTTTGATTTCAAACTAGTTAGCTTTGATGTTTCCTCACTTTTCACTAAAGTTCCAGTTGATGACCTTTTAGAATAATCATTTGATGTCTTGGATGATATTCATTTACCTGTTGCAAATCCTGTTTTCATTGAACTGATAAAATTGTGTATAAAAGACCGTATTTCAATTCAATGGAGATTATTATGCTCAAAAATTTGGCATGACAACGGGTAACCCTCTTTCATCCGAACTAAGTAATCTTTATATGAAATTTTTTGAAGCAAAATTACTGAAGGATAGCTTACCTTCTAATGCAATTTGGTTTAGGGATGTAGATGATGTTATTTGTGTTTGGCCAGCAAATGAAAATTTACAAATATTTCTCCCCTTACTTGGGAATTTAGTACCTTCCGTCAGATTTACTGTAGAAAATAGAAATAATAGTATCTTACCAATTTTAGACTGCAAGATCCATAGGCAAGGAAACATGTTTAAGTTTAGCATATACAGAAAACCCACCAATGTATGCTAATATTTCCATTATTACTCATCTCAACATGACAGAGTAAAGTTATCATCATTTCAATATATGTTCCTTAGGGCATCACGTATTTGCAGTCCAAAGTTTATTGATGATGAGTTTGTGAAGCTTAATTCTATTGGATATAGGTTAAAGTACCGAAGATCTTTCATTGATAAATCCCTTAAGTTAGAAAAGAAATCATTTTATAGAGTTGAGACCAAACCGCCGATTGACACCAAAAATCTTTTAGTTCTCACTTTTAATAATAATTGTACTTTACTTCCCATCTTGCTTAAATCGTTTCATGTAAATGTTGCCCTCAGCAACAATGATACTATAAAAAAATATCTTAATCAGGAATTCACCAGAAAATTCTCCTGGATGCATCTATAAAGTGCCATGAGGAAATTATGATAAATTTTATGTTGGGCAGAGTGGTAAGGATCTTTTTGTTAGACTTAATCAACATAAATATAGTATAAGAACGGGACAAGAATCAAATGACTTGTTTAATCACGTTAAAAACTACAATCATTGTATTGACTGGAGTAATACCATCTCAGTTATTAACTCTAACTCTAACCACAACAAATATCATTGAATCTTCTATCAATGAATACCCAAAGAATTGTAGTCTTAATATTGGTAATGGTCTACACAAATTAGATAACTGTATTGTTGATAGAATTTATGAAATGATAAGTTTAAGAACATATCATTACCAGCATATCCACCCTCCTGCGCACAACTCTATCCATAGTCCACGCCTCGCAACCATACAACATTGTTGGAACCAATATTCCTTCAAACATGCCCACTTTTCCTTTCCGAGATAATGTTCTCGACTTCCAAACATTCTTCAAGGCTCCCAGAACTTCCATCCCCTCCACCACCCTATGATTCACGTCCGCTTCCATGGTTCCATCTACTGCCAGATCCACTCCCAGATACCTAAAACACTTTACTTCCTCCAGTTTTTCTCCATTCAAACTTACCTCCCAATTGACTTGACCCTCAACCCTACTGTACCTAATAACCTTGCTCTTATTCACATTTACTCTTAACTTTCTTCTTTCACACACTTTACCAAACTTAGTCACCAGCTTCTGCAGTTTCTCACATGAATCACCCACAAGCGCTGTATCATCAGCGAACAACAACTGACTCACTTCCCAAGCTCTCTCATCCATAACAGACTTCATACTTGCCCCTCTTTCCAAAACTCTTGCATTCACCTCCCTAACAACCCCATCCATAAACAAATTAAACAACCATGGAGACATCACACACCCCTGCCGCAATCCTACATTCACTAAGAACCAATCACTTTCCTCTCTTCCTACAAGTACGTATGCCTTACATCCTCGATAAAAACTTTTCACTGCTTCTAACAACTTGACTCCCACACCATATATTCTTAATACCTTCCACAGAGCATCTCTATCAACTCTATCATATCCCTTCTGCAGATTCATAAATGCTACATACAAATCCATTTGCTTTTCTAAGTATTTCTCACATTCTTCAAACCAAACATCTGATCCACACATCCTCTACCACTTCTGAAACCACACTGCTCTTCCCCAATTTGATGCTCTGTATATGCCTTCACCCTCTCAATCAATATCCTCCGATATAATTTACCAAAAAATAATAAACGAACTTATACCTCTGCAATTTGAGCACTCACTCTTATCCCCTTTGCCTTTGTACAATGGCACTATGCAAGCATTCCGCCAATCCTCAGGCACCTCACCATGAATCATACATACATTAAATAACCTTACCAACCAGTCAACAATACAGTCACCCACTTTTTTTTTTAAATTCCACTGCAATACCTTCCAAACCTGCTGCCTTGCCGGCTTTCATATTCCGTAAAGTTTTTCCTACCTCTTCTCTATTTACCAAATCATTTTCCCTAACCCTCTCACTTAGCACACCACCTCGACCAAAACACCCTATATCTGCCACTCTATCATCAAACACATTCAACAAACCTTCAAAATACTCACTCCATCTCCTTCTCACATCACCACTACTTGTTATCACCTCCCCATTAGCCCCATTCACTGAGGTTTCCATTTGCTCCCTTGTCTTTCGCACTTTATTTACCTCCTTCAAGAGCTTCTTTTTATTTTCCCTAAGATTTAATGATACTCTCGCACCCCAACTCTCATTTGCCTTCTTTTTCACCTTTTCCACCTTTCTCTTGACCTCCTGTCTCCTTCTTTTATACATCTACCACTCATTTGCATTTTTTTCTGGAAAAATCGTCCAAATGCCACTTTCTTCTCTTTCACTAATAATCTTACTTCTTCATCCCACCACTCACTACCCTTTCTAATCAACCCACCTCCCACGCTTCTCATGCCATTCTAATCCCTTCTCATGCCTTCTAATGCAATTTGGTTTAGGGATGTAGATGATGTTCTTTGTGTTTGGCCAGCAAATGAAAATTTACAAATATTTCTCCCCTTACTTGGGAATTTAGTACCTTCCATCAGATTTACTGTATAAAATAGAAATGATAGTATCTTACAATTTTTAGATTGCATGATCCATAGGCAAGGAAACATGTTTAAGTTTAGCATATACAGAAAACCCACCAATGTATGCTAATATTTCCATTATTACTCATCTCAACATGACAGAGTAAAGTTATCATCATTTCAATATATGTTCCTTAGGGCATCACGTATTTGCAGTCCAAAGTTCATTGATGATGAGTTTGTGAAGCTTAATTCTATTGGACTTAGGTTAAAGTACCGAAGATCTTTCATTGATAAATCCCTTAAGTTAGAAAAGAAATCATTTTATAGAGTTGAGACCAAACCACCGATTGACACCAAAAATCTTTTAGTTCTCACTTTTAATAATAATTGTACTTTACTTCCCATCTTGCTTAAATCCTTTCATGTAAATGTTGCCCTCAGCAACAATGATACTATAAAAGATATCTTAATCAGGAATTCACCAGAAAATTCTCCTGGATGCATCTATAAAGTGCCATGAGGAAATTATGATGAATTTCATGTTAGGCAGAGTGGTAAGGATCTTTTTGTTAGACCTAATCAACATAAATATAGTATAAGAACGGGACAAGAATCAAATGACTTGTTAAATCACGTTAAAAACTACAATCATTGTATTGACTGGAGTAATACCATCTCAGTTATTAACTCTAAATCTAAACACAACAAAGATCATTGACTTCTATCAATAGATACCCAAAGAATTGTAGTCTTAATATTAGGTAATGGTCTACACAATTTAGATAACTGTATTGTTGATAGAATTTATGAAATGATAAGTTTGAGAACATATCATTACCAGCATATCCACCCTCCTGCGCACAACTCTATCCATAGTCCACGCCTCGCAACCATACAACATTGTTGGAACCAATATTCCTTCAAACATGCCCACTTTTCCTTTCGAGATAATGTTCTCGACTTCCAAACATTCTTCAAGGCTCCCAGAACTTCCATCCCCTCCACCACCCTATGATTCACTTCCGCTTCCATGGTTCCATCCACTGCCAGATCCACTCCCAGATACCTAAAACACTTTACTTCCTCCAGTTTTTCTCCATTCAAACTTACCTCCCAATTGACTTGACCCTCAACCCTACTGTACCTAATAACCTTGCTCTTATTCACATTTACTCTTAACTTTCTTCTTTCACACACTTTACCAAACTTAGTCACCAGCTTCTGCAGTTTCTCACATGAATCACCCACCAGCGCTGTTTCATCAGCGAACAACAACTGACTCACTTCCCAAGCTCTCTCATCCATAACAGACTTCATACTTGCCCCTCTTTCCAAAACTCTTGCATTCACCTCCCTAACAACCCCATCCATAAACAAATTAAACAACCATGGAGACATCACACACCCCTGCCGCAATCCTACATTCACAAAGAACCAATCACTTTCCTCTCTTCCTACAAGTACGTATGCCTTACATCCTCGATAAAAACTTTTCACTGCCTTCTAACAACTTGAATCCCACACCATATATTCTTAATACCTTCCACAGAGCATCTCTATCAACTCTATCATATCCCTTCTGCAGATTCATAAATGCTATATACAAATCCATTTGCTTTTCTAAGTATTTCTCACATTCTTCAAAGCAAACATCTGATCCACACATCCTCTACCACTTCTGAAATCACACTGCTCTTCCCCAATTTGATGCTCTGTATATGCCTTCACCCTCTCAATCAATACCCTCCCATATAATTTACCAAAAAGTAATAAACAAACTCATACCTCTGCAATTTGAGCACTTACTCTTATCCCCTTTGCCTTTGTACAATGACACTATGCAAGCATTCCGCCAATCCTCAGGCACCTCACCATGAATCATACATACATTAAATAACCTTACCAACCAGTCAACAATACAGTCACCCCCTTTTTTTTTTAAATTCCACTGCAATACCTTCCAAACCTGCTGCCTTGCCGGCTTTCATATTCCGTAAAGCTTTTCCTACCTCTTCTCTATTTACCAAATCATTTTCCCAAACACTCTCACTTTGCACACCACCTCGACCAAAACACCCTATATCTGCCACTCTATCATCAAACACATTCAACAAACCTTCAAAATACTCACTCCATCTCCTTCTCACATCACCACTACTTGTTATCACCTCCCCATTAGCCCCATACACTGAAGTTTCCATTTGCTCCCTTGTCTTTCGCACTTTATTTACCTCCTTCCAGAGCTTCTTTTTATTTTCCCTAAGATTTAATGATACTCTCGCACCCCAACTCTCATTTGCCTTCTTTTTCACCTTTTCCACCTTTCTCTTGACCTCCTGTCTCCATCTACCACTCATTTGCATTTTTTTTCTGGAAAAATCGTCCAAATGCCACTTTCTTCTCTTTCACTAATAATCTTACTTCTTCATCCCACCACTCACTACCCTTTCTAATCAACCCACCTCCCACGCTTCTCATGCCACAAGCATCTTTTGGGCAAGCAATCACTGCTTCCCTAAATACATCCCATTCCTCACCCACTGCCCTTACCTTCTTTGTTCTCACCTGGTACTTCCTCACACAAGTCTCCTTCCCAAGCTCACTTACTCTCACCACTCTCTTCACCCCAACATTCTCTCCTATTTTCTGAAAACCCCTACAAATCTTCACCTTCGCGTCCAGAAGATAATGATCAGATATCCCTCCAGTTGCACCTCTCAGCACATTAACATCCAAAAGTCTCTCTTTCGCGCGCCTATCAATTAACACGTAATCCAATAACGCTCTCTGGCCATCTCTCCTACTTACATTCGTATACTTATGTATATCTGTCCTTTTAAGCCAGGTATTCCCAATCACCAGTCCTTTTTCAGCAAATAAATCCACAAGCTCTTCACCCCATAGCTAACAAGTATTCCTTCGACTGCCACTTTACTCAACTTTGCATTCAAATCAACCATCACTATAACCCGGTCTCTTGCATCAAAACCACCTGGTCAAGAGAAAGGTGCAAGAGGTGGAAAAGAAGACAAATGAGAGTTTGGGTGAGATAGTATCATTAAATCTTAGGGAGAATAAAAAGATGTTTTGGAAGGAGGTAAATAAAGTGCGTAATACAAGGGAGCAAATGGGAACTTCGGTGAAGGGGACTAATGGAGAGGTGATAACAAGTAGTGGTGATGTTAGAAGGAGATGGAGTGAGTATTTTGAAGGTTTGTTGAATGTGTTCGATGATACGGTGGCAGATATACGGTGTTTTGGTCGAGGTGGTGTGCAAAGTGAGAGGGTTAGGGAAAATGATTTGGTAAACAGAAAAGAGGTTGTAAAAGCTTTGCGAAAAATAAAACCGGCAAGACAACAGGTGTGGATGCTATTGAAGTGGAAATTATTAAAAATGGGGGTGACTGTATTGTTGACTGGTTGGTAAGGCTATTTAATGTATGTATGATTCATGGTGAGGTGCCTGAGGATTGGCGGATTGCTTGCATAGTGCCATTGTACAAAGGGAAAGGGGATAAGAGTGAGTGCTCAAAATACAGAGGTATAAGTTTGTTGAGTATTCCTGGTAAATTGTATGGGAGGGTATTGATTGAGAGGGTGAAGTCATGTACAGAGCATCAAACTGGGGAAGAGCAGTGTGGTTTCAGAAGTGGTAGACGATATATGGATAAAGTGTTTGCGTTGAAGAATGTATGTGAGAAATACTTAGAAAAGCAAATAGATATTATGTAGCATTTATGGATACGGAAAAGGCATATGATAGAGTTGATAGAGATGCTCTGTGGAAGGTATTAAGGATATATGGTTTGGGAGGCAAGTTGTTAGAAGCAGTGAAAAGTTTTTATCGAGGATGTAAGGCATACGTACGTGTAGGAAGAGAGTAAAGTGATTGGTTCTCAGTGAATGTAGGATTGCGGCAGGGGTGTGTGATGTCTCTATGGTTGTTTAATTTGTTCATGGATGGGGTTGTTAGGGAGATGAATGCGAGAGTCTTGGAAAGAGGGGCAAGTATGCAGTCTGTTGTGGATGAGAGAGCTTGGGAAGTGAGTCAGTTGTTGTTCGCTGATGGTGCATCGCTGGTGGCTGATTCATGTGAGAAACTGCAGAAGCTAGTGACTGAGTTTGGTAAAGTGTGTGAAAGAAGAAAATTGAGAGTAAATGTGAATAAGAGCAAGGTTATTAGGTACAGTAGGGTTGAGGGTCAAGTCAATTGGGAGGTAAGTTTGAATGGAGAAAAACTGGAGGAAGTAAAGTCTTTTAGATATCTGAGAGTGGATCTGGCAGTGGATGGAACCATGGAAGCGGAAGTGAGTCATAGGGTGGGGGAGCGGGCGAAAATTCTGGGAGCCTTGAAGAATGTGTGGAAGTCGAGAACATTATCTCGGAAAGCAAAAATGGGTATGTTTGAAGGAATAGTGGTTCTAACAATGTTGTATGGTTGTGAGGCGTGGGCTATGGATAAAGGTGTGCGTAGGAGGGTTGATGTGCTGAAAATGAGATGTTTGAGGACAATATGTGGTGTGAGATTTTTTGATCAAGTAAGTATTGTATGGGTAAGAGAGATGTGTGGAAATAAAAAGAGTGTGGTTGAGAGAGCAGAAGAGGGTGTTTTGAAATGGTTTGGTCACATGGAGAGAATGAGTGAGGAACGATTGACCAAGAGGATATATGTGTCAGAGGTGGACGGAACGAGGAGAAGTGGGAGACCAAATTGGAGGTGGAAAGATGGAGTGAAAAAGATTTTGAGTGATCGGGGCCTGAACATGCAGGAGAGTGAAATATGTGCAAGGAATAGAGTGAATTGGAACGATGTGGAATACCTGGGTAGACGTGCTGTCAATGGATTGGACCAGGGCATGTGAAGCGTCTGGGTTAACCATGGAAAGTTCTGTGGGGCCTGGATGTGGAAAGGGAGCTGTGGTTTCTGTGCATGATTACATGACAGCTAGAGACTGAGTGTGAACGAATGGGGCCTTTGTTGTCTTTTCCTGGCGCTAACTCGCACACATGAGGGGGGAAGGGAGCTGTTATTCCATATGTGGCGAGGTGGCGATAGGAATAAATAAAGGCACACAGTATGAATTATGTACATATATATATATGTATATGTCTCTCTGTGCATATACATGTATACATTGAGATGTATAGGTATGTATATTTGCGTGTGTGGACGTGTATGTGTATACATGTGTATGTGGGTTGGTTGGGCCATTCTTTCGTCTGTTTCCTTGCGCTACCTCGCTAACGCGGGAGACAGCGACAAAGGAAAATAAAATAATGAAATAAATATATATATATATATATATATATATATATATATATATATATATATATATATATATATATATATATATATATATATATATATATATATATATATATATATATATATATATATATATATATGTATATATATATATATATATATATACATATATATATATATATATATAAATATATATATATATATATATATATATATATATATATATATATATATATATATATATATATATATATATATATATATATATATATATATATATATATATATATATACATAAATACATATATATATATATATATATATATATATATATATATATATATATATATATATATATATATATATATATATATATATATATATATATATATATATATATATATATATATATATATATATATATATGCCAGATCCACTCCCAGATATCTAAAACACTTTACTTCCTCCAGTTTTTCTCCATTCAAACTTACCTCCCAATTGACTTGACCCTCAACCCTACTGTACCTAATAACCTTGCTCTTATTTACATTTACTCTTAACTTTCTTCTTTCACACACTTTACCAAACTCAGTCACCAGCTTCTGTAGTTTCTCACATGAATCAGCCACCAGCGCTGTATCATCAGCGAACAACAACTGACTCACTTCCCAAGCTCTCTCATCCACAACAGACTTCATTCTTGCCCTCTTTCCAAAACTCTTGCATTCACCTCCCTAACAACCCCATCCATAAACAAATTAAACAACCACGGAGACATCACACACCCCTGCCGCAAAACTACATTCACCGAGAACCAATCACTTTCCTCTCTTCCTACACGTACACATGCCTTACATCCTCGATAAAAACTTTTCACTGCTTCCAACAACTTACCACCCACACCATATATTCTTAATACCTTCCACAGAGCATCTCTATCAACTCTATCATATGCCTTCTCCAGATCCATAAATGCTACATACAAATCCATTTGCTTTTCTTAGTATTTCTCACATACATTCTTCAAAGGAAATCCACACCTGATCCACACATCCTCTACCACTTCTGAAACCACACTGCTCTTCCCCAATCTGATGCTCTGTACATGCCTTCACCCTCTCAATCAATACCCTCCCATATAATTTACCAGGAATACTCGACAAACTTATACCTCTGTAATTTGAGCACTCACTCTTATCCCCTTTGCCTTTGTACAATGGCACTATGCACGCATTCCGCCAATCCGCAGGCACCTCACCATGAGTCATACATACATTAAATAACCTTACCAACCAGTCAACATTACAGTCACCCCCTTTTTTAAGAAATTCCACTGCAATACCATCCAAACCTGCTGCCTTGCCGGCTTTCATCTTCCGCATAGCTTTTACTACCTCTTCTCTGTTTACCAAATCATTTTCCCCAACCCTCTCACTTTGCACATCACCTCGACCAAGACACCCGATATCTGTCACTCTATCATCAAACACATTCAACAAACCTTCAAAATACTCACTCCATCTCCTTCTCACATCACCACTACTTGTTATCACCTCCCCATTAGCGCCCTTCACTGAAGTTCCCATTTGCTCCCTTGTCTTACGCACTTTATTTACCTCCTTCCAAAACATCTTTTTATTCTCCCTAAAATTTAATGATACTCTCTCACCCCAACTCTCATTTGCCCTCTTTTTTCACCTCATGCACCTTTCTCTTGACCTCATATCTCTTTCTTTTATACATCTCCCACTCAATTGCATTTTTTCCCTGCAAAAATCGTCCAAATGCCTCTCTCTTCTCTTTCACTAATAATCTTACTTCTTCATCCCACCATTCACTACCCTTTCTAATCAACCCACCTCCCACGCTTCTCATGCCACAAGCATCTTTTGCGCAATCCATCACTGATTCCCTAAATACACCCCATTCCTCCCCCACTCCCCTTACTTCCATTGTTTTCACCTTTTTCCATTCTGTACTCAGTCTCTCCTGGTACTTCCTCACACAAGTCTCCTTCCCAAGCTCACTTACTCTCACCACCCTCTTCACCCTAACATTCACTCTTCTTTTCTGAAAACCCATACAAATCTTCACCTTAGCCTCCACAAGATAATGATCAGACATCCCTCCTGTTGCACCTCTCAGCACATTTACATCCAAACGTCTCTCTTTCGCGCGCCTGTCAATTAACACGTAATCCAATAACGCTCTTTAGCCATCTCTCCTACTTACATACATATACTTATGTATATCTCGCTTTTTAAACCAGGTATTCCCAATCATCAGTCCTTTTTCAGCACATAAATCTACAAGCTCCTCACCATTTCCATTTACAACACTGAACATCCCATGTATACCAATTATTCCCTCAACTGCCACATTACTCACCTTTCCATTCAAATCACCCATCACTATAACCCGGTCGCGTGCATCAAAACCACTAACACACTCATTCAGCTGCTCCCAAAACACTTGCCTCTCATGATCTTTCTTCTCATGCCCAGTTGCATATGCACCAATAATCACCCACCTCTCTCCATCAACTTTCAGTTTTACCCATATTAATCGAGAATTTACTTTCTTACATTCTATCACATACTCCCACAACTCCTGTTTCAGGAGTACTACTACTCCTTCCCTTGCTCTTGTCCTCTCACTAACCCCTGACTTTACTCGCAAGACATTCCCAAACCACTCTTCCCCTTTACCCTTGAGCTTCGTTTCACTTAGAGCCAAAACATCCAGGTTCCTTTCCTCAAACATACTACCTATCTCTCCTTTTTTCACATCTTGGTGACATCCACACACATTTAGACACCCCAACCTGAGTCTACGAGGAGGATGAGCACTCCCCGCGTGACTCCTTCTGTTTCCCATTTTTTTTTTAGAAAGTTAAAAATACAAGGAGGGGAGGATTTCTGGCCCCCCGCTCCCGTCCCCTCTAGTCGCCTTCTACGACACGTGAGGAATGCGTGGGAAGTATTCTTTCACCCCTATCCCCAGGGATGATATATATATATATATATATATATATATATATATATATATATATATATATATATATATATATATTTTTATATAAACATATATACATACATACACACACATATACGCATATATACACACATACACACATATACACACACACATATATATATATATATATATATATATATATATATATATATATATATATATATATATATATATATATACATATGAAAAATGTAAGAAATAATTTAGAAAACTGAAACTTCTATCTTGAAATGAAATCAAAAAATGAATGTCACATTATGGTTCAACCTCTGGCTATGGAAAAGGGAAATGTATAATTTATTTACACAAACGTTAATAGTATTTTTCATCAATTTAACCAATGTATCATACTGCCTGGACCACTTCTCTTATCATGAAACTGGAATATTGGCTTATGATGTTTCTCAATTGTCTTCATTACACAAAGTACAACCATATATTGGATACATGAGGGTAGGTAGTTTGTCATCCGCCATAATAAAGCCTTGACAGACCAAAAGTTTATCTAGACCTCAACTTTTCCAGTACATTCATGAAAACACCTTTTTGCTTTCTATCTCTATCACTTTGAAAAATGCTCCCTTTGTTCACATTTCAATGAAAGAATAAGCTTCAATGTCTAAGCTATATTCTTTTCCAATTTCACTATTTGCGATTTGTCAGATTTAATATATTTTCATCATTAAATCACACTTAAAATTTGTAGCACTATATGTCATTTCATCAGTAAAATCGTTTACTAATTGATTTCTCTTATCAGCATTTTAAGGTGCAGGCAGATCAGTAATAGGTGAAGTCCTGGACGAAGGACTTTATATATATATATATATATATATATTTTTTTTTTTTTTTTTTTTTTTTTTATACTTTGTCGCTGTCTCCCGCGTCTGCGAGGTAGCGCAAGGAAACAGACGAAAGAAATGGCCCAACCCCCCCCCCCCCATACACATGTACATACACACGTCCACACACGCAAATATACATACCTACACAGCTTTCCATGGTTTACCCCAGACGCTTCACATGCCTTGCTTCAATCCACTGACAGCACGTCAACCCCTGTATACCACATGACTCCAATTCACTCTATTCTTGCCCTCCTTTCACCCTCCTGCATGTTCAGGCCCCGATCACACAAAATCTTTTTCACTCCATCCTTCCACCTCCAATTTGGTCTCCCTCTTCTCCTCGTTCCCTCCACCTCCGACACATATATCCTTTTGGTCAATCTCTCCTCACTCATTCTCTCCATGTGCCCAAACCACTTCAAAACACCCTCTTCTGCTCTCTCAACCACGCTCTTTTTATTTCCACACATCTCTCTTACCCTTACGTTACTTACTCGATCAAACCACCTCACACCACACACTGTCCTCAAACATCTCATTTCCAGCACATCCATCCTCCTGCGCACATCTCTATCCATAGCCCACGCCTCGCAACCATACAACATTGTTGGAACCACTATTCCCTCAAACATACCCATTTTTGCTTTCCGAGATAATGTTCTCGACTTCCACACATTTTTCAAGGCTCCCAAAATTTTCGCCCCCCTCCCCCACCCTATGATCCACTTCCGCTTCCATGGTTCCATCCGCTGACAGATCCACTCCCAGATATCTAAAACACTTCACTTCCTCCAGTTTTTCTCCATTCAAACTCACCTCCCAATTGACTTGACCCTCACCCCTACTGTACCTAATAACCTTGCTCTTATTCACATTTACTCTCAACTTTCTTCTTCCACACACTTTACCAAACTCAGTCACCAGCTTCTGCAGTTTCTCACATGAATCAGCCACCAGCGCTGTATCATCAGCGAACAACAACTGACTCACTTCCCAAGCTCTCTCATCCCCAACAGACTTCATACTTGCCCCTCTTTCCAGGACTCTTGCATTTACCTCCCTTACAACCCCATCCATAAACAAATTAAACAACCATGGAGACATCACACACCCCTGCCGCAAACCTACATTCACTGAGAACCAATCACTTTCCTCTCTTCCTACACGTACACATGCCTTACATCCTCGATAAAAACTCTTCACTGCTTCTAACAACTTGCCTCCCACACCATATATTCTTAATACCTTCCACAGAGCATCTCTATCAACTCTATATATATATATATATATATATATATATATATATATATATATATATATATATATATATATATATATATATGTTGTAAAGGATCATAACTTTGCGCGTGATCAAGATATTCTTATGAGTCCACGGGGATAATGAGACACGATAAGTTCCCAAGTGTACTTTCGTGTAATAATCACATCATCAGGGGAGACACAGAAGAGAAATATAAGTCGGCTGATATACATGGAAGTGAAGAAGCTAGGACCCCATTTGGTAAACATGCAATTGTCCAAGGTAGACAACGAGCGTTCATAAACTTAACAGTTTACAAATTTTATCTTATTTATATAGACCATTACTAATATTAGTACACAAATCTACTAGCTCTTCACCATTTCCATTTACAACACTGAAAATCCCATGTACACCAATCCTTTCCTCAAATGCTACCTTACTCACCTTTGCATTCTAATCACCCATCACTATAATTCGGTCTCGTCCATCAAAACTGCTAACACACTCACTCACCTGCTCCCAAAACATTTCCCTCTCATGATTTTTCTTTCCTTGTGCAAAAGATGCTCTTGGCATGAGTTAAGTGGGAGGTGGGCAGATCAGTAAGGGTAGTGACTGGTGGTATGATGAAGTAAGATTGTTAGTGAAAGAGACGAGAGAGGCATTTGGTTGACATAGAAGAAAGAGACAGGAGTTCAATAGAAAGAAGCAAGAGGTGAAAAAAAAGGCAATTGAGAGTTGGGGTGAGAGAGTATCATTAGATTTTAGGGAGAATAAAAAGATGTTTTGGAAAGAAGTATATAAAGTGCGTAAGGCAAGAGAACAAATGGGAACATCAGTGGAGGGGTTAATGGGGAGGTGATAACAAGTAGGGGTGATGTGAGAAGGAGATGGAGTCAATATTTTGAAGGTTTGTTAAATGTTTTTGATGATAGAGTGGCAGATATAGGGTGCTTTGGTCGAGGCAATATGCGAAGTGAGAGGGTTAGGAAGAATGATTTGGTAAGCAGAAAAGAGATAGTGAAGGTTTTGCGGCAATTGAAAGTATGCAAGGCAGCTGGTTTGAATGGTATTGCAGTGGAATATATTAAAGAGAGGGGTGACTGTGATTTTGACTGGTTGGTAAAGATATTTAGTGTATGTACGGCTCAAGGTGAAGTGCCTGAGGAGTGGCGGAATGGATGCATAGTGCCATTGTACAAAGGCAAAGGGGAGAAAGGTGGGTGCTCAAATCACAGAGGTATAAGCTTGTTGAGTATTCCTGGGAAATTATATAGGAGGGTATTGACTGAAAAGGTGAGGGCATGTACAGATCATCAGATTGGGGAAGAGCAGTGTGGTTTCGGAAGTGGTAGAGGATGTGTGGATCAGGTGTTTGATTTGAAGAATGTATGTGAGAAATACTTAGAAAAATCAAATGGATTTGTATGTATCATATATGGATCTGGAGAAGGCATATGATAGAGTTGATAGAGATGCTCTGTGGAAGGTATTAAGAGTATATGGTGTGGGAGGGAAGTTGCTTGTAGCAGTGAAAAGTTTTTATTGAGGATGTAAGGCATGTGTACGAGTAGGTAGAAAGGAAGGTGATTGGTTCTCGATAGATGTTAGTTTTCGGCAGGGTTTCGTGATGTCTCCATGGTTGTTCAATTTGTTTATGGATGGGTTTGTTAGGGAGGTGAATGCGAGTTTTGGACGTAGGGGCAAGTATGTAGTCTGTTGTGGATGAGAGAGCTTGGGAAGTGAGTCAGTTGTTCGCTGATGATTTAGCGTTGGTGACTGATTCGGGTGAGAATCTGCAGAAGATAGTTCTGAGTTTGGTAAAGTGTGTGAAAGAAGAAAGCTAAGAGTAAATGTGGATAAGAGCAAGGTTATTAGTTAAAGTAAGGTGAAGGGACAAGTCAATTGGGAGGTAAGTTTAAATGAAGAAAAAGTGTAGGAATAGAAGTGTTATAGATATCTGGGAGTGGATTTGGCAGCGGATGGAACCATGGAAGCGGAAGTGAGTCACGGGGTGGGGGAGGGGGCGAAAGTTCTGGTACCGTTGAAGAATGAGTGGAAGGCGAGAACTTTATCTCGGAAAGGAAAAATGGGTATGTTTGAAGGAATGGTGGTTCCAACAATGTTATTTTGACGCGAGGCGTGGGCTATAGATAGGGTTTTGCGGAGGAGGGTGGATGTGATTGAAATGAGATGTTTGAGGACAATATGTGTTGTTAGGTGTTTTGATTAAGTAATGAAAGGGTAAGTGAGATTTGTGGTAATAAAGAGAGTATGGTTGAGAGAGCAGAAGAGGGTGTATTGAAATGGTTTGGTCACATGGAGAGAATGAGTGAGGAAAGATTGACAGAGGATATATGTGTCAGAGGTAGAGGGAATGAGATTTGGGAGACCAAATTGGAGGTGGAAAGATGGAGTGAGAAATTTTTTGAGCGATCGGGGCCTGAACATGCAGGAGGGTGAAAGTCGTGCAAGGAATAGAGTGAATTGGAACGACGTGGTATACCGTGGTCGACGTGCTGTCAATGGATTGAACAGGGCATGCGAAGCGTCTGGGGTGGACCATGGAAAGTTATGCGGGCCCTGGATGTGGATAGGGATCTGTGGTTTCGGTGCATTATGCATGACAGGTAGAGAATGAGTGTGAAGGAATGTGGCGTTTGTTATCTTTTCCTAGCGCTACCTTGCGCACTTGCGGGGGGAGGGGGTTGTCATTTCATGTGTGGCTGGGTGGCGACGGGAATGAATTAAGGCAGCATGCATGAATTTTATACATGTGTGTATATATATATATATATATATATATATATATATATATATATATATATATATATATATATATATATATATATATATATATATATATATATATATATATATATATATGTCGTTGTATGTATATATATGAATACGTTGAAATGTGTAGGTATGTATATGTGCGTGTGTGGACGTGTAGGTATATGCATGTGTATGTGGGTGGTTTGGGTCATTCTTTCGTCTGTTTCCTTGCGCTACCTCGCTAACGCGGGAGACAGCGACATATAATAGTAGTATAATAGTATAATAGTAGTATAATAGGAGTATAATAGTAGTAATAAAAAGAAAATATATATATTATTACTATTATTACTATTATTACCATTATCATACTTTGTCACTGTCTCCCGCGGTAGCGAAACAGACAAAGGAATGGCCAAAACCCCCCACATGCACATGTATATACGCACACGCCCACACACGCACATATACATACCTATACAATTTAACGTATACAGACATACACAGATATATGTATATATATATATATATATATATATAATATATATATATATATATATATATATATATGTATATATATATATATATATATATATAATATATATATATATATATATATATATATATATATATATATATATATACTTTTTTTTTCTTTTTTTTTTTACCGCTGTCTCCCGCGTTTGCAAGGCACATGGAGAGCACATGGAGAGAATGAGTGAGGAAAGATTGACCAAGAGGATATATGTGTCGGAGGTGGAGGGAACGAGGAGAAGAGGGAGACCAAATTGGAGGTGGAAAGATGGAGTGAAAAAGATTTTGTGTGATCGGGGCCTGAACATGCAGGAGGGTGAAAGGAGGGCAAGGAATAGAGTGAATTGGAGCGATGTGGTATACCGGGGTTGACGTGCTGTCAGTGGATTGAATCAAGGCATGTGAAGCGTCTGGGGTAAACCATGGAAAGCTGTGTAGGTATGTATATTTGCGTGTGTGGACGTATGAATATATATATATATATATATATATATATATATATATATATATATATATATATATATATATATATATATATATATATATATATATATATATATATATATATATATACATATATATATATATATATATATATATATATATATATATATATATATATATATATATATATATATATACATATATATATATATATATATATATATATATATATATATATATATATATATATATATATATTTATATATATATATTCTCAGTGAATGTAGGTTTGCGGCAGGGGTGTGTGATGTCTCCATGGTTGTTTAATTTGTTTATGGATGGGGTTGTTAGGGAGGTAAATGCAAGAGTCTTGGAAAGAGGGGCAAGTATGAAGTCTGTTGGGGATGAGAGAGCTTGGGAAGTGAGTCAGTTGTTGTTCGCTGATGATACAGCGCTGGTGGCTGATTCATGTGAGAAACTGCAGAAGCTGGTGACGGAGTTTGGTAAAGTGTGTGGAAGAAGAAAGTTAAGAGTAAATGTGAATAAGAGCAAGGTTATTAGGTACAGTAGGGTTGAGGGTCAAGTCAATTGGGAGGTGAGTTTGAATGGTGAAAAACTGGAGGAAGTGAAGTGTTTTAGATATCTGGGAGTGGATCTGTCAGCGGATGGAACCATGGAAGCGGAAGTGGATCATAGGGTGGGGGAGGGGGCGAAAATTTTGGGAGCCTTGAAAAATGTGTGGAAGTCGAGAACATTATCCCGGAAAGCAAAAATGGGTATGTTTGAAGGAATAGTAGTTCCAACAATGTTGTATGGTTGCGAGGCGTGGGCTATGGATAGAGTTGTGCGCAGGAGGATGGATGTGCTGGAAATGAGATGTTTGAGGACAATGTGTGGTGTGAGGTGGTTTGATCGAGTAAGTAACGTAAGGGTAAGAGAGATGTGTGGAAATAAAAAGAGCGAGGTTGAGAGAGCAGAAGAGGGTGTTTTAAAATGGTTTGGGCACATGGAGAGAATGAGTGAGGAAAGATTGACCAAGAGGATATATGTGTCGGAGGTGGAGGGAACGAGGAGAAGAGGGAGACCAAATTGGAGGTGGAAAGATGGAGTGAAAAAGATTTTGTGTGATCGGGGCCTGAACATGCAGGAGGGTGAAAGGAGGGCAAGGAATAGAGTGAATTGGAGCGATGTGGTATACAGGGGTTGACGTGCTGTCAGTGGATTGAATCAAGGCATGTGAAGCGTCCGGGGTAAACCATGGAAAGCTGTGTAGGTATGTATATTTGTGTGTGTGGACGTGTGTATGTACATGTGTATGGGGGGGGTTGGGCCATTTCTTTCGTCTGTTTCCTTGCGCTACCTCGCAAACGCGGGAGACAGCGACAAAGTATTAAAAAAAAAAAAAAAAAAAAAAAAAAATATATATATATATATATATATATATATATATATATATATATATATATATATATATATATATATATATATATATATTATTATATATTTTTTTTATACTTTGTCGCTGTCTCCCGCGTTTGCGAGGTAGCGCAAGGAAACAGACGAAAGAAATGGCCCAACCCCCCCCCATACACATGTATATACATATATATATATATGTATATATATATATATATATATATATATATATATATATATATATATATATATATATATATATATATATATATATATATATATATATTATTTTATTTTTTATTATACTTTGTCGCTGTCTCCCGCGTTTGCGAGGTAGCGCAAGGAAACAGACGAAAGAAATGGCCCAACCCCCCCCCATACACATGTATATACATATATATATATATATATATATATATATATATATACATATATATATATATATATATATATATATATATATATATATATATATATATATATATATATATATATATATATATATATATATATATATATATATATATATATGTGTGTGTGTGTACGTGTAGGAAGAGAGGAAAGTGATTGGTTCTCAGTGAATGTAGGTTTCCGGCAGGTGTGTGTGATGTCTCCATGGTTGTTTAATTTGTTTATGGATGGGGTTGTTAGGGAGGTGAATGCAAGAGTTTTGGAAAGAGGGGCAAGGATGAAGTCTGTTGGGGATGAGAGAGCCTGGAAAGTGAGTCAGTTGTTGTTCGCTGATGATACAGCGCTGGTGGCTGATTCATGTGAGAAACTGCAGAAGCTGGTGACTGAGTTTGGTAAAGTGTGTGAAAGAAGAAAGTTAAGAGTAAATGTGAATAAGAGCAAGGTTATTAGGTACAGTAGGGTTGAGGGTCAAGTCAATTGGGAGGTGAGTTTGAATGGAGAAAAACTGGAGGAAGTGAAGTGTTTTAGATATCTGGGAGTGGATCTGGCAGCGGATGGAAACATGGAAGCGGAAGTGGATCATAGGGTGGGGGAGGGGGCGAAAATTCTGGGAGCCTTGAAGAATGTGTGGAAGTCGAGAACATTACCTCGGAAAGCAAAAATGGGTATGTTTGAAGGAATAGTGGTTCCAACAATGTTGTATGGTTGCGAGGCGTGGGCTATGGATAGAGTTGTGCGCCGGAGGATGGATGTGCTGGAAATGAGATGTTTGAGGACAATGTGTGGTGTGAGGTGGTTTGATCGAGTAAGTAACGTAAGGGTAAGAGAGATGTGTGGAAATAAAAAGAGCGTGGTTGAGAGAGCAGAAGAGGGTGTTTTGAAATGGTTTGGTCACATGGAGAGAATGAGTGAGGAAAGATTGACCAAGAGGATATATGTGTCGGAGGTGGAGGGAACGAGGAGAAGAGGGAGACCAAATTGGAGGTGGAAAGATGGAGTGAAAAAGATTTTGTGTGATCGGGGCCTGAACATGCAGGAGGGTGAAAGGAGGGCAAGGAATAGAGTGAATTGGATCAATGTGGTATACCGGGGTTGACGTGCTGTCAGTGGATTGAATCAGGGCATGTGAAGCGTCTGGGGTAAACCATGGAAAGCTGTGTAGGTATGTATATTTGTGTGTGTGGACGTGTATGTATATACATGTGTATGGGGGTGGGTTGGGCCATTTCTTTCGTCTGTTTCCTTGCGCTACCTCGCAAACGCGGGAGACAGTGGCAAAAAAAAAAAAAAGAAAAAAAAAAAATATATATATATATATATATATATATATATATATATATATATATATATATATATATACATACATATACATATATATGGTCTTTTTTTATTTTTCCAAAGGGAGGAACAGAGGAGGGGGCCAGGTGAGGATATTCCCCCAAAGGCCCAGTCCTCTGTTTTTAACGCTACCTCGCTAATGCGGGAAATGGCGAACAGTTTAAAATATATATATATATATATATCTATATATATATATATATATATATATATATATATATATATATATATATATATATATATATATATATATATATATATAAGTCAATTGGGAGGTAAGTTTGAATGGAGAAGAATTGGAGGAAGTAAAGTGTTTTAGATATCTGGGAGTGGATCTGGCAGCGGATGGAACCATGGAAGCGGAAGTGAATCATAGGGTTGGGGAGGGGGCGAAAATCCTGGGAGCCTTGAAGAATGTGTGGAAGTCGAGAACATTATCTCGGAAAGCAAAAATGAGTATGTCTGAAGGAATAGTGGTTCCAACAATGTTGTATGGTTGCTAGGCGTGGGCTATGGATAGAGTTGTGCGCAGGAGGGTGGATGTGCTGGAAATGAGATGTTTGAGGACAATGTGTGGTGTGAGGTGGTTTGATCGAGTAAGTAATGTAAGGGTAAGAGAGATGTGTGGAAATAAAAAGAGCGTGGTTGAGAGAGCAGAAGAGGGTGTTTTGAAATGGTTTGGGCACATGGAGGGAATGAGTGAGGAAAGATTGACCAAGAGGATATATGTGTCGGAGGTGGAGGGAACGAGGAGAAGTGGGAGACCAGATTGGAGGTGGAAAGATGGAGTGAAAATTTTGTGTGATCGGGGCCTGAACATGCAGGAGGGTGAAAGGCGGGCAAGGAATAGAGTGAATTGGATCGATGTGGTATACCGGGGTTGACGTGCTGTCAGTGGATTGAATCAGGGCATGTGAAGCGTCTGGGGTAAACCATGGAAAGTTGTGTGGGGCCTGGATGTGGAAAGGGAGCTGTGGTTTCGGGCATTATTGCGTGACAGCTGGAGACTGAGTGTGAACGAATGGGGCCTTTGTTGTCTTTTCCTAGTGCTACCTCGCACACATGAGGGGGGAGGGGGATAGTATTCCATGTGTGGGGAGGTGGCGATGGGAATGAATAGGGGCAGACAGTGTGAATTGTGTGCATGGGTATATATGTATGTGTCTGTGTGTGTATATATATGTGTATATATTGAGATGTATAGGTATGTATATTTGCGTGTATGGGCGTGTGTGTGTGTACATTGTGTATGGGGGTGGGTTGTGCCATTTCTTTCGTTTGTTTCCTTGCGCTACCTCGCAAACGCGGGAGACAGCGACAAAGTAAAATAAATATAAATAAATAAATATATATATATATATATATATATATATATATATATATATATATATATATAAATATATATATATATATATATATATATATATATATTATTTATTTTTTATTATACTTTGTCGCTGTCTCCCGCGTTTGCGAGGTAGCGCAAGGAAACAGACGAAAGAAATGGCCCAACCCCCCCCCATACACATGTATATACATACGCCCACACACGCAAATATACATACCTACACAGCTTTCCATGGTTTACCCCAGACGCTTCACATGCCTTGATTCAATCCACTGACAGCACGTCAACCCCGGTATACCACATCGCTCCAATTCACTCTATTCCTTGCCCTCCTTTCACCCTCCTGCATGTTCAGGCCCCGATCACACAAAATCTTTTTCACTCCATCTTTCCACCTCCAATTTGGTCTCCCTCTTCTCCTTGTTCCCTCCACCTCCGACACATATATCCTCTTGGTCAATCTTTCCTCACTCATCCTCTCCATATGCCCAAACCACTTCAAAACACCCTCTTCTGCTCTCTCAACCACGCTCTTTTTATTTCCACACATCTCTCTTACCCTTACGTTGCTCACTCGATCAAGCCACCTCACACCACACATTGTCCTCAAACATCTCATTTCCAGCACATCCATCCTCCTGCGCACAACTCTATCCATAGCCCACGCCTCGCAACCATACAACATTGTTGGAACCACTATTCCTTCAAACATACCCATTTTTGCTTTCCGAGATAATGTTCTCGACTTACACACATTCTTCAAGGCCCCCAGGATTTTCGCCCCCTCCCCCACCCTATGATCCACCTCCGCTTCCATGGTTCCATCCGCTGCCAGATCCACTCCCAGATATCTAAAACACTTCACTTCCTCCAGTTTTTCTCCATTCAAACTCACCTCCCAATTGACTTGACCCTCAACCCTACTGTACCTAATAACCTTTCTCTTATTCACATTTACTCTTAACTTTCTTCTTCCACACACTTTTCCAAACTCAGTCACCAGCTTCTGCAGTTTCTCACACGAATCAGCCACCAGCGCTGTATCATCAGCGAACAACAACTGACTCACTTCCCAAGCTCTCTCATCCCCAACAGACTTCATACTTGCCCCTCTTTCCAAAACTCTTGCATTCACCTCCCTAACAACCCCATCCATAAACAAATTAAACAACCATGGAGACATCACACACCCCTGCCGCAAACCTACATTCACTGAGAACCAATCACTTTCCTCTCTTCCTACACGTACACATGCCTTACATCCTCGATAAAAACTTCTCACTGCTTCTAACAACTTTCCTCCCACACCATATATTCTTAATACCTTCCACAGAGCATCTCTATCAACTCTATCATATGCCTTCTCCAGATCCATAAATGCTACATACAAATCCATTTGCTTTTCTAAGTATTTCTCACATACATTCTTCAAAGCAAACACCTGATCCACACATCCTCTACCACTCCTGAAACCACACTGCTCTTCCCCAATCTGATGCTCTGTACATGCCTTCACCCTCTCAATCAATATCCTCCCATATAATTTACCAGGAATACTCAACAAACTTATACCTCTGTAATTTGAGCACTCACTCTTATCCCCTTTGCCTTTGTACAATGGCACTATGCACGCATTCCGCCAATCCTCAGGCACCTCACCATGAGTCATACATACATTAAATAACCTTACCAACCAGTCAACAATACAGTCACCCCCTTTTTTAATAAATTCCACTGCAATACCATCCAAACCTGCTGCCTTGCCGGCTTTCATCTTCCGCAAAGCTTTCACTACCTCTTCTCTGTTTACCAAATCATCTTCCCTAACCCTCTCACTTTGCACACCACCTCGACCAAAACACCCTATATCTGCCACTCTATCATCAAACACATTCAACAAACCTTCAAAATACTCACTCCATCTCCTTCTCACATCACCACTACTTGTTATCACCTCCCCATTTGCGCCCTTCACTGAAGTTCCCATTTGCTCCCTTGTCTTACGCACTTTATTTACCTCCTTCCAGAACATCTTTTTATTCTCCCTAAAATTTAATGATACTCTCTCACCCCAACTCTCATTTGCCCTTTTTTTCACCTCTTGCACCTTTCTCTTGACCTCCTGTCTCTTTCTTTTATACATCTCCCACTCAATTGCATTTTTTCCCTGCAAAAATCGTCCAAATGCCTCTCTCTTCTCTTTCACTAATACTCTTACTTCTTCATCCCACCACTCACTACCCTTTCTAATCAACCCACCTCCCACTCTTCTCATGCCACAAGCATCTTTTGCGCAATCCATCACTGATTCCCTAAATACATCCCATTCCTCCCCCACTCCCCTTACTTCCATTGTTCTCACCTTTTTCCATTCTGTACTCAGTCTCTCCTGGTACTTCCTCACACAGGTCTCCTTCTCAAGCTCACTTACTCTCACCACCCTCTTCACCCCAACATTCACTCTTCTTTTCTGAAAACCCATACAAATCTTCACCTTAGCCTCCACAAGATAATGATCAGACGTCCCTCCAGTTGCACCTCTCAGCACATTAACATCCAAAAGTCTCTCTTTCGCACGCCTGTCAATTAACACGTAATCCAATAACGCTCTCTGGCCATCTCTCCTACTTACATAAGTATACTTATGTATATCTCGCTTTTTAAACCAGGTATTCCCAATCATCAGTCCTTTTTCAGCACATAAATCTACAAGCTCTTCACCATTTCCATTTACAGCACTGAACACCCCATGTATACCAATTATTCCCTCAACTGCCACATTACTCACCTTTGCATTCAAATCACCCATCACTATAACCCGGTCTCGTGCATCAAAACCACTAACACACTCATTCAGCTGCTCCCAAAACACTTGCCTCTCTTGATCTTTCTTCTCATGCCCAGGTGCATATGCACCAATAATCACCCACCTCTCTCCATCAACTTTCAGTTTTCCCCATATTAATCGAGAATTTACTTTCTTACACTCTATCACATACTCCCACAAGTCCTGTTTCAGGAGTATTGCTACTCCTTCCCTTGCTCTTGTCCTCTCACTATCCCCTGACTTTACTCCCCAGACATTCCCAAACCACTCTTCCCCTTTACCCTTGAGTTTCGTTTCACTCAGAGCCAAAACATCCAGGTTCCTTTCCTCAAACATACTACCTATCTCTCCTTTTTTCATATATATATATATATATATATATATATATATATATATATATATATATATATATATATATATATATATATATATATATATATATATATATATATATATATATATATATATATATATATATATATATATATATATATATATATATATATATATATATATATATATATATATATATATATATATATATATATATATATATATATATATATATATATATATATATATATATATATATATATATATATATATATATATATATATATATATATTATATATATATATATATATATATATATATATATATATATATATATATATATATATATATATATATATATATATATATATATATATATATATATATATATATATATATATATATATATATATATATATATATATATATATATATATATATATATATATATATATATATATATATATATATATATATATATATATATATATATA
>NC_092269.1:22370602-22628102 GCF_036320965.1 Panulirus ornatus
AAGTAGTGGTGATGTGAGAAGGAGATGGAGTGAGTATTTTGAAGGTTTGTTGAATGTGTTTTATGATAGAGTGGCAGATATAGGATGTTTTGGTCGAGGTGGTGTGCAAAGTGCGAGGGTTAGGGAAAATGATTTGGTAAACAATGAAGAGGTAGTAAAAGCTTTCCGGAATATGAAAACCGGTATGGCAGTGGGTTTGGATGGTATTCCAATGGAATTTATTAAAAAGGGGGTGGACAGTATTGTTGACTGGTTGGTAAGGTTATTTAATGTATTTATGATTCATGGTGAGGTGCCTGAGGATTGGCGGAATGCTTGCATAGTGCCACTGTATAAAGGCAAAGGGGATAAGAGTAAATGCTCAAATTACAGAGGTATCAGTTTGTTGAGTATTCCTGGTAAATTATATGGGAGGGTATTGATTGAGAGGGTGAAGGCATGTACAGAGCACAGATTTGGAAAGAGTAGTGTGGTTTAAGATGTGGTAGAGGATGTGTGGATCAGGTGTTTGCTTTGAAGAATGTATGTGAGAAATCATAGAAAAGCAAATGGATTTGTATGTAGCATTTATGGATCTGGAGAAGGCATATGATGGAGTTGATAGAGATGTTCTGTGGAAAGTTTTAAGGTTATATGGTGTGGAAGGCAAGTTTGTTAGAAGCAGTGAAAAGTTTTTATCGAGGATGTAAGGCATGTGTACGTGTGGGAAGAGAGGAAAGTGATTGGTTCTAAGTGAATGTTGGTTTGCGGCAGGGGTGTGTGATGTCTCTATGGTTGTTTAATTTGTTTATGGATAGGGTTTGTCAAGGAGGTGAATGCAAGAGTTTTGGAAAGAGGGGAAAGTATGCATTCTGTTGTGGAAAAGAGAGCTTGGGAAGTGAGTCAGTTACTGTTCGCTGATGATACAGCGCTGGTGGCTGATTCATGTGAGAAACTGCAGAAGCTGGTGACTGAGTTTGGCAAAGTGTGTGAAAGAAGAAAGTTGAGAGGAAATGTGAATAAGAGTAAGGTTATTAGGTACAGTAGGGTTGAGGGTCAAGTCAATTGGAGGTAAGTTTGAATGGAGAAAAACTGGAAGAAGTGAAGTGTTTTAAATATCTGGGAGTGGCTTTGGTAACAGATGGAACCATGGAAGCGGAAGCGAATCATACGGTGGGGGAGGGGGCGAAAATTCTGGGAGCCTCGAAGAATATGTGGAAGTCGAGAACATTATCTCGGAAAGCAAAAATGAGTATGTTTGAAGGAATAGTGGTTCCAACAATGTTATATGGTTGCGAGGCGTGGGCTATGGATAGAGTTATGCGCAGGAGGGTGGATGTGCTGGAAATGAGATGTTTGAGGACAGTATGTGGTGTGAGGTGGTTTGATCGAGTAATCAATGTAAGGGTAAGAGAGATGTGTGGTAATAAAAAGAGTGTGGATGAGAGAGCAGAAGAGGGTGTTTTGAAATGGTTTGGTCACATGGAAAGAATGAGTGATTAAAGATTGACCAAGAGGATATATGTGTCAGAGGCGGAGGGAACGAGAAGTGGGAGACCAAATTGGAGGTGGATAGATGGAATGAAAAAGATTTTGAGTGATCAGGGCCTGAACTTGCAGGAGGGTGAAAGGCGTGCAAGGAATAGAGTGAATTGGAACGATGTGGTATACCTGGGTCGAAGTGCTGTCAATGGATTGAACTTGGGCATGTGAAGCATCTGGGATAAACCATGGAAAGTTCTGTAGGGCCTGGATGTAGAAAGGGAGCTTTGGTTTCTGTGCATTATCACATGACAGCTAGAGTCCGAGTGTGAAAGAATGGGGTTCTGTTGTCGTTTCCTAGAGCTACCTCGCACACATGAGGGGGGAGGGGGTTCTTATTCCATGTGGGGCGGGGTGGCGATGGAAATGAATAAAGGCAGACAGTATGAATTATGTACATGTTCATACATGTATATGTCTGTGTGTGTATATATATGTATACATTGAGATGTATAGGTATGTATATTTGCGTGTGTGGACATGTATGTATATACATATGTATGTGGGTGGATTGGGAAATTCTTTCGTCTGTTTCCTTGCGCTACCTCGCTAACGCGGGAGACATCGACAAAGCCAAAATAATAATAATAATAATAATTATTTTTATTATTGATATTATTATTATTATGATTATTATTATTATCATTAATTTTATTATTATTGTTATTATCATTATTATTATTATTACTACTACTATTATTATTATTATCATTATCGTTATCATTTTCATTATTATCATTATTATCATTATTGTTATCATTATTATTATCATTATCATAATTCTAATTCTTGCTCTTATTATAATTATCATTATTATCATTATTATTATTATCATTACTATTATTATTATTATCGTTATTATTATTTTTCTTATCTTTTTTTATTATACTTTGTCGCTGTCTCCCGCGTTAGCGAGGTAGCGCAAGGAAATAGACAAAAGAATGGCCAAATCCACCTATATACACATGTATATACATATATTTCCACACACACACATATACATACCTATACATTTCAACGTATACCTATATAAACATACAAAGACATATACATATATACACATGTACATATTCATACTTGCTGCCTTTATTCATTACTGTTACCAACCCGCCACACATGAAAAGACAGCCCCCTCCCCTGGCATGCGCGCGAGGTAGCACTAGGAAAAGACAACAAAGGCCATATTCGTTCACACTCAGTCTCTAGTTGTCATACGAAACCACAGCTCCCCTCCACATCCTGGCCCCACAAAACTTTCCATGGTTTACTCCAGACGCTTCAGATGCCCTGGTTCAATCAATTGACGTCACGTCGACCCCGGTATATATATATATATATATATATATATATATATACAAAGCTCCATCAGCCAGGATCGAACCTGGGACCCCTTGTGCAAGAGGCAGGCATGCTAACCGCTAGGCTAAGGGACTGTATAATAGGAAACAACTATTCGAAATACTAAGTACTCGAATACCCTTCGTCTCACTATGGTGAGCAACGGGGTCTATCGGTTGTTTCCGAACAGAACACATAGCCAGCTGAAAGCGTTTTACCGAACCTGACTGTACAACGCGGAGTTATATGAGTACGAATAAAGTGTGTATGAACGCGCACCTTCATAGAACATACAAAGCTCCATCAGCCAGGATCGAACCTGGGACCTCTTGTGCAAGAGGCAGGCATGCTAACCGCTAGGCTAAGGGACTGTATGATAGGAAACAACTATTCGAAATATATATATATATATATATATATATATATATATATATATATATATATATATATATATATATATATATATATACACATATATATATATATACACATATATATATATATATGTATATGTATGTGTATATATATATATATACATATACATATATATACATATACATATACATATATATATATATATATATATATATATATATATATATATATATATATATATATATATATATATATATATATATATATATACATATATATATGTTTATGGATGGGGTTGTTAGGGAGGTAAATGCAAGAGTTTTGGAAAGAGGGGCAAGTATGAAGTCTGTTGGGGATGAGAGAGCTTGGGAAGTGAGTCAGTTGTTGTTCGCTGATGATACAGCGCTGGTCGCTGATTCATGTGAGAAACTGCAGAAGCTGGTGACTGAGTTTGGTAAAGTGTGTGGAAGAAGAAAGTTAAGAGTAAATGTGAATAAGAGCAAGGTTATTAGGTACAGTAGGGTTGAGGGTCAAGTCAATTGGGAGGTGAGTTTGAATGGAGAAAAACTGGAGGAAGTGAATTGTTTTAGATATCTGGGAGTGGATCTGGCAGCGGATGGAACCATGGAAGCGGAAGTGGATCATAGGGTGGGAGAGGGGGCGAAAATTCTGGGGGCCTTGAAGAATGTGTGGAAGTCGAGAACATTATCACGGAAAGCAAAAATGGGTATGTTTGAAGGAAAAGTGGTTCCAACAATGTTGTATGGTTGCGAGGCGTGGGCTATGGATAGAGTTGTGCGCAGGATGATGGATGTGCTGGAAATGAGATGTTTGAGGACAATGTGTGGTGTGAGGTGGTTTGATCGAGTGAGTAACGTAAGGGTAAGAGAGATGTGTGGAAATAATAAGAGCGTGGTTGAGAGAGCAGAAGAGGGTGTTTTGAAGTGGTTTGGGCACATGGAGAGAATGAGTGAAGAAAGATTGACCAAGAGGATATATGTGTCGGAGGTGGAGGGAACGAGGAGAAGAGGGAGACCAAATTGGGGGTGGAAAGATGGAGTGAAAAAGATTTTGTGTGATCGGGGCCTGAACATGCAGGAGGGTGAAAGGAGGGCAAGGAATAGAGTGAATTGGAGCGATGTGGTATACCGGGGTTGACGTGCTGTCAGTGGATTGAATCAAGGCATATGAAGCGTCTGGGGTAAACCGTGTAAAGCTGTGTAGGTATGTATATTTGCGTGTGTGGACGTATGTATATACATGTGAATGGGGGGGGGGGGTTGGGCCATTTCTTTCGTCTGTTTCCTTGCGCTACCTCGCAAACGCAGGAGACAGCGACAAAGTATAAAAAAAAAATATATATATATATATATATATATATATATATATATATATATATATATATATATATATATATATATATATAAAAATTAAAAAAAAAAGTGAGAGGGGAGGATATCCAGCCCCCCCGCTCCCTCCCCTTTTAGTCGCCTTCTACGACACGCAGGGAATACGTGGGAAGTATTCTTTCTCCCCTATCCCCAGAAAGAAAGAAAGATATATATATATATATATATATATATATATATATATATATATATATATATATATATATATATATATATATATATATATATATATATATATATATATATACATATGTATGTTCTATGAAGGTGCGCGTTCATATACACTTTATTCGTTTTCATATAACTCCGCGTTGTACAGTCAGGTTTGGTAGAACGCTTTCAGCTGGCTATGTGTTCTGTTCAGAAACAACCGATAGACCCCGTTGCTCACCATAGTGAGACGACGGGTATTCGAGTACTTAGTATTTCGAATATATATATATATATATATATATATATATATATATATATATATATATATATATATATATATATATATATATATATATATATATATATATATATATATATATATATGGAACCATGGAAGCGGAAGTGGATCATAGGGTGGGGGAGGGGGCGAAAATTTTGGGAGCCTTGAAAAATGTGTGGAAGTCGAGAACACTATCTCGGAAAGCAAAAATGGGTATGTTTGAGGGAATAGTGGTTCCAACAATGTTGTATGGTTGCGAGGCGTGGGCTATGGATAGAGATGTGCGCAGGAGGATGGATGTGCTGGAAATGAGATGTTTGAGGACAATGTGTGGTGTGAGGTGGTTTGATCGAGTAAGTAACGTAAGGGTAAGAGAGATGTGTGGAAATAAAAAGAGCGTGGTTGAGAGAGCAGAAGAGGGTGTTTTGAAATGGTTTGGGCACATGGAGAGAATGAGTGAGGAAAGATTGACCAAGAGGATATATGTGTCGGAGGTGGAGGGAACGAGGAGAAGAGGGAGACCAAATTGGAGGTGGAAAGATGGAGTGAAAAAGATTTTGTGTGATCGGGGCCTGAACATGCAGGAGGGTGAAAGGAGGGCAAGAAATAGAGTGAATTGGAGTCATGTGGTATACAGGGGTTGACGTGCTGTCAGTGGATTGAAGCAAGGCATGTGAAGCGTCTGGGGTAAACCATGGAAAGCTGTGTAGGTATGTATATTTGCGTGTGTGGACGTGTGTATGTACATGTGTATGGGGGGGGGGGGTTGGGCCATTTCTTTCGTCTGTTTCCTTGCGCTACCTCGCAAACGCGGGAGACGGCGACAAAGTATAAAAAAAAAAAAAAAAAAAAATATATATATATATATATATATATATATATATATATATATATATATATACAGTACAAATACAGTACACAGATAAGATACCTTAACCTACCTATGGTGAAAATGTTGTGGTGCTCCTCTGCTCAGGCAGACTATTGGAGGCTACTGCATAAAGACCTAAATAACTACCACATCCTAACTACAGTACTCTGGTATACTATTATGATACTTATCCAGGGCAATTATGTGTTTCTCTAGTGCACATTCATAATTTGTCTACCTGAGGATAGCAATGTATATAAAGCAATTCTAGGCCCTGTATGATTAGGGTGTTACCTCTTCTTACTAAGCTTGCTGCACCTTCTGATTTTTATGGTTATATTTTACAGTCTTCCAGAGCTCATGCATAATCTGTTGGGCACCCTCTTTGAGGAGAGAGACTAACCTGCTAAAAGAATTCCAAATAAGACTAACTAATGAAAGTGAGCTGAGCTCTAGGAAGGAACTAATGGAAGTGAAAGGAAGACATGATTACAACTGTGTTTTTAAAATGACATTACAATGGCAAGACTAAATAAAATGAAAGAGGAATGAACAAATTCACTAGGGGACACAACAGGAGTCTAAGCAAGATTTATCATAAAAGATTTGAAGAAACCCTTTTATAGTGAAGGAATAGTGGATGGAGTAAGCATTAACATGAAAAAGAATTATAACACCGGGAAGTTTAGTGAGTGATGCAAGTTTAAAATTTCCTTACTATATTGTATATACATGAACATATTAACAAGTGGGTAAATTATACAAGCATTTTCAATCACTCCCTTTGTCCTTCTAATGCTCTGACTTAATGTTCTTTTACATCTAATTTCCTCATTAATATAAAGTACACATAATTTTTCCATGCTCTTTGCTTCCACATGAAAAATCCATCCTTTATTCATTAATCACACCATAATTTTATTTTCTCCACATTCCTTTACTTCTGACTAGTCACTCTTTCAATAATATACATCTAAAATATACGTGTAGGAAGAGAGGAAAGTGATTGGTTCTCAGTGAATGTAGGTTTGCGGCAGGGGTGTGTGATGTCTCCATGGTTGTTTAATTTGTTTATGGATGGGGTTGTTAGGGAGGTAAATGCAAGAGTTTTGGAAAGAGGGGCAAGTATGAAGTCTGTTGGGGATGAGAGAGCTTGGGAAGTGAGTCAGTTGTTGTTCGCTGATGATACAGCGCTGGTGGCGGATTCATGTGAGAAACTGCAGAAGCTGGTGACGGAGTTTGGTAAAGTGTGTGGAAGAAGAAAGTTAAGAGTAAATGTGAATAAGAGCAAGGTTATTAGGTACAGTAGGGTTGAGGGTCAAGTCAATTGGGAGGTGAGTTTGAATGGTGAAAAACTGGAGGAAGTGAAGTGTTTTAGATATCTGGGAGTGGATCTGTCAGCGGATGGAACCATGGAAGCGGAAGTGGATCATAGGGTGGGGGAGGGGGCGAAAATTTTGGGAGCCTTGAAAAATGTGTGGAAGTCGAGAACATTATCCCGGAAAGCAAAAATGGGTATGTTTGAAGGAATAGTAGTTCCAACAATGTTGTATGGTTGCGAGGCGTGGGCTATGGATAGAGTTGTGCGCAGGAGGATGGATGTGCTGGAAATGAGATGTTTGAGGACAATGTGTGGTGTGAGGTGGTTTGATCGAGTAAGTAACGTAAGGGTAAGAGAGATGTGTGGAAATAAAAAGAGCGTGGTTGAGAGAGCAGAAGAGGGTGTTTTGAAATGGTTTGGGCACATGGAGAGAATGAGTGAGGAAAGATTGACCAAGAGGATATATGTGTCGGAGGTGGAGGGAACGAGGAGAAGAGGGAGACCAAATTGGAGGTGGAAAGATGGAGTGAAAAGGATTTTGTGTGATCGGGGCCTGAACATGCAGGAGGGTGAAAGGAGGGCAAGGAATAGAGTGAATTGGAGCGATGTGGTATACAGGGGTTGACGTGCTGTCAGTGGATTGAATCAAGGCATGTGAAGCGTCCGGGGTAAACCATGGAAAGCTGTGTAGGTATGTATATTTGCGTGTGTGGACGTGTGTATGTACATGTGTATGGGGGGGGGTTGGGCCATTTCTTTCGTCTGTTTCCTTGCGCTACCTCGCAAACGCGGGAGACAGCGACAAAGTATAAAAAAAAAAAAAAAAAAAAAAAACATATATAAAAATATATATATTTATTTATCTATTTATTTTGCTTTGTCGCTGTCTCCCGCGCCTGCGAGGTAGCGCAAGGAAACTGGCGAAAGAAATGGCCCAACCCATCCGAACACACATGCACACACACACACGTCCATACACGCAAACATACACACCCACACATCCCAACGTACACACATATATACACATACATACACACACATATACACACATGCACACAATTCACAATGTCTGCCCCTACTCACCCCCATCGCCACCCTGCCACATACGGAATAACATCCCCCTCCCAAGTCATGTGCGCGATTCAGCGCCAGGAAAAGACAACAAAGGCCCCATTCGCTCACACTCAGTCTCCAGTTGTCATGCAAGAATGCCCGAAACCACAGCTCCTTTTCCATATGCAGGCCTCACAGAACTTTCCATGGTTTATCCCAGACGCTTCACATGCCCTGATTCAATACATTGGCAGCACGTCGGCCCCGGTATACCACTTCGATCCAATTCACTCTATTCCTTGCCCGCCTTTCACCCTCCTGCATGTTCAGGCCCCGATCACTCAAAATCTTTTTCACTCCATCTTTCCACCTCCAATTTGGTCTCCCACTTCTCGTTCCCTCCACCTCCGACACATATATCCTCTTGGTCAATCTTTCCTCACTCATTCTCTCCATGTGACCAAACCATTTCAAAAGACCCTCTTCTCCTCTTTCAACCACACTCTTTATTTCCAAACATCTCTCTTACCCTTACATTACTTACTCGATCAAACCACCTCACACCACATATTGTTATCAAACATCTCATTTCCAGCACATTCACCCTCCTGCGCACAACTCTATCCATAGCCCACGCCTCGCAACCATACAACATTGTTGGAACCACTATTCCTTCAAAAATACCCATTTTTGCTTTCGGAGATAATGTTCTAGAATTCCACACATTCTTCGAGGCTCCCAGCATTTTCGCCCCCTCCCCCACCCTATGATTTACTTCCGCTTCAATTGTTCCATCCGCTGCCAGATCCACTCCCATATATCTAAAACACTTTACTTCCTCCAGTTTTTCTCCATTCAAATTTACCTCCCAAGTGACTTGACCCTCAACCCTACTGTACTTAATAACCTTGCTCTGATTCACATTTACTCTCATCTATGGTTTACCCCAGACGCTTCACATGCCCTGATTCAATCCACTGACAGCACGTCAACCCCGGTATACCACATCGATCCAATTCACTCTATTCCTTGCCCTCCTTTCACCCTCCTGCATGTTCAGGCCCCGATCACACAAAATCTTTTTCACTCCATCTCTCCACCTCCAATTTGGTCTCCCACTTCTCCTCGTTCCCTCCACCTCCGACACATATATCCTCTTGGTCAATCTTTCCTCACTCATTCTCTCCATGTGCCCAAACCATTTCAAAACACCCTCTTCTGCTCTCTCAACCACACTCTTTTTATTTCCACACATCTCTCTTACCCTTACGTTACTTACTCGATCAAACCACCTCACACCACACATTGTCCTCAAACATCTGATTTCCAGCACATCCATCCTCCTGCGCACAACTCTATCCATAGCCCACGCCTCGCAACCATACAACATTGTTGGAACCACTATTCCTTCAAACATACCCATTTTTGCTTTCCGAGATAATATTCTCGACTTCCACACATTCTTCAAGGCTCCCAGAATTTTCGTGCCCTCCCCCACCCTATGATCCACTTCCGCTTCCATGGTTCCATCCGCTGCCAGATCCACTCCAAAATATCTAAAACACTTTACTTCCTCCAGTTTTTCTCCATTCAAACTTACCTCCCAGTTGACTTGACCCTCAACCCTACTGTACCTAATAACCTTGCTCTTATTCACATTTACTCTTAACTTTCTTCTTTCACACACTTTACCAAACTCAGTCACCAGCTTCTGCAGTTTCTTACATGAATCAGCTACCATCACTGTATCATCAGCGAACAACAACTGACTCACTTCCCAAGCTCTCTCGTCCCCAACAGACTTCATACTTGCCCCTCTTTCCCAAACTCTTCCATTCACCTCCCTAACAACCCCATCCATAAACAAATTAAACAACCATGGAGACATCACACACCCCTGCCGTAAACCTACATTCACTGAGAACCAATCACTTTCCTCTCTTCCTACACGTGCACATGCCTTACATCCTCGATATAAACTTTTCACTGCTTCTAACAACTTGCCTCCCGCACCATATATTCTTAATACCTTCAACAGAACATCTCTATCAACTCTATCATATGCCTTCTCCAGATCCATAAATGATACATACAAATCCATTTGCTTTTCTAAGTATTTCTCACATACATTTTTCAAAGCAAACACCTGATCCACACATCCTCTACCACTTCTGAAACCACACTGCTCTTCCCCAATCTGATGCTCTGTACATGCCTTCACCCTCTCAATCAATACCCTTCCATATAATTTACCAGGAATACTCAACAAACTTATACCTCTGTAATTTGAGCACTCACTCTTATCCCCTTTGCCTTTGTACAATGGCACTATGCACGCATTCCGCCAATCCTCAGGCAGCTCACCATGAGTCATACATACATTAAATAACCTTACCAACCAGTCAATAATACAGTCACCCCTTTTTTTAATAAATTCCACTGCAATACCATCCAAACCTGCTGCCTTGCCGGCTTTGTTAGATTGCATGATCCATAGGCAAGGAAACAAGTTTAAGTTTAGCATATACAGAAAACCCATCAATGTATACTCATATATCCATTATTACTCATCTCAACATGACAGAGTTAAATTATCATCATTTCATTCTATGTTCCTAAGGGCATTACGTATTTCCAGTCCAGAGTTTATTGATGATGGGTTTGAGAAGATATATTCTATTGGATCTAAGTTAAAGTACCCTAGATCTTTCATTGATAAATCCCTTAAGTTAGCAAAGAAATCATTTTATAGAGTTGAGCCCAAACCTCCCATTGACACCAAGAATCTTTTAGTTCTCCCTTTTGATAATAATTTCACTTTGCTTCCCATGTTGCTTAAATCCTTTAATGTAAATGTTGCCATTAGCAACAATGATACTATAAAGAATATCTTAATCAGGAATTCACCAGAAAATTCTCTTGGTTGCATCTATAAAGTTCCTTGTAGAATCTGTGATAATTTTTATGTTGATCAGACTGGTATGGATCTTTTTGTTACACTTAAGCAAAATAAATATAGTATAAGAACTGGACAAGAAGCAAATGCCTTGTTTAATCATGTTAAAAACTATATATATATATATATATATATATATATATATATATATATATATATATATATATATATATATATATATATATATATATATCCCTGGGGATAGGGGATTAAGAATACTTCCCACGTATTCCCTGCGTGTCGTAGAAGGCGACTAAAAGGGGAGGGAGCGGGGGGCTGGAAATCCTCCCCTCTCGGTTTTTTTTTTTTTTTTTCAGTTTTCCAAAAGAAGGAACAGAGAACTCGTCCGGGTGAGGGTATTCCCTCAAAGGCCCAGTCCTCTGTTCTTAACGCTACCTCGCTAATGCGGGAAATGGCGAATAGTTTGAAAGAAAAAAGAAAATATATATATATATATATATATATATATATATATATATATATATATATATATATATATATTTTTTTTTTTTTTTTTTTTTTTTTTTTATACTTTGTCGCTGTCTCCCGCGTTTGCGAGGTAGCGCATATATATATATATATATATATATATATATATATATATATATATATATATATATATATATATATATATATATGCATACATATATATAAATATATATATATATATATATATATATATATATATATATATATATATATATATATATATTTTTTTTTTTTTTTTGCTTTGTCGCTGTCTCCCGCGTTTGCGAGGTAGCGCAAGGAAACAGACGAAAGAAATAGCCCAACCCACCCCCATACACATGTATATACATACGTCCACACACGCAAATATGCATACCTACACAGCTTTCCATGGTTTACCCCAGACGCTTCACATGCCTTGATTCAATCCACTGACAGCACGTCAACCCCTGTATACCACATCGCTCCAATTCACTCTATTCCTTGCCCTCCTTTCACCCTCCTGCATGTTCAGGCCCCGATCACACAAAATCTTTTTCACTCCATCTTTCCACCTCCAATTTGGTCTCCCTCTTCTCCTCGTTCCCTCCACCTCCGACACATATATCCTCTTGGTCAATCTTTCCTCACTCATTCTCTCCATGTGACCAAACCATTTCAAAACACCCTCTTCTGCTCTCTCAACCACGCTCTTTTTATTTCCACACATCTCTCTTACCCTTAAGTTACTTACTCGATCAAACCACCTCACGCCACACATTGTCCTCAAACATCTCATTTCCAGCACATCCATCCTCCTGCGCACAACTCTATCCATAGTCCACGCCTCGCAACCATACAACATTGTTGGAACTACTATTCCTTCAAACATACCCATTTTTGCTTTCCGAGATAATGTTCTCGACTTCCACACATTCTTCAAGGCTCCCAGAATTTTCGCCCCCTCCCCCACCCTATGATCCACTTCCGCTTCCATGTTTCCATCCGCTGCCAGATCCACTCCCAGATATCTAAAACACTTCACTTCCTCCAGTTTTTCTCCATTCAAACTCACCTCCCAATTGACTTGACCCTCAACCCTACTGTACCTAATAACCTTGCTCTTATTCACATTTACTCTTAACTTTCTTCTTTCACACACTTTACCAAACTCAGTCACCAGCTTCTGGAGTTTCTCACATGAATCAGCGACCAGCGCTGTATCATCAGCGAACAACAACTGACTCACTTCCCAAGCTCTCTCATCCCCAACAGACTTCATACTTGCCCCTCTTTCCAAAACTCTTGCATTCACCTCCCTAACAACCCCATTCATATATTGATACAATAAAGCATTTTGCTTCTGTGTATATTATGTACAATGATACAGCAATGCTTTGTGCTGCTGTGTACATTATTCATAATGATACAACAATGCATTCTGCTTTTTTGTTCATAAGATATAATGATACAACAGTGTAATATGCTCCTGTATACGTTGTTTATAATGATACAATAATGAATTCTGCTGCCGTGTACTTTATATATAATAATACAACAACGCATTCTGCTCTGTGTACATTATGTATAATGATACAGCAATGTATATATATATATATATATATATATATATATATATATATATATATATATATATATATATATATATATATATATATGAATGAGTGTGTTAGTGGTTTTGATGCACGAGACCGGGTTATAGTGATGGGTGATTTGAATGCAAAGGTGAGTAATGTGGTAGTTGAGGGAATAATTGGTGTACATGGGGTGTTCAGTGTTGTAAATGGAAATGGTGAAGAGCTTGTAGATTTATATGCTGAAAAAGGACTGATGATTGGGAATACCTGGTTTAAAAAGCGAGATATACATAAGTATACTTATGTAAGTAGAAGAGATGGCCAGAGAGCGTTATTGGATTACGTGTTAATTGACAGGCGCGCGAAAGAGAGACTTTTGCATGTTAATGTGCTGAGAGGTGCAACTGGAGGGATGTCTGATCATTATCTTGTGGAGGCTAAGGTGAAGATTTCTATGGGTTTTCAGAAAAGAAGAGTGAATGTTGGCGTGAAGAGGGTGGTGAGAGTAAGTGAGCTTGGGAAGGAGACTTGTGTGAGGAAGTACCAGGAGACACTGAGTACAGAATGGAAAAAGGTAAGAACAATGGAAGTAAGGGGAGTGGGGGAGGAATGGGATGTATTTAGGGAATCAGTGATGGATTGCGCAAAAGATGCTTGTGGCATGAGAGGAGTGGGAGGTGGGTTGATTAGAAAGGGTAGTCAGTGGTGGGATGAAGAAGTAAGAGTATTAGTGAAAGAGAAGAGAGAGGCATTTGGACGATTTTTGCAGGGAAAAAATGCAATTGAGTGGGAGGTGTATAAAAGAAAGAGACAGGAGGTCAAGAGAAAGGTGCAAGAGGTGAAAAAAAGGGCAAATGAGAGTTGGGGTGAGAGAGTATCATTAAATTTTTAGGGAGAATAAAAAGATGTTCTGGAAGGAGTTAAATAAAGTGCGTAAGACAAGGGAGCAAATGGGAACTTCAGTGAAGGTTGCAAATGGGGAGGTGATAACAAGTAGTGGTGATGTGAGAAGGAGATGGAGTGAGTATTTTGAAGGTTTGTTGAATGTGTTTGATGATAGAGTGGCAGATACAGGGTGTTCTGGTCGAGGTGGTGTGCAAAGTGAGAGGGTTAGGGAAAATGATTTGGTAAACAGAGAAGAGGTAGTAAAAGCTTTGCGGAAGATGAAAGCAGGCAAGGCAGCAGGTTTAGATGGTATTGCAGTGGAATTTATTAAAAAAGGGGGTGACTGTATTGTTGACTGGATGGTAAGGTTATTTAATGTATGTATGATTCATGGTGAGGTGCCTGAGGATTGGCGGAATGCGTGCATAGTGCCATTGTACAAAGGCAAAGGGGATAAGGGTGAGTGCTCAAATTACAGAGGTATAAGTTTGTTGAGTATTCCTGGTAAATTATATGGGAGGGTATTGATTGAGAGGGTGAAGGCATGTACAGAGCATCAGATTGGAGAAGAGCAGTGTGGTTTCAGAAGTGGTAGAGCATGTGTGGATCAGGTGTTTGCTTTGAAGAATGTATGTGAAAAATACTTAGAAAAGCAAATGGATTTGTATGTAGCATTTATGGATCTGGAGAAGGCATATGATAGAGTTGATAGAGATGCTCTGTGGAAGGTATTAAGAATATATGGTGTGGGAGGCAAGTTGTTAGAAGCAGTGAAAAGTTTTTATAGAGGATGTAAGGCATGTGTACGTGTAGGAAGAGAGGAAAGTGATTGGTTCTCAGTGAATGTAGGTTTGCGGCAGGGGTGTGTGATGTCTCCATTGTTGTTTAATTTGTTTATGGATGGGGTTGTCAGTGAGGTGAATGCAAGAGTTTTGGAAAGAGGGGCAAGTATGAAGTCTGTTGGGGATGAGAGAGCTTGGGAAGTGAGTCAGTTGTTCGCTGATGATACAGCGCTGGTGGCTGATTCATGTGAGAAACTGCAGAAGCTGGTGACTGAGTTTGGTAAAGTGTTTGAAAGAAGAAAGTTAAGAGTAAATGTGAATAAGAGCAAGGTTATTAGGTACAGTTGGGTTGAGGGTCAAGTCAATTGGGAGGTGAGTTTGAATGGAGAAAAACTGGAGGAAGTGAAGTGTTTTAGATATCTGGGAGTGGATCTGGCAGCGGATGGAACCATGGAAGCGGAAGTGGATCATAGGGTGGGGGAGAGGGCGAAAATTCTGGGAGCCTTGAAGAATGTGTGGAAGTCGAGAACATTATCTCGGAAAGCAAAAATGGGTATGTTTGAAGGAATAGTGGTTCCAACAATGTTGTATGGTTGCGAGGCGTGGGCTATGGATAGAGTTGTGCGCAGGAGGATGGATGTGCTGGAAATGAGATGTTTGAGGACAATGTGTGGTGTGAGGTGGTTTGATCGAGTAAGTAACGTAAGGGTAAGAGAGATGTGTGGAAATAAAAAGAGCGTGGTTGAGAGAGCAGAAGAGGGTGTTTTGAAATGGTTTGGGCACATGGAGAGAATGAGTGAGGAAAGATTGACCAAGAGGATATATGTGTCGGAGGTGGAGGGAACGAGGAGAAGAGGGAGACCAAATTGGAGGTGGAAAGATGGAGTGAAAAAGATTTTGTGTGATCGGGGCCTGAACATGCAGGAGGGTGAAAGAAGGGCAAGGAATAGAGTGAATTGGAGCGATGTAGTATACCGGGGTTGACGTGCTGTCAGTGGATTGAATCAAGGCATGTGGAGCGTCTAGGGTAAACCATGTAAAGCTGTGTAGGTATGTATATTTGCGTGTGTGGACGTATGTATATACATGTGTATGGGGGGGGGGGGGGGGGCCATTTCTTTCGTCTGTTTCCTTGCGCTACCTCGCAAACGCGGGAGACAGCGACAAAGTATAAAAAAAAAAAAAAAAAAAAAATATATATATATATATATATATATATATATATATATATATATATATATATATATATATATATATATATATATGTATATATACATTTATATATATATATATATATATATATATATATATATATATATATATATATATATATATATATATATATATATATATATATATATATATATATTTTTTTTTTTTTTTTTGGCTTTGTCGCTGTCTCTCGCGTTTGCGAGGTATATATATATATATATACATATATATATATATATATATATATATATATATATATATATATATATATATGTATATATATATATATATATATATATATATATATATATATATATATATATATATATATATATAGATATATATTTTTTTTCTTTTTTTGCTTATTCTTATGTATAATGATACAACAGTGAATTCTGCTGCCGTTTACATCATGTATAATGATACAACAACGCATTCTACTGCATTATACGTAATATATAATGATAAAACAATGCTTTTTGCTTCTGTGTTCCTTATGTGTAATGATACAAGAATGCCTTATGCTGCTGTGTACATTATGTATGATGATACAACAATGCATTCTGCTCCTTTGTACATTATGTATAATGATACAACAATGCACTTTGGGGGAGGAATGGGATGTATTTAGGGAATCAGTGATGGATTGTACAAAAGATGCTTGTGGCATGAGAAGAGTGGGAGATGGGTTGATTAGAAAGGGTAGTGAGTGGTGGGATGAAGAAGTAAGATTATTAGTGAAAGAGAAGAGAGAGGCATTTGGACGATTTTTGCAGGAAAAATGAAATTGAGTGGGAGATGTATAAAAGAAAGAGAAAGGAGGTCAAGAGAAAGGTGCAAGAGGTGAAAAAAAGGGCAAATGAGAGTTGGGGTGAGAGAGTATCATTAAATTTTAGGGAGAATAAAAAGATGTTCTGGAAGGAGGTAAATAAAGTGCGTAAGACAAGGGAGCAAATGGGAACTTCAGTGAAGGGCGCAAATGGGGAGGTGATAACAAGTAGTGGTGATATGAGAAGGAGATGGAGTGAGTATTTTGAAGGTTTGTTGAATATATATATATATATATATATATATATATATATATATATATATATATATATATATATATATATATATATATATATATATATATATATATATATATATATATATATATATATATATATATATATATATATATATATATACATACATATATATATATATATATATATATATATATATATATATATATATATATATATATATATATATATATATATATATATATATATATATATATATATATATATATATATATATATATATATATATATATATATATATATTCTGCTGCAGTATACTCTATGTATAATGATACAAGAATGCATTCTGCTGCTGTGTACTTTATGTATAATGATACAGCAATGCATTCCGCTGCTGTATACATTATGTATAATGATAGAACAGTGCATTCTGCTCTTCAGAACATTGTGTGTAATGATAAAACATGTATTGGGCTGCTGTGTTCATTGTGTATGTTGATAGAACAATGCATTCTGCTACAGTGTACATTATATATAATGATACAACAATGAATTGTGTCATTGTGTACATTATGTATAATGATACTACAACTCATTCTGCCTCTCTCTACATTATGTATAATGAAAAACATGAATTCTGCTTCTGTGTACATTATATATAATGACACAACAAAACAATTTGCCTCTGTATAATTATATATAATGATGCAACTATGCATTCTGTTGCTGTATACTTATGTATAATGATACAACAATGCATTCTGCTGCCGTTTACATCATGTATAATGATACAACAACGCATTCTACTGCCTTATACGTAATATATAATGATAAAACAATGCTTTTTGCTTCTGTGTTCCTTATGTGTAATGATACAAGAATGCCTTTTGCTGCTGTGTACATTATGTATGATGATACAACAATGCATTCTGCTCCTTTGTACATTATGTATAATGATACAACAATGCACTTTGTTTTTGTGTACATTATATATAATGATACAACAATGCTTTCTGCTTTAGTGTACATTATATATAGTGATCCAACAATGCAGTCTCCTCGTGTGTACACTATCTATAATGATACAACAATGCAATCTGTTCCTGTGCACACTATTTATGATGATACAACAATGCACTCTCTGCTGTATATATTAGGTTTGATAATACAACAATGCATTCTCTTTCTGTGTATATCATGTATAATGATACAACAATGCATTCTGCTTCTGTGTACATTATGTATGATTATACAACAATGCATTCTGCTGCTGTATATATTATGTTTGATAATATAACAATGCATTCTCTTTCTGTGTATATTATGTATAATGATACAACAATGCATTCTGCTGTGTACATTATATATAATGATACAACAATGGATTCCGCTGCTGTTTACATTAGGCATAATGATACAAAAATGCATTCTGCTTTTGTGTACATCATGTATAATGTTACAACATGGCATTATGCTCCTGTGTACATTATGTATATTGATACAGCAATGCATTCTGCTACTGTGTACTTTATGTATAATGATACAACAATGCAGTCTGTTGCTGTGTACATTATGTATAATGATACAACACTACATTTCGTTGCTGTATACATTATGTATAACGATACAACAAGCATTCTGCTTCTGTGTACAATATGTCTAGTGAAACAATAATGCATTCTGCTGCTGTGTATATTACATATAATGATACAACAATGCATTCTGCTGCTGTGTACATGATTTATAATGATACAACAATGCATTCTGCTGTGTATATCATGTATAATGTTGCAACAATGCATTTTGGCTCTGCGTACATTACGTATAACGATGTAACAATGCATTCTCCTCTGTACATTATATGTAATGATTCAACAGTGCATTTTGCAGCGTACATCAAGTATAATGATGCAACAATGCATTCTGCTCCTGTGTACATTATGTATAATGATGCAACAATGCATTCTCCTCCTGTGTTCATTATGTATGATGATACAACAATGCATTCTGCTTCTTTGTTCATTATGTATAATGGCACAACTATGGATTCTGCTTCTGCGTACATTTTGTATAATGATACATCAATGCATGCCGCTACCGTGTACATTATGTATAATGATGTAACAATGCATTCTGCTGTTTATAGTATGTATAAGGATACAATAATGCTTTTTGCTTCTGTGTACATTATGTATAATGATACAACAATCCATTCTGCTGTTGATTACATTCTGTATAATCATACAAAAATGCATTCTTCTTCTGTGTACATCATTTATAATGATACAACAATGCATGCTGCTGCTATATACATTATGTATAATGATGCAACAATGCATTCTTTTGATTTGTGTACATTTTGTAAAATGATACAACGATGCATTCTGCTACCGTGTATATTATGTATAATGATACAACAATGCATCTTCCTGCTTTGTACATTATGTATAATGATACAACAGTGCATTATGATAATTCAGCAATGTATTCTGTTACTGTCTACATTTTGTGTAATGATACACCAATGAATTCTGCTGTTGTGTACATTATGCATCATGATACAACAATGCATTTTGCAGTTGGTCACATCATGTATAATGATATAACAATACATTCTGCCTCTGTGTACATTGTGTTCAATGAAAAACAATGAATTTTGTTTGTGTAAATTATGTATAATGATATAGCAATGCACTCTGCCTCTGTGTACATTATATATAATGACAATAATGCATTCTGCTTCTGTGAACATTAAGTATAATGATAAAACAATGCATTGTGCTGCTGTGTACATTATGTAAAATGACACAACAATGCATTCTTTTGCTGTGTACTTAAGTATAATGACAGAAATTCATTCTGCGGTTGTTTACTTTATGTATAATGATACGAAAACGCATTTTGCTGCTTTATACATTATATATAATGATAAAACAATGCAATTTGCTTTTGTCTACGTTATGTATAATGATACAACAATGCCCTCTGCTGTTTTGTACATTATGTATAATGATACAATAATGCATTTTGCTCCTTTGCGCATTATGTATAATTATACAACAATTCACTCTGTTTCTATGTACATTATGTATATTGATATAGAAATGCATTCTGCTTTTGTGTACATTATGTATAATGATAAAACACTGCATTCTGCTTTTGTGTAGATTAAATATAATGATAGAACAATACAATCTGCTTCTGTGTACATTGTTTATAATGATACAATAGTGCATCTTGCTGCTTTGGACATTATGTATAATGATACAAGAACGCATTCTGCTGCTGTATACATTATGTATAATGATGCAACAATGCATCTGCTTCTGTGTACATTATGTATAATGATACAACATTGCAGTCTGCTGATGTGTACATTATTCATAATGAAACAAAAATGCATTTTGCTGTGTATATCATGAACAATAATAATAAAAAATTGCATTCTGCTTCTGTGTACACCATGTATAATGATGCAACAATGCATTCTGCTGCTGTATATATAATGTATAATGATACAAAAATGCATTCTGCTTCTGTGTACATTATGTACAATGACACAACAGTGCATTCTTCTGTGTACATTATATATAATGATACAACAATGCATTCTTCTCTATACATTATGTATAATGATACAACAATGCATTCTGCTGCTTTGTACATTATGTATAATGCTACACCAATGCATTATGCTGTATACATCATGTATAGTCATACGAGAATGCATTCTGCTCCTGTGTATATTATGCTAAATGATACGACAATTCATTTTGCTGAAGTGTACTTTATGTATAATGATACAACAATGCATTCTGCTGTTGTGTACATTATGTTTAATGATACTAAAATGCATTCTGCTGCTATATACAGTATGCATAATGATACAACAATCTATTCTGCTCCTTTGTACATTATGTAAATTAATTCAACATGGATTCTGCTGTTGTGTTCATTATCTAAAATGATACAACAATGCATTCTGTTTCTGTGTATATTATGTATAATGATGCTATGATGTATTCCGCTATTTTTTGTGTACATTACGAAAAATGATGCAACAATGCATTCTGCTGTGTACATTTAATAAAATGATACAACAATGCATTCTTCTGTTGTGTATGTTATGTATAATGATACAACAATGCATTCTTCTGCTGTGTATATTATGTATAATGATACAAAAATGCATTCTGCTGATGTGTACATTATGTATAATGATACAACAATGCTTTTTGCTGCTCTATACATTATGTATAATGATATAACTAAACATTCTGCTTCTCTGTACATTATGTATAATGATACAACTATGCATTGTGCTGCGCTTTGCATTATGTACAATGATACAACAATGCACACTGCTCCTGTGTACATTATGTATAAAGGTAGAACAATGCATTCCGCTCTGTGCATTAGGTATAATGATGCAACATTTCCTTCTGCTGCTGTGTACATCATGTATAATGATACAACAATGCATTCTTCTGTTTATACAATATGTTTTATGATACAGTAATGCATTATGTTCTGTGTACATATGTATGATGATACAACAATGCATTCTGCTGGCTGTGTACATTATGTATAATGGCACAACAATGCATTCCGCTGCTCTCTACACTATGCATAATGATACAACAAGGCATTCTGCTGGTGTGTCCATTATGTATAATGATACAACAGTGCATTCTGCTTCTGTGTACATTTTGCATAATGATGCAACAATGCATTCTGCTGCTGTGTACATTATGTACAAAGATAAAAAAATGCACTATACTGCCGTGTACATTATGTATAATGATACAAAAATGCATTTTTTTGTGTACATCATGTATAATGTTACATTGCATTTTGCCGTTTTATATTCTATGTATAATGATACAACAATGCATTCTGTTTCTGTGCATATTATGTATAATGATACAACAATGTATTCTGTTCCTGTGTACATTATGTATAATGATACAACAATGCATTCTGCTGCTCTATACAATATGTATAATGATACAACAATGCATTCTGCTGTGTACATTATGCATAATGATACAAAAATGCATTCTGCTGCTGTATATATTATGTGCAATGATACAACAATGCGTTCTGTTTCTGATTACATTATGTATAATATTAAAACAATGCATTCTGCTGTCCTTTACATTATGTGTAATGATCCAAGAATGTCTTCTGCTGCTGTGTTCATTATGTTTAATGATAGAACAATGCATTTTGCTCCTGTGTACATTATATAAAATGATACAACAATGCATTCTACTGCATTGTATATTATGTATAATGATGCAGCAATGCATTCTCCTGCTTTGTACATTATGTGTAATGATACAACAATGCATTACGCTGCTGTGTACTTAACTTATAATGATACAACAGTGTATTCTGTTAGTCTACATTTTGTATAATGATACAACAATGAATTTTGCTGTTGTGTACATTACGTATAATGATACAACAATGATTTTTGACGTTGTTACATCATGTTTAATGATACAACAATTCATTCTTCCTCTGTGTACATTATGTATAATGAAAAAAACATTGCATTTTGCTTTTGTGTATATCATGTATAATGATAAAACAATGCATTTTGCTGCTGTGTACATTATGCATAATGACACAATGCATTTTTTGGTGTGTACTTATGTATGATGATACAACAATGCATTCTGCGGTTGTTTATATTATGTATAATGATACACCAACGCATTTTGCTGCCTTATACATTATGCATAATGATACACCTATGCATTTTGCTGCCTTACACATTATGTATAATGATAAAACAATGTATTTTGCTTCTGTCTACATTATGTATAATGATACAACAATGCCTTCTGCTGTTGTGTACAATATGCATAATGATACAACAATGAATTCTGCTCCTTTTTACATTATGTATAATGATACAATAATGCATTCTGTTTTTGTGTACATTTTGTATAATGATGAAACAATAAATTCTGCTTCTGTTTTCATTATGTATAATGATACAACAATGCATTCTGTTTTTGTGAACATTAGATATAATGATACAATAATGTAATCTGCTCCTGTGTACAGCATTTCACTACTGTGAACATTATGTATAATGATCCAACACCGCATTCTGCTGCTGTATGTATTATGTATAATAATACAACAATGCATCCTGCCGTTTCATATATTATGTATAATGATACAATAATGCATTCTACTTCTGTGTATATTATGTACAATGTCAAAACAATGCATTCTCTTCCTGTGTACATTATGTATAGTAAAACAAACAATGCATTCTGGTGCTGGATACATTATGTATAATGATAAAACAAAGCATTCTGCTACGTGTATTATGTATAACGATACAAAAATGCATTCTTCTTCTGTGTACATCATGTATAATGATGTAGCAATGCATTCTGCGGCTGTATACATTATATAGAATGATAGAACAATGCATTCTGCTTTTATGTACATCATGTATAATGACATAACAATGCATTTTGCTCTTCTATACATTATGTATGATGATACAACAATGCATTCTGCATCTGTACACATTATGAATAATGATACAACAATGTATTCTGCTACTGTCTACATTTTGTATAATGATACAACAATGCATTCTGCTGCTGTGTTTATTATGTATAATGATCCAACAATGCATTGTGCCGTTGTTTACATCAGGTATAATGTTACAACAATTCATTCTGCCTATGTGTACTTTATGCATAATGAAAAACATTGCATTCTGCTTCTGTGTGCATTATGTTTAAAGATAAAACAATGCATCCTGCTTCTGTGTACATTATGTATAAAGATGCAATAATGTATTTTGCTTCTGTGTACATTATGTACAATGCTACAGCAATGCATTGTGCTTCTGTTACATTGTATATAATGATACAACAATGCATTCTTTTGCTGTGTGCTTATGTATGATGATGTAACAATGCATTCTGCTGTTGTTTACATTATGCATAATGATACAACAACGCATTTCGCTGCCTTGTACATCATGTATAATGATAAAACAATGCATTTTACTCCTTTGTACATTATGTGTAATGATACAGCAATGCCTTCTGCTGCTGTGTTCATTATGTATAATGATACAACAATGAATTCTACTCCTGTGCATATTATGTATAATGATACAACAATGCATTCTGTTTCTGTGTACATTATGTATAATGATAAAACATGCATTCTGCTTCCTTCTACATTATGTATAATGATACAACATTGGATTCTGCTTTTGTGCACATTAAATATAATAATACAACAATGCAATGTGCTCCTGTGTACGCTGTTTATAATGATACAACAATGCACTCTGCTGCTGTGTACATTATGTATAATGATACAACAACGCATTCTGCTGCTGTGTACATTATGTATAATGATACAACAATGCATTCTGCCTCTGTGTACGTGATGTATAATGATATTACAACGTTGTCTGCTAATGTGTTCATTATGTATAATGATACAGCTATGTTTTCTGCTGTGTACATTATACATAATGATACAAAAAAGCATTCTGCTTCTATTCTATTATATATAATGATACAGCAATGCTTTCTGTCGCTATATACATTATATGTGATGATACAACAATGCATTCTGCTTCTGTGTACATTATGTATAATGATATAACAATACATTATGATCTTATGTACTTTATGTATGATGATACAACAATGCATTCTGCTGCTGTATACATTATGTATAATGACACAGTAATGTATACCGCTGCTGTATACCTTATGTATAATGATACAACAATGCATTCTGCTTCTGTGTACATTATGTATAATGATAAAACATGCATTCTGCTGCTGTGTATATTATGTATAATGATACAACAATGCAATGTGTCATTGTGTACACAATGTATAATGATACAACAATTCATTCTGCCTCTCTCTACATTATCTATGATGAAAAACAAAGAATTCTGCTCCTGTGTAGATTATTCATAATGATACAACAATGCATTCTGCTTCTGTGTACATTATATATGATGATACAGCAATGCATTTTGCTTCTGTGTACTTATGTATAATGATACAATTGTGCATTCTGCTGCGGTATACATTAAGTATCATGCTGCAACAATGCATTGTGCCGCTGTTTACATCAGGTATAATGATACAACAATTCATTCTGCCTCTGTGTCCTTTATGTATAATGAAAAACACTGCATTCTGCTTCTGTGTGCATTATGTATAAAGATAAAACAATGCATTCTGCTTTTGTGTACATTATGTATAAAGATACAATAGTGTATTTAGCTTTTGTGTACATTGTGTACAATGATACAGCAATGTATTGTGCTTCTGTTACATTGTGTATAATGATACAACAATGCATTCTTTTGCTGTGTGCTTATGTATAATGATGTAACAATGCATTCTGCTGTTGTTTTCATTATGCATAATGATACAACAACTCATTTCGCTGCCTTATACATCATGTATAATGATAAAACAATATATTTTACTCCTTTGTACATTATGTGTAATGAATCAACAATGCCTTCTGCTGCTGTGTTCCTTATGTATAATGATACAACAATGCATTCTACTCCTGTGCATATTATGTATAATGATACAAAAATGCATTTTGTTTCTGTGTACATTATGTATAATGATAAAACATGCATTCTGCTTCCTTTTACATTATGTATAATGATACAACAATGGATTCTGCTTTTGTGCACATTAAATATAATAATACAACAATGCAATGTGCTCCTGTGTACGCAGTTTATAATGATACAACAATGCACTCTGCTGCTGTGTACATTATGTATAATGATACAACAATGCATTCTGCTGCTGTGTACATTATGTATAATGATATAGCAATGCATTCTGCTTCTGTGTACATGATGTATGATGATATAACAATGTTGTCTGCTGATGTGTTCATTATGCATAATGATACAACTATGTATTCTGCTGTGTACCGTATGTATAATGATACAAAAATGCATTCTGTTTCTGTGTTTATTATATATAATGATACAACAATGCATTCTGCCGCTATATACATTATGTGTGATGATACAACAATGCATTCTGCTTCTGTGTGCATCATGTATAATGATATAACAATACATTATGCTCTTGTGTACTTTATGTATAATGATACAACAATGCATTCTGCTCCTGTATGCATTATGTATAATGACACAATCATGCATAGCGCTGCTCTATACTTTATGTGTAATGATACAACAATGCATTCTGCTCCTGTGTACATTATGTATGATGATAAAACATGCCTTCTGCTGCTGTGTACATTATGTATAATGATACAACAATGCACTGTGTCATTGTGTACATAATGTATAATGATACAACAATCTATTCTGCCTCTCTCTACATTATCTATAATGAAAACAATGAATTCTGCTTCTGTGTAGATTATTCACAATGATACAACAATGCATTCTGCTTCTGTGTACATTATATATAATGACTAAGCAATGCATTTTGCTTCTGTGTACTTATGCATAATGATACAACTATGCATTCTGTTGCTGTGATCATTATGTATAACGATACAAAAGTGCATTCAACTGCTGCGGGTTATTATGTATGATGATGCAATAATGCATTATGCTTCTGTGTACAGTATGTATTAAGATACAACAATGCATTTTGCTTCTGTGTACATTATGTTTAATGATACAACAATCCATTCTGCTTCTGTGTACATTATGTATAATCAAACAAAAATGCATTCTTCTACTGCGAACAACATGTATAATGATACAACAGTGCATGCTGCTGCTGTATACATTATGTATAATGATACAACAATGCATTCTGCTCCTGTGTACATTGTGTAAAATGATACAACTATGCATTCCGCTGCAGTGTACATTATGTATAATGACACAATAATGCATTCTCCTGCTGTGTACATTATGTATAATGATACAACAACGCATTCCATTGCTGTTTACATAATTTTTAATGATATAACTATGTATTTTGCTACTGTCTTTTTCTTATAATGATACTGCTATGTATTTTGTTACTGTCTTTTTCATAATGATACAACAGTGAATTCTGCTGTTGTGTCCACTATGTATAATGATACAAAATTGAATTTTGCCTTTTTTACATCATGTATAATGATACAACAATTCATTCTACCTCTGTGTACATTATGTATAACGAAAAAACAATGCATTCTGCTTCTTTGTACTTTATGTATAATGATAAAACAATGCATTCTGCTTCTGTGTACATTATGTATAATGATACAATAATGTATTCTGCTTCTGTGTACATCAAGTATAATGATAAAACAATGCATTGTGCTGCTGTGTACATTATGTATAATGACACAACAATGCATTCTTTTGCTGTGTACGTATTCATAATGATACAAATATGCATTTTGTGGTTTTTCACCTTATGTATAATGATACACCCACTCATTTGCTGCCTTATACATTATTTATAATGATAAAACAATGTAATTTGCTTCTTTCTACCTTATGTATAATGATACAACAATGCCTTCTGCTGTTGTGTGCATTATGTATAATGATACAACAATGTATTCTGCTCCTTTGTACATTATGTTTAATGATAAAACAATGCACTCTGTTTCTGTGTACATTATTTATAGTGATATAACAATGCATTCTGTTTCTGTGTACATTATGTATAATAATACAACAATGCATTCTGCTTTGTGTACATTAAATATAATGATACAACAATGTAATCTGCTTCTGTGTACATTGTTTACAATGATACAACAATGCATTCTGCTGCTGTGTATATATGTATAATGCTACAATGATGCCTTCTGCTGTGCCCATAATGTGTAATGATACAACAATGCATTCTCCTGCTGTGTTCATTATGTATAATGATACAACAATGCATTCTGCTGATGTCTACATTATGTATAATGACACAACAATGCATTCTCCAGCTGTATACATTATGTATAATGATATAACAATGCATTATGCTGCTGTGTATTATATATGATGATACAACAATGCATTTTGGTGCTCTTTACCTTATGTATAATGATACAACAATGCAATCTGCTCCTGCGTACACTATGTACAATGATACAACAACGTTTTCTACTGCTGTGTACATTATGCATAATGATACAAACTACGCATTCTGCTGATGTATACATAATGTATAATGATACAACAATGCATTCTTTTTCTCTGTACATTATGTATAATGATCCATTAATGCATTCCGCTGTGTACATTATGTATAATGATACGACATTGCTTTAGGCTGCTGCGTACATCATGCATAATAATACAACCATGCATTATGCGGCTGTGTTCATTATGCATAATGATACAACAATGCATTCTGTTGCTATGTACATTATGTTTAATGGTACAACAATGCACTCCTTTGCTATGTACAATATGTATAATGGTACAACAAAGCATTCTGCTGCTGTGTTCATTATGTATAATAATAAAACAATGCCTTCTGCTTCTCTGTACATTATGTATAATGATGCAACAATGCATTTTGCTGTGTACATTATGTATAATGATAAAACAATGCGCGCTGCCTTTGTGTACATTATGTATAATGATACAGTTATGCCTTCTGTTGTGTTCATTAGGTATAATGATACAAAATGCATTCTGCTTCTATATACATCATGTATAATGATACAACAATGCATTCTGCTGTTTTATACATTGTGTATAATGATTCAACAATGCATTCTGCTTCTGTGTATATTATGTATAATGATACAACAATGCATTCTGTTCCTATGTACATTATGTATAATGATACAAAAATGCATTCTGCTTCTGTGTACATCATGTATGTTGATACAACAATGCATTCTGCCGCTGTATACATTATGTATAATGACAACAATGGATTATGCATGTGTGTACATTATGTACAATGATACAACAATGCATTTTGCTGCTGTGTACATTATGTATAATGATACAACAATGCATTCTGCTGTTATATACATTATATATAATGATACAACAATGCATTCTGTTCCTGTGTACATTATGAATAATGATACAACAATGCATTCTGCTGCTGTGCACATTATGTGTAATGATACAACAATGCATTCTGCTGCTGTGTACATTATGTATAATGATTCAACAATGTATTCTGCTGCAGTGTACATTATGTATAATGATATAACAATGCATTCTGCTGTTGTATACATTATGTATAATGATACAACAATGCATTCTGTTCCTGTGTACATTATGCATAATGATACTTAAATGCATTCTGCTTCTGTGTACATCATGTATGTTGATACAACAATGCATTCTGCCGCTGTATACATTATGTATAATGACACAACAATGGATTATGCATGTGTGAACATTATGTATAATGATACAACAATGCATTTTGCTGCTGTGTACATTATGTATAATGATACAACAATGCATTTTGCTGTTGTATTCATTATATATAATGATACAACAATGCATTCTGTTCCTGTGTAGATTATGAATAATGATACAACAATGCATTCTGCTGCTGTGCGCATTATATATAATGATACAACAATGCATTCTGCTGCTGTGTACATTATGTATAAGGATTCAACAATGTATTCTGCTGCAGTGTACATTATGTATAATGATATAACAATGCATTCTGCTGTTGTATACATTATGTATAATGATACAACAGTGCATTCTGTTCCTGTGTACATTATGTATAATGATACTGCATTGCATTCTGCTGCCGTGTACATTATGTGTAATGATACAACAATGCATTACGCTGCTTGCTACATTATGCATAATGATACAACAATGCATTCTGCTGTGAAAATTATGTACAGTGATACAACAATGCATTCTGCTTCTATGTGCAAAATACAAAAAGTTCATCACTTGCCTTTATCCAGTTACCAGCAGGGAGGAAGCTGTAGGTGAAGTTAAGGACTTCTCCTACAGCTTCCGCAAGGAGACCATCAGGTCCCCTTATTCTCTTGATCTTCTTGCCTTCAGGAGTTATCTTATCATACACGACGATATAAGGCGGCCAGTGTACTGCAGTCAGGCTCACACTTGATCCATGGAAACTGAAAAAAATAATGATTTTTGGATTAAACGGTTCAGCATCGTGCCTTGGTTTTATCATATAGTTGTTGTGGCTAGATAATTCTATGAAGGTATGATAAACCTTTGCTTTTATCATGTTTAAGAGTATATGATTTTGTGGATATCAGAGAGAGATTAGTTAACTAGGCTATATTCACATACAATCATTCTTACATACACAGATTGAATTAAAGAGGAAAATACTTTCTATTGACGACTTTGCCTTCCTACTTACATCCGTGTGGAGACCTACCTATAAATTTCTTTCATTTACGAAAATCATTTATTCAGTCCTTCATTTAGGCTCTGAGTGCCCTCTTCCCAGGTCCTTAACCTACTTTGGTTAACGTGATGGAAACATTAACTCTTTTCTTATTACTATGACCAGGTGGTTAAGGAACCTCTGAGAGCTTCAGTATGAGTTGTTTAGCCAGACCTTCAAGTTTTATTTCTTTTGCGTAATGGAGTTATTGCCTCCACATTCAGCTCTTTACCTTTTTTCAACAACTAAGATACATGCAAATATACATACAGGACTACCGGTTTGGGAAGGTGTCTGAATGGTGCAGGGAAGCGATTGTCCCGGGAAGTACAAAGTAATCGTCATTATAGCCTACCTAAGTCGTGCTTGCAAGAGCTGTTCATCATGGGACGTCTTCCACCGTGAAATCGCCAGAGTCAAGCAGATATTAGCTAACATTAGTCTTAAATAATTGAGGAAGAGAGAAGTGTGTTCGTCTAAACTTGATCACAACCAACTACAACAGCCTAGAAGTGTTCATCGAGATTTCTACAAAAACATGATGTCACCTGCCCATCAAACTGACGGATGCATCCTGAGGGAGATATCAGATAGGAACTTTACCCTGATGATCAACATCAATTCTGCAAGAAAACTAGTAACTATGAGAAACGACCTTGAACAGAACAATCACCAACTACAGTCAAGTAATGTTGTATATAAGTGCTACATCACTACTACATCATTCAATCAAACCTTAACACGCATCTTTCAAACGGATGACCGAAGCTACATATGCAATAACAACGTAACATGAATCTCAGTCGTCAGCACCTTAGTGTTACTAAACGTGATCATAATGAAACATTACCACAAGAAGCCATGTACGTAAGGGAATATATATCATCACACTACAGGACTCAACATGTGCTCTCTACCACACCCCACATAACCCACTCTACCTCTCCTACACCCGACATAACCCACTCTACCTCTCCCACACCCCACATAACCCACTCTACCTCTCTCACACCCCACATAACCCACTCTACCTCTCCTACACCCGACATAACCCACTCTACCTCTCCCACACCCCACATAACCCACTCTACCTCTCTCACACCCCACATAACCCACTCTACCTCTCCTACACCCCACATAACCCACTCTACCTCTCCTACACCCCACATAACCCACTCTACCTCTCTCACACCCCACATAACCCACTCTACCTCTCCTACACCCCACATAACCCACTCTACCTCTCCTACACCCCACATAACCCACTCTACCTCTCCTACACCCCACATAACCCACTCTACCTCTCCCACACCCCACATAACCCACTCTACCTCTCTCACACCCCACATAACCCACTCTACCTCTCTCACACCCCACATAACCCACTCTACCTCTCCTACACCCCACATAACCCACTCTACCTCTCCACACCCCACATAACCCACTCTACCTCTCCCACACCCCACATAACCCACTCTACCTCTCTCACACCCCACATAACCCACTCTACCTCTCCTACACCCGACATAACCCACTCTACCTCTCCTACACCCCACATAACCCACTCTACCTCTCCTACACCCCACATAACCCACTCTACCTCTCCCACACCCCACATAACCCACTCTACCTCTCCCACACCCCACATAACCCACTCTACCTCTCCACACCCCACATAACCCACTCTACCTCTCCCACACCCCACATAACCCACTCTACCTCTCCCACACCCCACATAACCCACTCTACCTCTCCCACACCCCACATAACCCACTCTACCTCTCTCACACCCCACATAACCCACTCTACCTCTCCTACACCCCACATAACCCACTCTACCTCTCCTACACCCGACATAACCCACTCTACCTCTCCTACACCCCACATAACCCACTCTACCTCTCCTACACCCGACATAACCCACTCTACCTCTCCTACACCCGACATAACCCACTCTACCTCTCCTACACCCCACATAACCCACTCTACCTCTCCTACACCCGACATAACCCACTCTACCTCTCCCACACCCCACATAACCCACTCTACCTCTCTCACACCCCACATAACCCACTCTACCTCTCCCACACCCCACATAACTCACTCTACCTCTCCCACACCCCACATAACCCACTCTACCTCTCCCACACTTCTCAGGTGTGGAGACTTCAGCCAAACCCGCAACCATCGACCTAACGAATTTGATCGCTACACACAACACTACCTCGCACCACCTCCAAGGGAACACTGTCCATCAAGAAACATATCTACATCACATTTCTCACTTGTAACACTTCAAAATGTGATTCATTCCTGTTTGTTCTTTATGTTTTGTTGTATCACCGACACACAAATCAAGTGTGTTTGTGTGTGTGTGTGTGTGTGTGTGTGTGTGTGTGTGTGTGTGTGTGTGTGCCCGAAACGTGTAGTGTATTTCAAAAATAAAGTGAAAATTCTTTTATACTGCTCAGGTACATTACCAATAAGCTGCCCATCATCGTAATACATTTTAGGTAAACAGAAGCACAACATAATGTTTCGTGATTCGTGTCACATTTTCAAGTGTGAGGACATTCTATTATAGTCTGATTTTATATACAAAACTCAAAAAATCTGGTCTACTTATTCTGTGTAAATTTGTCCTGTTATGGATGACGTGGTCTGATGATAAACATGAAAATTTGATCTCCCTTGTATTATCTTTCCTGCAATATACAGGGGTAGTGGAAAAAGAATTCTTCCTCCATAGTCCATACATGTCGCAGAAAATGACTGAAGGAGGCGGGTGCCAAACAGGAATTGCTCATCCCCCTTGAAGGCTGAGGCTGAGTTGTCTTGATCTGTATGTATGTAACCAAGATGAAAATAGACGAGAGATAGCTAGAACGATTGAGGATAGAAACCTGGACGTTCTGGTTCAGAATCAAGCAAAAGTGAGGGGTAAAGGAGAAGAATGGTTTGAAAATGTCTTATGAGTAAAATCAGGGTCTGGGGAGAAGACAAGAGCTAAGGAAGGAGTAACACTACTGCCGAAGTGATACAAGAGATGGGTGATTATTGGTGCCAACACACTTGGCCATAACAAAGAAATTAATTAAAGTGAAGTGCTTTGTGAGTGTCTAAGTGAGTGTGTCAGCAGTTATGAAGTAAGACACTGAGTAATAGTGATGGATGATTTAAATGTGAAGGTGTGAAATGTTGATGGTATAATTGTGGAGCACAGTGTACTTACTTTTAAGAGTGGAGAAGGAGAGATCCGATCAACTGATCGCCGTTTACTGCATTAACGAGATAAGGCAAGTAAACAGACAAAGAAAAAAATATCCACTAAAATACACAATTTTATATTCCTTCCACAACCTCACTAACACGGGAGAAGATGGTTAAGGATAATGAATAAATGAAGAATATATATATATATATATATATATATATATATATATATATATATATATATATATATATATATATATATATATATATATATATATATATATATATATATATATATATATATATATATATATATACATATATATATATATATATATATATATATATATATATATATATATATATATATATATATATATATATATATATATATATATATATATATATATATATATATATATATATATATATATATTTATGTCTGTGTGTGTATATATATGTGTACATTGAGATGTATAGGTATGTATATTTGCGTGTGTGGACGTGTATGAATATACATGTGTATGTGGGTGGGTTGGGCCATTCTTTAGTCTGTTTCCTTGCGCTACCTCGCTAACGCGGGAGTCAGCGACAAAGTAGAATATATATATATATATATATATATATATATATATATATATATATATATATATATATATATATATATATATATATATATATATATATGCATATATATACATATATATATATATATATATATATATATATATATATATATATATATATATATATATATATATATATATATATATATATATATATATATATATATATATATATATATATATATATATATATATATATATATATATATATATATATATATATATATATATATATGTATATATATGCATATATATATATATATATATATATATATATATATATATATATATATATATATATATATATATATATATATATATATATATATATATATTCTGCTTTGTCGCTGACTCCCGCGTTAGCGAGGTAGCGCAAGGAAACAGACTAAAGAATGGCCCAACCCACCCACATACACATGTATATACATACACGTCCACACACGCAAATATACATACCTATACATCTCAATGTACACATATATATACACACACAGACATAAATATATACACATGTACATAATTCATACTGTCTGCCTTTATTTGTTCCCTTCGCCACCCCGCCACACATAGAATAGCAACCCCCTCTCCCCTCATGTGTGCGAGGTAGCGCTAGGAGAAGACAACAAATGCCCCATTTGTTCACACTCAGTCTCTAGTTGTCATATAATAATGCACCGAAACCACAGCTCAGTTTCCACACCCAGGCCCCACAAAACTTTCCATGGTTTACCCCAGACGCTTCACATGACCTGGTTAAATCCAGTGACAGCATGTCGAACCCGGTATACCACATCCTTCCAATTCACTCTATTCCTTGCACGCCTTTCACCCTCCTGCATGATTAGGTCCCGATCACTCAAAATCTTTTTCGCTCCATCTTTCTACCTCCAATTTGGGCTACCACTTCTCCTCGTTCCCTCCACCTCTGACACATATATCCTCTTGGTCAATCTTTCCTCAGTCATTCTCTCCATGTGACCATACCATTTCAAAACACCCCCTTCTGCTCTCTCAACCACACTCCATTCATTTCCACACATCTCTCTTACCCTTACATTACTTACTCGATCGAACCACCTCACACCACACATTGTCCTCAAACATCTCATTTCCAGCACTTACACCCTCCTGCGCACAACTCTATCCATAGCTCACCCCTCGCAACCATACAACATTGTTGGAACCACTATTCCTTCAAACACCCATTTTTGCTTTCCGAGATAATGTTCTCGACTTCCACACATTCTTCAAGGCTCCCAGAATTTTCGCCCCCTCCCCACCCTATGATTCGCTTCCGCTTCCATGGTTGAATCCGCTGCCAGATCCACTCCCAGATGTCTAAAACACTTTACTTTCTCCAGTTTTTCTCAATTGAAACTTACCTCCCAATTGACTTGACCCTCAACCCTACTGTACCTAATAACCTTGCTCTTATTCACATTTACTCTTAACTTTCTTCTTTCACACACTTTACCAAACTCAGTCACCAGCTTCCGCAGTTTCTCACATGAATCAGCCACCAGCGATGTATCATCAGCGAACAACAACTGACTCACTTCCCAAGATCTCTCATCCACAACAGACCGCATACTTGCCCCTCTTTCCAAAACTCTTGCATTCACCTCCCTAACAACCCCATCCATAACCAATTAAACAACCATGGAGACATCACACACCCCTGCAGCAAACCTACATTCGCTGAGAACCAATCACTTTCCTCTCTCCCTACACGTACAATGCCTTACATCCTCGATAGAACTTTTCACTGCTTCTAACAACTTGCCTCCCACACCATGTATTCTTAATACCTTCCACAGAGCATCTCTGTCAACTCTATCATATGCCCTCTCCAGATCCATAAATGCTACATACAAATCCATTTCTTTTTCTAAGTATTTCTAACATACATTCTTCAAAGCAAACACTTGATCCACATATCCTCTACCATTTCTGAAACCAAACTGCTCTTCCCCAATCTGATGCTCTGTACATGCCTTCGTCCTCTCAATCAATACCGTTCCATATGATTTACCATGAATACTCAACAGACTTATACCTCTGTAATTTGAGCACTCAATCTTATCCCCTTTGCCTTTTTACAATGGCACTATGCAAGCATTCTGCCAATCCTCAGGCACCTCACCATGAATCATACATACATTAAATAACCTTACCAACCAGTCAACAATACAGTCACCCCCTTTTTTAATAAATTCCACTGCAATACCATCCAAACCTGCTGCCTTGCCGGCTTTCATCTTCCGCAAAGCTTTTACTACCTCTTCTCTGTTTACCAAATCATTTTCCCTAACCCTCTCACTTTGCACACCACCTCAACCAAAACACCCGATATCTGCCACTCTATCAGCAAACACATTCAACAAACCCTCAAAATACTCACTCCATCTCCTTCTCACATCACCACTACTTGTCATCACCTGCACATTAGCCCCCTTCACTGAAATTCCCAATTGCTCCCTTGTCTTACGCATTTCATTTACCTCCTTCCAAAACATCTTTTTCTTCTCCCTAAAATTTAATGATACTCTCTCACCCCAACTCTCTTTGCCCTCTTTTTCACCTCATGCACCTTTCTCTTGACCTCCTGCCTTTTTTTTTTTATACATCTCCCACACATTTGCATTTTTTCCCTGCAAAAATGGTCCAAATGCCTCTCTCTTCTCTTTCACTAATAATCTTACTTCTTCATCCCATCACTCACTACCCTTTTTAATAAACCCACCACCCACGCTTCTCATGCTACAAGCATCTTTTGCGCAAGCCATCACTGCTTCCCTAAATACATCCCATTCCTCCCCCACTCCCCTTACCTCCTTTGTTCTCACCTTTTACCATTCTGTACTCAGTCTCTCCTGGTACTTCCTCACAAAAGTCTACTTCCCAAGCTCACTTACTCTCACCGCTCTCTTCACCCCAACATTCTCTCTTCTTTCCTGAAAACCACTACAAATCTTCACCTTCGCCTCCACAAGATAATGATCAGACATCCCTCCAGTTGCACCTCTCAGCACATTAACATCCAAAAGTCCCTCTTTCGCGCGCCTATCAATTAACACGTAATCCAAAAACGCTCTCTGGCCATCTCTCCTACTTACATACGTATACTTATGTATATCTCGCTTTTTAAACCAGGTATTCCCAATAACCAGTCCTTTTTCAGCACATGAATCTACAAGCTCTTTGCCATTTCCACTTACAACACTAAATCCCCCATGTATACCAATTATTTCATCAACTGCCACATTACTCACCTTTTTCATTCAAATCACCCATCACTATAACCCAGTCTTGTGCATCAAAACCACTAACACACTCATTCATCTGATCCCAAAAAACTTGCCTCTCATGATCTTTCTTCTCATGCCTAGGTGCATATGCACCAATAATCGCCCATCTCTCTCCATCAACTTTTAGTTTTACCCATATCAATGTAGAATTTACTTTCTTACACTCTATCATATACTCTTACAATTACTGTTTCAGGAGTAGTGCTACTCTTTCCCTTGCTCGTGTCCTCTCACTAACCCATGACTTTACTCCCAAGACATTCCCAAACCACTATTCCCATTTACCCTTGATCTTCGTTTCACTCAGAGCCAAAACATCCATGTTCCTTTACTCAAACATGCTACCTCAAACATATATATATATATACATATATATATATATATATATATATATATATATATATATATATATATATATATATATATATATATATATATATATATATATATATATATATATATATATATATATATATTTTTCATATGTATATATATGTATGTGTGTGTGTGTGTGTATGTGCGTATGTGTGTGTATGTGTGTGTGTGTGTGTGTGTGTGTATATATATATGTATATTATCCCTGGGGATAGGGGTGAAAGAATACTTAACACGTATTCCTCGCGTGTCGTAGAAAGCGACTAGAGGGGACGGGAGCGGGGGGCCGGAAATCCTCCCCTCCTTGTATTAACTTTCTAAAATGGGAAACAGAAGAAGGAGTCACGCGGGGAGTGCTCATCCTCCTCGAAGGCTCAGAGTGGGGTACCTAAATGTGTGTGGATGTAACCAAGATGTGAAAAAAGGAGAGATAGGTAGTATGTTTGAGGAAAGGAACCTGGATGTTTTGGCTCTGAGTGAAACGAAGCTCAAGGGTAAAGGGGAAGAGTGGTTTGGAAATGTCTGGGGAGTGAAGTCAGGGGTTAGTGAGAGGACAAGAGCAAGGGAAGGAGTAGCAATACTCCTGAAACAGGAGTTGTGGGAGTATGTGATAGAATGTAAGAAAGTAAATTCTCGATTAATATGGGTAAAATTGAAAGTTGATGGAGAGAGGTGGGTGATTATTGGTGCATATGCACCCGGGCATATGAGAAGAAAGATCATGAGAGGCAAGTGTTTTGGGAGCAGCTAAATGAGTGTGTTAGCGGTTTTGATGCACGAGACCGGGTTATAGTGATGGGTGATTTGAATGCAAAGGTGAGTAATGTGGCAGTTGAGGGAATAATTGGTATGCATGGGGTGTTCAGTGTTGTAAATGGAAATGGTGAAGAGCTTGTAGATTTATGTGCTGAAAAAGGACTGATGATTGGGAATACCTGGTTTAAAAAGCGAGATATACATAAGTATACTTATGTAAGTAGGAGAGATGGCCAGAGAGCGTTATTGGATTACGTGTTAATTGACAGGCGTGCGAAAGAGAGACTTTTGGATGTCCATGTGCTGAGAGGTGCAACGAGGGATGTCTGATCATTATCTTGTGGAGGCTAAGGTGAAGATTAGTATGGGTTTTCAGAAAAGAAGAGTGAATGTTGGGGTGAAGAAGGTGGTGAGAGTAAGTGAGCTTGGGAAGGAGACCTGTGTGAGGAAGTATCAGGAGACTGTGTACAGAATGGAAAAAGGTGAGAACAATGGAAGTAAGGGGAGTGGGGGAGGAATGGGATGTATTTAGGGAATCAGTGATGGATTGCGCAAAAGATGCTTGTGGCATGAGAAGAGTGGGAGGTGGGCTGTTTAGAAAGGGTAGTGAGTGGTGGGATGAAGAAGTAAGAGTATTAGTGAAAGAGAAGAGAGAGGCATTTGGACGATTTTTGCAGGGAAAAAATGCAATTGAGTGGGAGAAGTATAAAAGAAAGAGACAGGAGGTCAAGAGAAAGGTGCAAGAGGTGAAAAAAAGGGCAAATGAGAGTTGGGGTGAGAGACTATCAGTAAATTTTAGGGAGAATAAAAAGATGTTCTGGAAGGAGGTAAATAGGGTGCGTAAGACAAGGGAGCAAATGGGAACTTCAGTGAAGGGCGTAAATGGGGAGGTGATAACAAGTAGTGGTGATGTGAGAAGGAGATGGAATGAGTATTTTGAAGGTTTGTTGAATGTGTCTGATGACAGAGTGGCAGATATAGGGTGTTTGGGTCGAGGTGGTGTGCAAAGTGAGAGGGTTAGGGAAAATGATTTGGTAAACAGAGAAGAGGTAGTAAAAGCTTTGCGGAAGATGAAAGCCGGCAAGGCAGCAGGTTTGGATGGTATTGCAGTGGAATTTATTAAAAAAGGGGGTGACTGTATTGTTGACTGGTTGGTAAGGTTATTTAATGTATGTATGACTCATGGTGAGGTGCCTGAGGATTGGCGGAATGCGTGCATAGTGCCATTGTACAAAGGCAAAGGGGATAAGAGTGAGTGCTCAAATTACAGAGGTATAAGTTTGTGGAGTATTCCTGGTAAATTTTATGGGAGGGTATTGATTGAGAGGGTGAAGGCATGTACAGAGCATCAGATTGGGGAAGAGCAGTGTGGTTTCAGAAGTGGTAGAGGATGTGTGGATCAGGTGTTTGCTTTGAAGAATATATGTGAGAAATACTTAGAAAAGCAAATGGATTTGTATGTAGCATTTATGGATCTGGAGAAGGCATATGATAGAGTTGATAGAGATGCTCTGTGAAAGGTATTAAGAATATATGGTGTGGGAAGCAAGTTGTTAGAAGCAGTGAAAAGTTTTTATCGAGGATGTAAGGCATGTGTACGTGTAGGAAGAGAGGAAAGTGATTGGTTCTCAGTGAATGTAGGTTTGCGGCAGGGGTGTGTGATGTCTCCATGGTTGTTTAATTTGTTTATGGATGGGGTTGTTAGGGAGGTAAATGCAAGAGTCTTGGAAAGAGGGGCAAGTATGAAGTCTGTTGGGGATGAGAGAGCTTGGGAAGTGAGTCAGTTGTTGTTCGCTGATGATACAGCGCTGGTGGCGGATTCATGTGAGAAACTGCAGAAGCTGGTGACGGAGTTTGGTAAAGTGTGTGGAAGAAGAGAGTTAAGAGTAAATGTGAATAAGAGCAAGGTTATTAGGTACAGTAGGGTTGAGGGTCAAGTCAATTGGGAGGTGAGTTTGAATGGAGAAAAACTGGAGGAAGTGAAGTGTTTTAGATATCTGGGAGTGGATCTGTCAGCGGATGGAACCATGGAAGCGGAAGTGGATCATAGGGTGGGGGAGGGGGCGAAAATTTTGGGAGCCTTGAAAAATGTGTGGAAGTCGAGAACATTATCCCGGAAAGCAAAAATGGGTATGTTTGAAGGAATATTGGTTCCAACAATGTTGTATGGTTGCGAGTCGTGGGCTATGGATAGAGTTGTGCGCTGGAGGATGGATGTGCTGGAAATGAGATGTTTGAGGACAATGTGTGGTGTGAGGTGGTTTGATCGAGTAAGTAACGTAAGGGTAAGAGAGATGTGTGGAAATAAAAAGAGCGTGGTTGAGAGAGCAGAAGAGGGTGTTTTGAAATGGTTTGGGCACATGGAGAGAATGAGTGAGGAAAGATTGACCAAGAGGATATACGTGTCGGAGGTGGAGGGAACGAGGAGAAGAGGGAGACCAAATTGGAGGTGGAAAGATGGAGTGAAAAGGATTTTGTGTGATCGGGGCCTGAACATGCAGGAGGGTGAAAGGAGGGCAAGGAATAGAGTGAATTGGAGCGATGTGGTATACAGGGGTTGACGTGCTGTCAGTGGATTGAATCAAGGCATGTAAAGCGTCCGGGGTAAACCATGGAAAGCTGTGTAGGTATGTATATTTGCGTGTGTGGACGTGTGTATGTACATGTGTATGGGGGGGTTGGGCCATTTCTTTCGTCTGTTTCCTTGCGCTACCTCGCAAACGCGGGAGACAGCGACAAAGTATAAAAAAAAAAAAATATATATGTATATATATATATATATATATATATATATATATATATATATATATATATATATATATATATATATATATATATATATATATATATATATATATATATATATATATATATATATATATATATATATATATATGGTGAGGTGCCTGAGGATTGGCGGAATGCGTGCATAGTGCCATTGTACAAAGGCAAAGGGGATAAGAGTGAGTGCTCAAATTACAGAGGTATAAGTCTGTTGAGTATTCCTGGTAAATTATATGGGAGGGTATTGATTGAGAGGGTGAAGGCATGTACAGAGCATCAGATTTGGGAAGAGCAGTGTGGCTTCAGAAGTGGTAGAGGATGTGTGGATCAGGTGTTTGCTTTGAAGAATGTATGTGAGAAATACTTAAAAAAGCAAATGGATTTGTATGTAGCATTTATGGATCTGGAAAAGGCATATGATAGAGTTGATAGGGATTCTCTGTGGAAGGTATTAAGAATATATGGTGTGGGAGGCAAGTTGTTAGAAGCAGTGAAAAGTTTTTATCGAGGATGTAAGGCATGTGTACGTGTAGGAAGAGAGGAAAGTGATTGGTTCTCAGTGAATGTAGGTTTGCGGCAGGGGTGTGTGATGTCTCCATGGTTATTTAATTTGTTTATGGATGGGGTTGTTAGGGAGGTGAATGCAAGAGTTTTGAAAAGAGGGGCAAGTATGAAGTCTGTTGGGGATGAGAGAGCTTGGAAAGTGAGTTTGTTGTTGTTCGCTGATGATACAGCGCTGGTGGCTGATTCATGTGAGAAACTGCAGAAGCTGGTGACTGAGTTTGGTAAAGTGTTTGAAAGAAGAAAGTTGAGAGTAAATGTGAATAAGAGCAAGGTTATTAGGTACAGTAGGGTTGAGGGTCAAGTCAATTGGGAGGTGAGTTTGAATGGAGAAAAACTGGAGGAAGTGAAGTGTTTTAGATATCTGGGAGTGGATCTGGCAGCGGATGGAACCATGGAAGCGGAAGTGGATCATAGGGTGGGGGAGGGGGCGAAAATTCTGGGGGCCTTGAAGAATGTGTGGAAGTCGAGAACATTATCTCGGAAAGCAAAAATGGGTATGTTTGAAGGAATAGTGGTTCCAACAATGTTGTATGGTTGCGAGGCGTGGGCTATGGATAAAGTTGTGCGCAGGAGGATGGATGTGCTGGAAATGAGATGTTTGTGGACAATGTGTGGTGTGAGGTGGTTTGATCGAGTGAGTAACGTAAGGGTAAGAGAGATGTGTGGAAATAAAAAGAGCGTGGTTGAGAGAGCAGAAGAGGGTGTTTTGAAATGGTTTGGGCACATGGAGAGAATGAGTGAGGAAAGATCGACCAAGAGGATATATGTGTCGGAGGTGTAGGGAACGAGGAGAAGAGGGAGACCAAATTGGAGGTGGAAAGATGGAGTGAAAAAGATTTTGTGTGATCGGGGCCTGAACATGCAGGAGGGTGAAAGGAAGGTAAGGAATAGAGTGAATTGGAGCGATGTGGTATACCGGGGTTGACGTGCTGTCAGTGGATTGAATCAAGGCATGTGAAGCGTCTGGGGTAAACCATGGAAAGCTGTGTAGGTATGTATATTTGCGTGTGTGGACGTATGTATATACATGTGTATGGGGGGGGTTGGGCCATTTCTTTCGTCTGTTTCCTTGCGCTACCTCGCAAACACGGGAGACAGCGACAAAGTATAATAAAAAAAAAAATATATATATATATATATATATATATATATATATATATATATATATATATATATATATATATATATATATATATATATATATATATATATATATATACATATATGAAGCAGTGGTTTCAGAAGTGGTAGAGGATGTGTGGATCAGGTGTTTGCTTTGAAGAATGTATGTGAGAAATGGATTTGTATGTAGCATTTATGGATGTGGAGAAGGCATATGATAGAGTTGATAGAAATGCTCTGTGGAAGGTATTAAGAATATATGGTGTGGGAGGTAAGTTGTTAGAAGCAGTGAAAAGTTTTTATCGAGGATGTAAGGCATGTGTACGTGTAGGAGGAGAGGAAAGTGATTGGTTCTTAGTGAATGTAGGTTTGCGGCAGGGGTGTGTGATGTCTCCATGATTGTTTAATTTGTTTATGGGTGGGGTTTTTAGGGAGGTGAATGCAAGAGTTTTGGAAAGAGGGGCAAGTATGAAGTCTGTTGGGGAGAAGAGAGCTTGGGAAGTGAGTCAGTTGTTGTTCGCTGATGATACAGCGCTGGTGGCTGATTCATATGAGAAACTGCAGAAGCTGGTGACTGAGTTTGGTAAAGTGTGTGAAAGAAGAAAGTTAAGAGTAAATGTGAATAAGAGCAAGGTTATTTAATAGGTACAGTAGGGTTGAGGGTCAAGTCCATTGGGAGGTAAGTTTGAATGGAGAAAAACTGGAGGAAGTAAAGTGTTTTAGATATCTGGGAGTGGATCTGGCAGCGGATGGAACCATGGAAGCGGAAGTGGATCATAGGGTGGGGGAGGGGGCGAAAATTCTGGGAGCCTTGAAGAATGTGTGGAAGTCGAGAACATTATCTCGGAAAGCAAAAATGGGTATGTTTGAAGGAATAGTGGTTCCAACAATGTTGTATGGTTGCGAGGCGTGGGCTATGGATAGAGTTGTGCGCAGGAGGATGGATGTGCTGGAAATGAGATGTTTGTGGACAATGTGTGGTGTGAGGTGGTTTGATCGAGTAAGTAACGTAAGGGTAAGAGAGATGTGTGGAAATAAAAAGAGCGTGGTTGAGAGAGCAGAAGAGGGTGTTTTGAAATGGTTTGGGCACATGGAGAGAATGAGTGAGGAAAGATTGACCAAGAGGATATATGTGTCGGAGGTGGAGGGAACGAGGAGAAGAGGGAGACCAAATTGGAGGTGGAAAGATGGAGTGAAAAAGATTTTGTGTGATCGGGGCCTGAACATGCAGGAGGGTGAAAGGAGGGCAAGGAATAGAGTGAATTGGATCGATGTGGTATACCGGGGTTGACGTGCTGTCAGTGGATTGAATCAGGGCATGTGAAGCGTCTGGGGTAAACCATGGAAAGCTGTGTAGGTATGTATATTTGCGTGTGTGGACGTATGTATATACATGTGTATGGGGGTGGGTTGGGCCATTTCTTTCGTCTGTTTCCTTGCGCTACCTGGCAAACGCGGGAGACAGCGATAAAGCAAAATATATATATATATATATATATATATATATATATATATATATATATATATATATATATATATATATATATATATATAAATATATTTATTTATTTTCCTTTGTGGCTGTGTACCACGGTAGCGAGGTAGCGCAAGGAAACAGACGAAAGAATGGCCCAACCCACCCACTTACCCATATATATATATATATATATATATATATATATATATATATATATATATATATATATATATATATATATATATATATATATATATATATATATATACGTCCACACACTCAAATATACATACCTATACATCTTAATTTATACATATATATACACACACAGACATATACAAATATACATATGTACATAAGTCATACTGTCTGCCTTTATTTGTTTCCATCGCCACCTCGCCACACATGGTACAACAACCCCCTCCCCCCTGTGCGAGGTAGCGCTAGGAAAAGACACCAAAGGCCCAATTCATTCACATTCAGTCTCTATCTGTCATGTCATAATTCACCGAAACCACAGCTCCCTTTCCACATCCAGGCCCCAAAGAACATTCCATGGTTTACCCTAGATGCTTAACATGCCCTGGTTCAATCCATTGACATCACGTTCACCCCGGTATACCACATCGTTCCAATTCACTCTATTCTTTGCGCGCCTTTCACCTTACTGCATGCTCAGACCCCGATCACTGAAAATCTTTTTCATTCCATCTTTCCACCTCCAATATGGTCTCCCACTTCTCCTCGTTCCCTCCACCTCTGACAAATATATCCTCTTGGTCAATCTTTCCTCACTCATTCTCTCGATGTGACAAAATCATTTCAAAACACCTTCTTCTGATCTCTCAACCACACTCTTTTTATTTCCACATATCTCTCTTACCCTTACATTACTTATTCGATCAAACCACCTCACACCACATATTGTCCTCAAACATCTCATTTCCAGCACATCCACCCTCCTGCGCACAACTCTATCCATAGCCCACGCCCCGCAACCATACAAAATTGTTTGAACTACTATTCCTTCAAACATACCCATTTTTGCTTTCCGAGATAATGATCTCGACTTGACAACATTCTTCAAGACTCCCAGAATTTTCGTCCCCTCCCCCACCCTATGATTCACTTCCGCTTCCATGGTTCCATCCGCTGCCAGATCCACTCCCAGATATCTAAAACACTTTACTTCCTCCAGTTTTTTCTCCATTCAAACTTACCTCCCAATTGACTTGATCCTCAACCCTACTGTACCTAATAACCTTGCTCTTATTTACATTTACTCTCAACTTTCCTCTTTCACACACTTTATCAAACTCAGTCACCAGCTTCTGTACTTACTCACATTAACCAGCCACCAACGCTGTATCATCAGCGGAGAACAACTGACTCACTTCCCATTTCTCTCATTCACAACAGACTGCATACTTGGCCCTCTTTCCAAAACTCTTGCATTCACCTCCCTAACAACTCAATCCAAAAACAAATTAAACAACCATGGAGACATCACACACCCCTGCCGCAAAACAATATTAACTGAGAACCAATCACTTTCCTCTCTTCCTACAAGTACACATGCCTTACATCCTTGATGAAAACTTTTAACTGCTTCTAACACCTTGCCCCCCACACCATATATTCTAAATATCTTCCATAGAGCACCTCTATTAACTCTATCATATGCCTTCTCCAGATCTATAAATGCTACATACAAATCCATTTGCTTTTCTAAGTATTTCTCACATACATTCTTCAAGGCAAGCGCCTGATCCACACATCCTCTACCACTTCTGAAACCACACTGCTCTTCCCCAATCTGATGCTCTGTACATGCCTTCACCCTCTCAATCAATGCCCTCCCATTTAATTTACCAGGAACACCCAACAAACTCATACCTCTGTAAATTGAACAATCACTCTTATCCCCTTTGCCTTTGTACAATGGCACTATGCAAGCATTCCGCCAATCCTCAGGCACCTCACCATGAATCATACATACATTAAATAACCTTACTAACCAGTCAACGATACAGTCACAACCTTTTTTGATAAATTTCACCGCAATACCATCCAAACCTGCTGCCTTGCCGGCTTTCATCTTCCCAAAAGCTTTTACTACCTCTTCTCTGTTTACCAAATCATTCTTCCTTACCGTCTCACTTTGCACACCACCTCAACAAAAACACCCTATATCTGCCACTCTATCATCAAACACATTCAACAAACCTTCAAAATGCTCACTCCATCTCCTTCTCACATCACCACTACTTGTTATCACTGAAGTTCCAATTTGCTCCCTTGTCTTACACACGTTACTTGCCTCCTTCCAAAACATCTTTTTATTCTCCCTAAAATTTAATGATACTCTCTCACTAAAATTCTCATTTGTTCTCTTTTTCACCTTTTGGACCTTTCTGTAGACCTCCTGCCTCTTTGTTTTATACATCTCCTACTCATTTGCATTTTCTACCTGCAAAAATCGTCCAAATGCCTCTCTCTTCTCTTTCACTAATAATCTTACTTCTTCATCCCACCACTCACTACACTTTCTAATCAACCCACCTCCCACGATTCTCATGCCACAAACATCTTTCGAGCAAGCCATCACTGATTCCCTAAATACATCCCATTCCTCCCCCACTCCCCTTACATCCTTTGTTCTCACCTTTTTCCAATCTGTACTCAGTCTCTCCTAGTACTTCCTCACAGAAGTCTCCTTCCCATGCTCACTTACTCTCACCACTTTCTTTACCCCAACATTCTCTCTTATTTTCTGAAAACCCCACAAATCTTCACCTTCGCCTCCACAATACAATGATCAGACATCCCTCCAGTTGCACCTCTAAGCACATTAACATGTAAATCCCTCTATCGCGGCCTATCAATTAACGCGTAATCCAGTAACGCTCTCTGGCCATCTCTCTTACTTACATACGTATATTGATGTATACCTCGCATTTTAAACCAGGTATTCCCAGTCACCAGTCCTTTTTCATCACATAAATCTAAAAGCTCTTCATCATTTACATTTACAACGCTGAACACCCCATGTATACATATTATTCCCTCAACTGCCACATTACTCACCTTTGCATTTAAATCACCCATCACCATAACCTGGTCTTGTGCATCAAAATCACTAACACACTCATTCAGCTGCTCCCAAAATAATTGTCTCTCATAATCTTTCTTCTCATGCCCAGGTGCATATGCACCACTAGTCACCCATGTCTCTCCATCAACTTTCAGTTTTATCCATATCAATCTAGAATTTACTTTTTTACACTCTATCACATATGTGTGTATATATATATATATATATATATATATATATATATATATATATATATATATATATATATATATATATATATATATATATATATATATATATATATATATATATATATATATATATATATATATATATATATATATATATATATATATGTCTGTGTGTGTATATATATATGAATACGTTGAGATATATAGGTATGTATATGTGCGTGCGTGGAAGAGTACGTATATACGTGTATATCGGTGGTTTGGGCTATTCCTCCGTCTGTTTAATTGCGCTATCTCGCTTACGCGGGAGACAGCGACAAACTATAACATATATATATATTTTTTTTTTTTTTTTATACTTTGTCGCTGTCTCCCGCGTTTGCGAGGTAGCGCAAGGAAACAGACGAAAGAAATGCCCCCCCCCCCCCATACACATGTATATACATACGTCCCACACGCAAATATACATACCTACACAACTTTCCATGGTTTACCCCAGACGCTTCACATGCCTTGATTCAATCCACTGACAGCACGTCAACCCCGGTATACCACATCGCTCAAATTCACTCTATTCCTTGCCCTCCTTTCACCCTCCTGCATGTTCAGGCCCCGATCACACAAAATCTTTTTCACTCCATCTTTCCACCTCCAATTTGGTCTCCCTCTTCTCCTCGTTCCCTCCACCTCCGACACATATATCCTCTTGGTCAATCTTTCCTCACTCATTCTCTCCATGTGCCCAAACCACTTCAAAACACCCTCTTCTGCTCTCTCAACCACGCTCCTTTTTATTTCCACACATCTCTCTTACCCTTACGTTACTCACTCGATCAAACCACCTCACACCACACATTGTCCTCAAACATCTCATTTCCAGCACATCCATCCTCCTGCGCACAACTCTATCCATAGCCCACGCCTCGCAACCATACAACATTGTTGGAACTACTATTCCTTCAAACATACCCATTTTTGCTTTCCGAGATAATGTTCTCGACTTCCACACATTCTTCAAGGCCCCCAGAATTTTCGCCCCCTCCCCCACCCTATGATCCACTTCCGCTTCCATGGTTCCATCCGCTGACAGATCCACTCCCAGATATCTAAAACACTTCACTTCCTCCAGTTTTCCTCCATTCAAACTCACCTCCCAATTGACTTGACCCTCAACCCTACTGTACCTAATAACCTTGCTCTTATTCACATTTACTCTTAACTTTCTTCTTCCACATACTTTACCAAACTCAGTCACAAGCTTCTGCAGTTTCTCACATGAATCAGCCACCAGCGCGGTATCATCAGCGAACAAAAACTGACTCACTTCCCAAGCTCTCTCATCCCCAACAGACTTCATACTTGCCCCTCTTTCCAAAACTCTTGCATTTACCTCCCTAACAACCCCATCCATAAACAAATTAAACAACCATGGAGACATCACACACCCCTGCCGCAGACCTACATTCACTGAGAACCAATCACTTTCCTCTCTTCCTACACGTACACATGCCTTACATCCTCGATAAAAACTTTTCACTGCTTCTAACAACTTTCCTCCCACACCATATATTCTTAATACCTTCCACAGAGCATCTCTATCAACTCTATCATATGCCTTCTCCAGATCCATAAATGCTACATACAAATCCATTTGCTTTTCTAAGTATTTCTCACATACATTCTTCAAAGCAAACACCTGATCCACACATCCTCTACCACTTCTGAAACCACACTGTTCTTCCCCAATCTGATGCTCTGTACATGCCTTCACCCTCTCAATCAATACCCTCCCATATAATTTACCAGGAATACTCCACAAACTTATACCTCTGTAATTTGAGCACTCACTCTTATCCCCTTTGCCTTTGTACAATGGCACTATGCACGCATTCCGCCAATCCTCAGGCACCTCACCATGAGTCATACATACATTAAATAACCTTACCAACCAGTCAACAATACAGTCACCCCCTTTTTTAATAAATTCCACTGCAATACCATCCAAACCTGCTGCCTTGCCGGCCTTCATCTTCCGCAAAGCTTTCACTACCTCTTCTCTGTTTACCAAATCATTTTCCCTAACCCTCTCACTTTGCACACCACCTCGACCAAAACACCCTATATCTGCCACTCTATCATCAAACACATTCAACAAACCTTCAAAATACTCACTCCATCTTCTCACATCACCACTACTTGTTATCACCTCCCCATTTGCGCCCTTCACTGAAGTTCCCATTTGCTCCCTTGTCTTACGCACTTTATTTACCTCCTTCTAGAACATCTTATTCTCCCTAAAATTTAATGATACTCTCTCACCCCAACTCTCATTTGCCCTTTTTTTCACCTCTTGCACCTTTCTCTTGACCTCCTGTCTCTTTCTTTTATACATCTCCCACTCAATTGCATTTTTTCCCTGCAAAAATCGTCATATATATATATATATATATATATATATATATATATATATATATATATATATATATATATATATATATATATATATATATATATATATATATATATATATATATATATATATATATATTGATTTATCTATTTATTTTCTCTTATTGCTGTCTCCCGCGTTAGCGAGGTAGCTCAAGGAAACAGACGAAAGATTGGCCCAACCCACCCATATACACATGCATATACATACACGTCCACACACGCAAATATACATACCTATACATCTAAACGTATACATATATATACATACACAGACATATACATATATGTACATGTACATAATTCATACTGTCTGCCTTTATTCATTCCCATCGCTATCACGCCACACATGAAATAATAGCCCCCTTCCCCCTAATGTGTGCGAGGTAGCGCAAGGAAAAGACAGTAAAGGCCACATTCTTTCACACTCAGTCGCACGCTTCGCAACCATACAACACTGTTGGAATCACTATTCCTTCAAACATACCTATTTTTGCTTTCCGAGATAATGTTTTCGACTCCCACACATTCGTCAACACTCCCAGAATTTTCGCCCCTCTCTCACCGTATGATTCACTTCCGCTTCCATGGTTCCATCCGCTGCCAAATCCACTCATAGATATCTAAAACACTTCACTTCCTCCAGTTTTTCTCCATTCAAACTTACATCCCAATTGACTTGACCCTCAACTCTACTGTACCTAATAACTTTTCTCTTATTCACATTTACTCTCAACTTTCTTCTTTCACACACTTTACCAAACTCAGTCACCAGCTTCTGCAGTTTCTCACATGAATCAGCCACCAGCGCTGTATCATCAGCGAACAACAACTGACTCACTTCCCAAGCTCTCTCATCCACAACAGACTTCATTCTTGCCACTCTTTCCAAAACATTTTCCCTAACCCTCGCACTTTGCACACCACCTCGACCAAAACACCCTATATCTGCCACTCTATCATCAAACACATTCAACAAACCTTGAAAATACTCACTCCATCTCCTTCTCACATCACCACTACTTGTTATCACCTCCCAATTAGCCCCCTCCATTGAAGTTCCGATTTGTTCTCTTGTCTTACGCACTTTATTTACCTCCTTCCGAAACATCTTTTCATTCTCCCTAATATTTAATAATACTCTCTCACCCCAATTCTCATTTGCACCTTTCTCTTCACCCACACCCCCCTTCTCTTTCTTTTATACATCTCCCACTCATTTGCATTATATCCCTGCAAAAATCGTCTAAATGCCTCTCTCATCTCTTTCACTAATAATCTCTGTTTCTTTATCCCACCACTCACTACCCTTTCTAATCTGCCCACCTCCCACTCTTTACATGCCACATGCATCTTTTGCGCAAGCCATCACTGCTTCCCTAAATACATCCCATCCCTTCCCCACTCCCCTTACCTCCTTTGTTCTCACCTTTCTCAATTCTATAGTCAGTTTCTCAAGGTATTTCCTCAGACAAGTGTCCTTCCAAAGCTCACTTACTCTCACCACTCTCTTTACCCTAATATTCTCTCTTCTTTTTTTGAAAGAAGCTACAAATCTTCATCTTCGCTTCCGCAAGTTAATGATCAGACATCCCTCCAGTTGCACTTCTCAGCACATTAACGTCCAAAATGTCTCTCTTTCGCACGCCTATCAATCAACACATAATCCAACAACGGTCTCTGGTCATCCCTCCTACTTACATACATATGTTTATGTATATCTCTCTTTTTAAACCAGGTATTCCCAATCACCAGTCATTTCTCAGCATATAAGTCTATTAGATCTTCACCATTTCCATGTACAACACTGAGCACCCCATGTATACCAATTACTCCCTCAACTGCCACGTTACTCACCTTTCCATTCAAATAACCATCACTATAACCCGGTCTCCTGAATCAAAACTACTAACACACTCATTCAGCTGCTCCCAAAACACTTGCCTCTCATGATCTTTCTTCTCATGCCCAGGTGCATATGCACCAATAATCGCCCATATCTCTCCATGAACATTCATTTTTACACATATCAATCTAGAGTTTACTTCCTTACACTCTATCACATACTCTCACAACTCCTGTTTCAGGAGTATTGCTATTCCTTCCCTTGCTCTTGTCGTCTCACTAACCCCTGACTTTACTCCAAAGACATTCTCAAACCGCTCTTTCCCTTTACCCTTGAGCTTCGTTTCACTCAGAGCCAAAACATCCAGATTCCTTTCCTCAAACATACTACCTATCTCTCTTTTTTTCTCATCTTGGTTACATCCACACACATTTAGACACCCGAATCTGAGCCTTCGAGGAGGACGAGCAGTCCCCGCGTGACTCCTACTTCTGTTTCCCCTTTTAGAAAGTTAAGATACAAGGAGGGGAGGATTTGTAGCCCCACGCTCCCGTCCGGCTTAGTCACCCTCTACGACACTGGAGGAATGCGTGGGAAGTATTCTTCTCCCCTATCCCCAGGGATATATATATATATATATATATATATATATATATATATATATATATATATATATATATATATATATATATATATATAAATATATATATATATATATATATATATATATATATATATATATATATATATATATATATATATATATATATATATATATATATATTTTGCTTTGTCGCTGTCTCCCGCGTTTGCGAGGTAGCGCAAGGAAACAGACGAAAGAAATGGCCCAACCCACCCTCATACACATGTATATACATACACGTCCACACACGCAAATATACATACCTACACAGCATTCCATGGTTTACCCCAGACGCTTCACATGCCCTGATTCAATCCACTGACAGCACGTCAACCCCGGTATACCACATCGATCCAATTCACTCTACTACTTGCCCTCCTTTCACCCTCCTGCAAGTTCAGGCCCCGATCACACAAAATCTTTTTAACTCCATCTTACCACCTCCAATTTGGTCTCCCACTTCTCCTCGTTCCCTCCACCTCCAACACATATATCCTCTTGGTCAATCTTTCCTCACTCATTCTCTCCATGTGCCCAAACCATTTCAAAACACCCTCTTCTACTCTCTCAACAACGCTCTTTTTATTTCCACACATCTCGCTTACCCTTACGTTACTTACTCGATCAAACCACCTCACACCACACATTGTCCTCAAACATCTCATTTCCAGCACATCCACCCTCCTGCGCACAACTCTATCCATAGCCCACGCCTCGCAACCGTACAACATTGTTGGAACCACTATTCCTTCAAACATACCCATTTTTGATTTCCGAGATAATGTTCTCGACTTCCACACATTCTTCAAGGCTACCAGGATTTTCGCCCCCTCCCCCACCCTATGATTCACTTCCGCATCCATGGTTGCATCCGCCGCCAAATCCACTCCCAGATATCTAAAACACTTTACTTCCTCCAGTTTTTCTCCATTCAAACTTACCTCCCAATTCACTTGACCCTCAACCCTACTGTACTTAATAACCTTGCTCTTATTCACATTTACTCTTAACTTTCTTCTTTCACACACTTTACCAAACTCAGTCACCAGCTTCTGCAGTTTCTCACATGAATCAGCCATTAGCGCTGTATCATCAGCGAACAACAACTGACTCACTTCCCAAGCTCTCTCATCCACAACAGACTTCATACTTGCCCCTCTTTCCAAAACTCTTGCTTTCACCTAACTAACAACCCCATCCATAAACAAATTAAACAACCATGGAGACATAACACACCCCTGCCGCAAACGTACATTCACTGAGAACCAATCACTTTCCTCTCTTCCTACACGTACACATGCCTTACATCCTCGATAAAAACTTTTCACTGCTTCTAACATCCTGCCACCCAGACCATATATTCTTAATACCTTCCACAGAGCATCTCTATCAATTCCATCATATGCCTTCTCCAGATCCATAAATGCTACATACAAATTATTGATTATTGGTGCATATGCACCTGGGCATGAGAAGAAAGATCATGAGAGGCAAGTGTTTTGGGAGCAGCTGAATGAGTGCGTTAGCGGTTTTGATGCACGAGACCGGGTTATAGTGATGGGTGATTTGAATGCAAAGGTGAGTAATGTGGCAGTTGAGGGAATAATTGGTATGCATGGGGTGTTCAGTGTTGTAAATGGAAATGGTGAAGAGCTTGTAGATTTATGTGCTGAAAAAGGACTGATGATTGGGAATACCTGGTTTAAAAAGCGAGATATACATAAGTATACTTATGTAAGTAGGAGAGATGGCCAGAGAGCGTTATTGGATTACGTGTTAATTGACAGGCGTGCGAAAGAGAGACTTTTGGATGTCCATGTGCTGAGAGGTGCAACTGGAGGGATGTCTGATCATTATCTTGTGGAGGCTAAGGTGAAGATTAGTATGGGTTTTCGGAAAAGAGGAGTGAATGTTGGGGTGAAGAAGGTGGTGAGAGTAAGTGAGCTTGGGAAGGAGACCTGTGTGGGGAAGTACCAGGAGAGACTGTGTACAGAATGGAAAAAGGTGAGAACAATGGAAGTAAGGGGAGTGGGGGAGGAATGGGATGTATTTAGGGAATCAGTGATGGATTGCGCAAAAGATGCTTGTGGCATGAGAAGAGTGGGAGGTGGGCTGTTTAGAAAGGGTAGTGAGTGGTGGGATGAAGAAGTAAGAGTATTAGTGAAAGAGAAGAGAGAGACATTTGGACGATTTTTGCAGGGAAAAAATGCAATTGAGTGGGAGAAGTATAAAAGAAAGAGACAGGAGGTCAAGAGTAAGGTGCAAGAGGTGAAAAAAAGGGCAAATGAGAGTTGGGGTGAGAGACTATCAGTAAATTTTAGGGAGAATAAAAAGATGTTCTGGAAGGAGGTAAATAGGGTGCGTAAGACAAGGGAGCAAATGGGATCTTCAGTGAAGGGCGTAAATGGGGAGGTGATAACAAGTAGTGGTGATGTGAGAAGGAGATGGAATGAGTATTTTGAAGGTCTGTTGAATGTGTCTGATGACAGAGTGGCAGATATAGGGTGTTTTGGTCGAGGTGGTGTGCAAAGTGAGAGGGTTAGGGAAAATGATTTGGTAAACAGAGAAGAGGTAGTAAAAGCTTTGCGGAAGATGAAAGCCGGCAAGGCAGCAGGTTTGGATGGTATTGCAGTGGAATTTATTAAAAAAGGGGGTGACTGTATTGTTGACTGGTTGGTAAGGTTATTTAATGTATGTATGACTCATGGTGAGGTGCCTGAGGATTGGCGGAATGCGTGCATAGTGCCATTGTACAAAGGCAAAGGGGATAAGAGTGAGTGCTCAAATTACAGAGGTATAAGTTTGTTGAGTATTCCTGGTAAATTATATGGGAGGGTATTGATTGAGAGGGTGAAGGCAAGTACAGAGCATCAGATTGGGGAAGAGCAGTGCGGTTTCAGAAGTGGTAGAGGATGTGTGGATCAGGTGTTTGCTTTGAAGAATGTATGTGAGAAATACTTAGAAAAGCAAATGGATTTGTATGTAGCATTTATGGATCTGGAGAAGGCATATGATAGAGTTGATAGAGATGCTCTGTGGAAGGTATTAAGAATATATGGTGTGGGAGGCAAGTTGTTAGAAGCAGTGAAAAGTTTTTATCGAGGATGTAAGGCATGTGTACGTGTAGGAAGAGAGGAAAGTGATTGGTTCTCAGTGAATGTAGGTTTGCGGCAGGGGTGTGTGATGTCTCCATGGTTGTTTAATTTGTTTATGGATAGGGTTGTTAGGGAGGTAAATGCAAGAGTTTTGGAAAGAGGGGCAAGTATGAAGTCTGTTGGGGATGAGAGAGCTTGGGAAGTGAGTCAGTTGTTGTTCGCTGATGATACAGCGCTGGTGGCTGATTCATGTGAGAAACTGCAGAAGCTGGTGACTGAGTTTGGTAAAGTGTGTGGAAGAAGAAAGTTAAGAGTAAATGTGAATAAGAGCAAGGTTATTAGGTACAGTAGGGTTGAGGGTCAAGTCAATTGGGAGGTGAGTTTGAATGGAGAAAAACTGGAGGAAGTGAAGTGTTTTAGATATCTGGGAGTGGATCTGTCAGCGGATGGAACCATGGAAGCGGAAGTGGATCATAGGGTGGGGGAGGGGGCGAAAATTTTGGGAGCCTTGAAAAATGTGTGGAAGTCGAGAACATTATCTCGGAAAGCAAAAATGGGTATGTTTGAAGGAGTAGTGGTTCCAACAATGTTGTATGGTTGCGAGGCGTGGGCTATGGATAGAGTTGTGCGCAGGAGGATGGATGTGCTGGAAATGAGATGTTTGAGGACAATGTGTGGTGTGAGGTGGTTTGATCGAGTAAGTAACGTAAGGGTAAGAGAGATGTGTGGAAATAAAAAGAGCGTGGTTGAGAGAGCAGAAGAGGGTGTTTTGAAATGGTTTGGGCACATGGAGAGAATGAGTGAGGAAAGATTGACCAAGAGGATATATGTGTCGGAGGTGGAGGGAACGAGGAGAAGAGGGAGACCAAATTGGAGGTGGAAAGATGGAGTGAAAAGGATTTTGTGTGATCGGGGCCTGAACATGCAGGAGGGTGAAAGGAGGGCAAGGAATAGAGTGAATTGGAGCGATGTGGTATACAGGGGTTGACGTGCTGTCAGTGGGTTGAATCAAGGCATATGAAGCGTCTGGGGTAAACCATGGAAAGCTGTGTAGGTATGTATATTTGCGTGTGTGGTCGTGTGTATGTACATGTGTATGGGGGGGGGGGGTTGGGCCATTTCTTTCGTCTGTTTCCTTGCGCTACCTCGCAAACGCGGGAGACAGCGACAAAGTATAAAAAAAAAAAAACAAATACATTTGCTTTTTTAAGTATTTCTCACATACATTCTTCAAAGCAAACACCTGATCCACACATCCTCTACCACTTCTGAAACCACACTGCTCTTCTAAAATCTGATGCTCTGTACATGCCTTCACCCTCTCAATTAATACCCTCCCTTATAATTTACCAGGAATACTCAACAAACTTATACCTCTGTAATTTGAGCACTCACTCTTATCCCCTTTGCCTTTGTACAATGGCACTATGCACGCATTCCGCCAATCCTCAATCACCTCACCATGAGTCATACATACATTAAATAACCTTACCAACCAGTCAACAATACAGTCACCCCCTTTTTTAATAAATTCCACTGCAATACCATCAAAACCTGCTGCCTTGCCGGCTTTCATCTTCCGCAAAGCTTTTACTACCTCTTCTCTGTTTACCAAATCATTTTCCCCAACCCTCTCACTTTGCACACCACCTCGACCAAGACACCCTATATCTGCCACTCTATCATCAAACACATTCAACAAACCTTCAAAATACTCACTCCATCTCCTTCTCAAATCACCACTACTTGTTATCACCTCCCCATTTGCGTATTCACTGAAGTTCCCATTTGTTCCCTTGTCTTACGCACTTTATTTACCTCCTTCCAGAACATCTTTTTATTCTCCCTAAAATTTAATGATACTCTCTCACCCCAACTCTCATTTGCCCTCTTTCTCACCTCTTGCACCTTTCTCTTGACCTTCTGTCTCTTTCTTTTGTACATCTCCAACTCAATTGCATTTTTTCCCTGCAGAAATCGCACAAATGCCTCTCTCTTCTCTTTCACTAATAATCTTACTTCTTCATCCCACCACTCACTACCCTTTCTAATCAACCCACCTCCCACGCTTCTCATGCCACAAGCATCTTTTGCGCAATCCATCACTGAATTCCTAAATACATCCCATTCCTCCCCCACTCACCTTACTTCCATTGTTCTCACCTTTTTCCATTCTGTACTCAGTCTCTCCTGGTACTTCCTCACACAAGTCTCCTTCCCAAGCTCACTTACTCTCACCACCCTCTTCACCCCAACATTCACTCTTCTTTTCTGAAAACCCATACAAATCTTCACCTTAGCCTCCACAAGATAATGATCAGACATCCCTCCTGTTGCACTTCTCAGCACATTTACATCCAAAAGTCTCTCTTTCGCGCGCCTATCAATTAACACGTAATCGAATAACGCTCTCATGCCATCTCTCCTACTTACATACGTATACTTATGTATATCTCGCTTTTTAAAAAGGTATTCCCAAACAACAGTCCTTTTTCAGAACATAAATCTACAAGCTCTTCACCATTTCCATTTACAGCACTGAACACCCCATGTATACCAATTATTTCCTCAACTGCCACATTACTTACCTTTGCATTCAAATCACCCATCACTATAACCCGGTCGCGTGCATCATATATATATATATATATATATATATATATATATATATATATATATATATATATATATATATATATATATATATATATATATATATATATATATATATATATATATATATATATATATATATATATATATATATATATATATATATATATATATATATATATATATATATATATATATATATATATATATATATATATATATATATATATATATATATATATATATATATATATATATATATATATATATATATATATATATATATATATATATATATATATATATATATATATATATATATATATATATATATATATATATATGTATATATATATATATATATATACATATATATATATATATATATATAATGATACAGCGCTGGTGGTTGATTCATGTGAGAAACTGCAGAAGCTGGTGACTGAGTTTGGTAAAGTGTGTGAAAGAAGAAAGTTAAGAGTAAATGTGAATAAGAGCAAGGTTATTAGGTACAGTAGGGTTGAGGGTCAAGTCAATTGGGAGGTGAGTTTGAATGGAGAAAAACTGGAGGAAGTAAAGTGTTTTAGATATCTGGGAGTGGATCTGGCAGCGGATGGAACCATGGAAGCGGAAGTGGATCATAGGGTGTCGGGAGGGGGCGAAAATTCTGGGAGCCTTGAAGAATGTGTGGAAGTCGAGAACATTATCTCGGAAAGCAAAATGGGTATGTTTGAAGGAATAGTGGTTCCAACAATGTTGTATGGTTGCGAGGCGTGGGCTATGGATAGAGTGGTGCGCATGAGGATGGATGTGCTGGAAATGAGATGTTTGAGGACTATGTGTGGTGTGAGGTGGTTTGATCGAGTAAGTAACGTAATGGTAAGAGAGATGTGTGGAAATATAAAGAGCGTGGTTGAGAGAGCAGAAGAGGGTGTTTTGAAATGGTTTGGGCACATGGAGAGAATGAGTGAGGAAAGGTTGACGAAGAGGATATATGTGTCGGAGGTGGAGGGAACGAGGAGAAGAGGGGGAACAAATTGGAGGTGGAAAGATGGAGTGAAAAAGATTTTGTGTGATCGGGGCCTGAACATGCAGGAGGGTGAAAGGAGGGCAAGGAGTAGAGTGAATTGGATCGATGTGGTTTACCGGGTTTGACGTGCTGTCAGTGGATTGAATCAGGGCATGTGAAGCGTCTGGGGTAAACCATGGAAAGCTGTGTAGGTATGTATATTTGCGTGTGTGGACGTATGTATATACATGTGTATGGGGGTGGGTTGGGCCATTTCTTTCGTCTGTTTCCTTGCGCTACCTCGCAAACCCGGGAGACAGCGACAAAGCAAAAAAAAGAAATATATATATATATATTCTTCTCGTCATTTTCCACATCTTACACATGTAACCTTTTTTTCAATCTTTCCTCACTCATTTTCTCTATGTGACCAAACCATTTCAATACGCCCCCTTCTACTCCCTCAACCACAATCATTTTATTAACACACCTCTCTCTAGAGAAACTGAGGGAGTAAAGATTGAAAAAGAGGATATATGTGTAAGATGTGGAAAAAAACGAGAGAAAAAAAAAAAAGATATATATATATATATATATATATATATATATATATATATATATATATATATATATATATATATATATATATATATATATATATATATATATATATATATATATATATATATATATATATATATATATATATATATATATATATATATATATATATATACTTTTTTTATTATTATTATACTTTGTCGCTGTCTCCCGCGTTTGCGAGGTAGCGCAAGGAAACAGACGAAAGAAATGGCCCAACCCACCCCCATACACATGTATATACATATGTCCACACACGCAAATATACATACCTACACAGCTTTCCATGGTTTACCCCAGACGCTTCACATGCCTTGATTCAATCCACTGACAGCACGTCAACCCCGGTATACCACATCGTTCCAATTCACTCTATTCCCTGCCCTCCTTTCACCCTCCTGCATGTTCAGGCCCCGATCACACAAAATCTTTTTCACTCCATCTTTCCACCTCCAATTTGGTCTCCCTCTTCTCCTCGTTCCCTCCACCTCCGACACATATATCCTCTTGGTCAATCTTTCCTCACTCATTTTCTCCATGTGACCAAACCATTTCAAAACACCCTCTTCTGCTCTCTCAACCACTCTCTGTTTATTTCCACACATCCCTCTTACCCTTACGTTACTTACTCGATCAAACCACCTCACACCACACATTGTCCTCAAACATCTCTTTTCCAGCACATCCATCCTCCTGCGCACAACTCTATCCATAGTCCACGCCTCGCAACCATACAACATTGTTGGAACCACTATTCCTTCAAACATACCCATTTTTGCTTTCCGAGATAATGTTCTCGACCTCCACACATTCTTCAAGGCTCCCAGATTTTTCGCCCCCTCCCCCACCCTATGATCCACTTCCGCTTCCATGGTTCCATCCGCTGCCAGATCCACTCCTAGATATCTAAAACACTTCACTTCCTCCAGTTTTTCTCCATTCAAACTCACCTCCCAATTGACTTAACCCTCAACCCTACTGTACCTAATAACCTCGCTCTTATTCACATTTACTCTTAACTTTCTTCATTCACACACTTTACCAAACTCAGTCACCAGCTTCTGCAGTTTCTCAAATGAATCAGCCACCAGGGCTGTATCATCAGCGAACAACAACTGACTCACTTCCCAAACTCTCTCATCCACAACAGACTTCATTCTTGCCCCTCTTTCCAAAACTCTTGCATTCACCTCCCTAACAACCCCATCCATAAACAAATTAAACAACCATGGAGACATCACACACCCCTGTCGCAAACCTACATTCACTGAGAACCAATCACTTTCCTCTCTTCCTACACGTACACATGGCTTACATCCTCGATAAAAACTTTTCACTGCTTCTAACAACTTGCCTCCAACACCATATATCCTTAATACATTCCACAGAGCATCTCTATCAACTCTATCATATGCCTTCTCCAGATCCATAAATGCTACACACAAATCCATTTGCTTTTCTAAGTATTTCTCGCATACATTCTTCAAAGCAAACACCTGATCCACACATCCTCTACCACTTCTCAACCACACTGCTCTTCCCCAATCTAATGCTCTGTACATGCCTTCACCCTCTCAATCAATACCCTCCCATATAATTTGCCAGGAATACTCAACAAACTTATACCTCTGTAATTTGAGCACTCACTCTTATCCTCTTTGCCTTTGTACAATGGCACTATGCACGCATTCCGCCAATCCTCAGGCACCTCACCATGAGTCATACGTACATTAAATAACCTTACCAACCAGTCAACAATACAGTCACCCCCTTTTTTGATAAATTCCACTGCAATACCATCCAAACCTGCTGCCTTGCCGGCTTTCATCTTCCGCAAAGGTTTTACTACCTCTTCTCTGTTTATCAAATCATTTTCCCTAACCCTCGCACTTTGCACAACACCTCGACCAAAACACCCTATATCTGCCACTCTATCATCAAACACATTCAACAAACCTTGAAAATACTCACTCCATCTCCTTCTCACATCACCACTATTTGTTATCACCTCCCCATTTGCGCCCTTCTCTGAAGTTCCCATTTGCTCCCTTGTCTTACGCACTTTATTTACCTCCTTCCAGTACATCTTTTTATTCTCCCTAAAATTTAATGATACTCTCTCACCCCAACTCTCATTTGCCCTTTTTTTCACCTCTTGCACCTTTCTCTTGACCTCCTGTCTCTTTCTTTTATACGTCTCCCACTCAATTTCATTTTTTCTCTGCAAAAATCGTCCAAATGCCTCTCTCTTCTCTTTCACTAATACTCTTACTTCTTCATCCCACCACTCACTACCCTTTCTAATCAACCCACCTCCCACTCTTCTCATGCCACAAGCATCTTTTGCGCAATCCATCACTGATTCCCTAAATACATCCCATTCCTCCCCCACTCCCCTTACTTCCATTGTTCTCACTTTTTTCCATTCTGTACTCTGTCTCTCCTGGTACTTCCTCACAAAAGCTCACTTACTCTCACCACCCTCTTCACCCCAACATTCACTCTTCTTTTCTGAAAACTTATACAAATCTTCACCTTAGCCTCCACAAGATAATGATCAGACTTCCCTCCAGTTGCACCTCTCAGCACATTAACATCCAAAAGTCTCTCTTTCGCACGCCTGTCAATTAACACGTAATCCAATAACGCTCTCTGGCCATCTCTCCTACTTACTTAAGTATACTTATGTATATCTCGCTTTTTAAACCAGGTATTCCCAATCATCAGTCCTTTTTCAGCACATAAATCTACAAGCTCTTCACCATATATATATATATATATATATATATATATATATATATATATATATATATATATATATATATATATATATATATATATATATATATATATATATATTTTTTTTTTTTTTCTTTCTTTCAAACTATTCGCCATTTCCCGCATTAGCGAGGTAGCGTTAAGAACAGAGGACTGGGCCTTTGAGGGAATACCCTCACCTGGCCCAATTCTCTGTTCCTTCTTTTGGAAAATTAAAAAAAAACCGAGAGGGGAGGATTTCCAGCCCCCCGCTCCCTCCCCTTTTAGTCGCCTTCTACGACACGCAGGGAATACGTGGGAAGTACTCTTAATCCCCTATCCCCAGGGATCATATATATATATATATATATATATATATATATATATATATATATATATATATATATATATATATATATATATATATTTTTTTTTTTTATTATTATTATTATACTTTGTCGCTGTCTCCCGCGTTTGCGAGGTAGTGCAAGGAAACAGACGAAAGAAATGGCCCAACCCCCCCCCCATACACATGTATATACATACGTCCACACACGCAAATATACATACCTACACAGCTTTCCATGGTTTACCCCAGACGCTTCACATGCCTTGATTCAATCCACTGACAGCACGTCAACCCCGGTATACCACATCGCTCAAATTCACTCAATTCCTTGCCCTCTTTTCACCCTCCTGCATGTTCAGGCCCCGATCACACAAAATCTTTTTCACTCCATCTTTCCACCTCCAATTTGGTCTCCCTCTTCTCCTTGTTCCCTCCACCTCCGACACATATATCCTCTTGGTCAATCTTTCCTCACTCATTCTCTCCATGTGCCCAAACCACTTCAAAACACCCTCTTCTGCTCTCTCAACCACGCTCTTTTTATTTCCACACATCTCTCTTACCCTTACGTTACTCACTCGATCAAACCACCTCACACCACACATTGTCCTCAAACATCTCATTTCCAGCACATTCATCCTCCTGCGCACAACTCTATCCATAGCCCACGCCTCCCAACCATACAACATTGTTGGAACCACTATTCCTTCAAACATACCCATTTTTGCTTTCCGAGATAATGTTCTCGACTTCCACACATTCTTCAAGGCTCCCAGATTTTTCACCCCCTCCCCCACCCTATGATCCACTTCCGCTTCCATGGTTCCATCCGCTGCCAGATCCACTCCCAGATATCTAAAACACTTCACTTCCTCCAGTTTTTCTCCATTCAAACTCACCTCCCAATTGACTTGACCCTCAACCCTACTGTACCTAATAACCTCGCTCTTATTCATATTTACTCTTAACTTTCTTCATTCACACACTTTACCAAACTCAGTCACCAGCTTCTGCAGTTTCTCAAATGAATCAGCCACCAGGCTGTATCATCAGCGAACAACAACTGACTCACTTCCCAAGCTCTCTCATCCACAACAGACTTCATTCTTGCCCCTCTTTCCAAAACTCTTGCATTCACCTCCCTAACAACCCCATCCATAAACAAATTAAACAACCATGGAGACATCACACACCCCTGCCGCAAACCTACATTCACTGAGAACCAATCACTTTCCTCTCTTCCTACACGTACACATGCCTTACATCCTCGATAAAAACTTTTCACTGCTTCTAACAACTTGCCTCCCACACCATATATTCTTAATACCTTCCACAGAGCATCTCTATCAACTCTATCATATGCCTTCTCCAGATCCATAAATGCTACATACAAATCCATTTGCTTTTCTAAGTATTTCTCACATACATTCTTCAAAGCAAACACCTGATCCACACATCCTCTACCACTTCTGCAACCACACTGCTCTTCCCCAATCTGATGCTCTGTACATGCCTTCACCCTCTCAATCAATACCCTCCCATATAATTTGCCAGGAATACTCAACAAACTTATACCTCTCTAATTTGAGCACTCACTCTTATCCTCTTTGCCTTTGTACAATGGCACTATGCACGCATTCCGCCAATCCTCAGGCACCTCACCATGAGTCATACGTACATTAAATAACCTTACCAACCAGTCAACAATACAGTCACCCCCTTTTTTAATAAATTCCACTGCAATACCATCCAAACCTGCTGCCTTGCCGGCTTTCATCTTCCGCAAAGATTTTACTACCTCTTCTCTGTTTACCAAATCATTTTCCCTAACCCTCTCACTTTGCACACCACCTCGACCAAAACACCCTATATCTGCCACTCTATCATCAAACACATTCAACAAACCTTCAAAATACTCACTCCATCTCCTTCTCACATCACCACTACTTGTTATCACCTCCCCATTTGCGCCCTTCACTGAAGTTCCCATTTGCTCCCTAGTCTTACGCACTTTATTTACCTCCTTCCAGTACATCTTTTTATTCTCCCTAAAATTTAATGATACTCTCTCACCCCAACTCTCATTTGCCCTTTTTTTCACCTCTTGCACCTTTCTCTTGACCTCCTGTCTCTTTCTTTTATACGTCTCCCACTCAATTGCATTTTTTCCCTGCAAAAATCGTCCAAATGCCTCTCTCTTCTCTTTCACTAATACTCTTAATTCTTCATCCCACCACTCACTACCCTTTCTAATCAACCCACCTCCCACTCTTCTCATGCCACAAGCATCTTTTGCGCAATCCATCACTGATTCCCTAAATACATCCCATTCCTCCCCCACTCCCCTTACTTCCATTGTTCTCACCTTTTTCCATTCTGTACTCAGTCTCTCCTGGTACTTCCTCACACAAGTCTCCTTCCCAAGCTCACTTACTCTCACCACCTTCTTCACCCCAACATTCACTCTTCTTTTCTGAAAACCTATACAAATCTTCACCTTAGCCTCCACAAGATAATGATCAGACATCCCTCCAGTTGCACCTCTCAGCACATTAACATCCAAAAGTCTCTCTTTCGCGCGCCTGTCAATTAACACGTAATCCAATAACGCTCTCTGGCCATCTCTCCTACTTACTTAAGTATACTTATGTATATCTCGCTTTTTAAACCAGGTATTCCCAATCATCAGTCCTTTTTCAGCACATAAATCTACAAGCTCTTCACCATATATATATATATATATATATATATATATATATATATATATATATATATATATATATATATATATATATATATATATACTTTTTTTATTATTATTATACTTTGTCGCTGTCTCCCGCGTTTGCGAGGTAGCGCAAGGAAACAGACGAAAGAAATGGCCCCCCCCCCCATACACATGTATATACATACGTCCACACACGCAAATATATATACCTACACAGCTTTCCATGGTTTACCCCAGACGCTTCACATGCCTTGATTCAATCCACTGACAGCACGTCAACCCCGGTATACCACATCGCTCAAATTCACTCAATTCCCTGCCCTCCTTTCACCCTCCTGCATGTTCAGGCCCCGATCACACAAAATCTTTTTCACTCCATCTTTCCACCTCCAATTTGGTCTCCCTCTTCTCCTCGTTCCCTCCACCTCCGACACATATATCCTCTTGGTCAATCTTTCCTCACTCATTCTCTCCATGTGCCCAAACCACTTCAAAACACCCTCTTCTGCTCTCTCAACCACGCTCTTTTTATTTCCACACATCTCTCTTACCCTTACGTTACTCACTCGATCAAACCACCTCACACCACACATTGTCCTCAAACATCTCATTTCCAGCACATTCATCCTCCTGCGCACAACTCTATCCATAGCCCACGCCTCGCAACCATACAACATTGTTGGAACCACTATTCCTTCAAACATACCCATTTTTGCTTTCCGAGATAATGTTCTCGACTTCCACACATTCTTCAAGGCTCCCAGATTTTTCGCCCCCTCCCCCACCCTATGATCCACTTCCGCTTCGATGGTTCCATCCGCTGCCAGATCCACTCCCAGATATCTAAAACACTTCACTTCCTCCAGTTTTTCTCCATTCAAACTCACCTCCCAATTGACTTGACCCTCAACCCTACTGTACCTAATAACCTCGCTCTTATTCATATTTACTCTTAACTTTCTTCATTCACACACTTTACCAAACTCAGTCACCAGCTTCTGCAGTTTCTCAAATGAATCAGCCACCAGGGCTGTATCATCAGCGAACAACAACTGACTCACTTCCCAAGCTCTCTCATCCACAACAGACTTCATTCTTGCCCCTCTTTCCAAAACTCTTGCATTCACCTCCCTAACAACCCCATCCATAAACAAATTAAACAACCATGGAGACATCACACACCCCTGTCGCAAACCTACATTCACTGAGAACCAATCACTTTCCTCTCTTCCTACACGTACACATGGCTTACATCCTCGATAAAAACTTTTCACTGCTTCTAACAACTTGCCTCCCACACCATATATTCTTAATACCTTCCACAGAGCATCTCTATCAACTCTATCATATGCCTTCTCCAGATCCATAAATGCTACACACAAATCCATTTGCTTTTCTAAGTATTTCTCGCATACATTCTTCAAAGCAAACACCTGATCCACACATCCTCTACCACTTCTCAACCACACTGCTCTTCCCCAATCTGATGCTCTGTACATGCCTTCACCCTCTCAATCAATACCCTCCCATATAATTTGCCAGGAATACTCAACAAACTTATACCTCTCTAATTTGAGCACTCACTCTTATCCTCTTTGCCTTTGTACAATGGCACTATGCACGCATTCCGCCAATCCTCAGGCACCTCACCATGAGTCATACGTACATTGAATAACCTTACCAACCAGTCAACAATACAGTCACCCCCTTTTTTGATAAATTCCACTGCAATACCATCCAAACCTGCTGCCTTGCCGGCTTTCATCTTCCGCAAAGATTTTACTACCTCTTCTCTGTTTATCAAATCATTTTCCCTAACCCTCGCACTTTGCACAACACCTCGACCAAAACACCCTATATCTGCCACTCTATCATCAAACACATTCAACAAACCTTGAAAATACTCACTCCATCTCCTTCTCACATCACCACTATTTGTTATCACCTCCCCATTTGCGCCCTTCTCTGAAGTTCCCATTTGCTCCCTAGTCTTACGCACTTTATTTACCTCCTTCCAGTACATCTTTTTATTCTCCCTAAAATTTAATGATACTCTCTCACCCCAACTCTCATTTGCCCTTTTTTTCACCTCTTGCACCTTTCTCTTGACCTCCTGTCTCTTTCTTTTATACGTCTCCCACTCAATTTCATTTTTTCTCTGCAAAAATCGTCCAAATGCCTCTCTCTTCTCTTTCACTAATACTCTTACTTCTTCATCCCACCACTCATTACCCTTTCTAATCAACCCACCTCCCACTCTTCTCATGCCACAAGCATCTTTTGCGCAATCCATCACTGATTCCCTAAATACATCCCATTCCTCCCCCACTCCCCTTACTTCCATTGTTCTCACCTTTTTCCATTCTGTACTCAGTCTCTCCTGGTACTTCCTCACACAAGTCTCCTTCCCAAGCTCACTTACTCTCACCACCTTCTTCACCCCAACATTCACTCTTCTTTTCTGAAAACTTATACAAATCTTCACCTTAGCCTCCACAAGATAATGATCAGACATCCCTCCAGTTGCACCTCTCAGCACATTAACATCCAAAAGTCTCTCTTTCGCGCGCCTGTCAATTAACACGTAATCCAATAACGCTCTCTGGCCATCTCTCCTACTTACTTAAGTATACTTATGTATATCTCGCTTTTTAAACCAGGTATTCCCAATCATCAGTCCTTTTTCAGCACATAAATCTACAAGCTCTTCACCATATATATATATATATATATATATATATATATATATATATATATATATATATATATATATATATATATATATATATATATACTTTTTTTATTATTATTATACTTTGTCGCTGTCTCCCGCGTTTGCGAGGAAGCGCAAGGAAACAGACGAAAGAAATGGCCCCCCCCCATACGCATGTATATACATACGTCCACACACGCAAATATATATACCTACACAGCTTTCCATGGTTTACCCCAGACGCTTCACATGCCTTGATTCAATCCACTGACAGCACGTCAACCCCGGTATACCACATCGCTCCAATTCACTCTATTCCCTGCCCTCCTTTCACCCTCCTGCATGTTCAGGCCCCGATCACACAAAATCTTTCTCACTCCATCTTTCCACCTCCAATTTGGTCTCCCTCTTCTCCTTGTTCCCTCCACCTCCGACACATATATCCTCTTGGTCAATCTTTCCTCACTCATTCTCTCCATGTGCCCAAACCACTTCAAAACACCCTCTTCTGCTCTCTCAACCACGCTCTTTTTATTTCCACACATCTCTCTTACCCTTACGTTACTCACTCGATCAAACCACCTCACACCACACATTGTCCTCAAACATCTCATTTCCAGCACATTCATCCTCCTGCGCACAACTCTATCCATAGCCCACGCCTCGCAACCATACAACATTGTTGGAACCACTATTTCTTCAAACATACCCATTTTTGCTTTCCGAGATAATGTTCTCGACTTCCACACATTCTTCAAGGCCCCCAGAATTTTCGCCCCCTCCCCCACCCTATGATCCACTTCCGCTTCCATGGTTCCATCCGCTGCCAGATCCACTGCCAGATATCTAAAACACTTCACTTCCTCCAGTTTTCCTCCATTCAAACTCACCTCCCAGTTGACTTGACCCTCAACCCTACTGTACCTAATAACCTTGCTCTTATTCACATTTACTCTTAACTCTCTTCTTCCACACACTTTACCAGACTCAGTCACCAGTTTCTGCAGTTTCTCACATGAATCAGCCACCAGCGCTGTATCATCAGCGAACAACAACTGACTCACTTCCCAAGCTCGCTCATCCCCAACAGACTTCATACTTGCCCCTCTTTCCAAAACTCTTGCATTTACCTCCCTAACAACCCCATCCATAAACAAATTAAACAACCATGGAGACATCACACACCCCTGCCGCAAACCTACATTCACTGAGAACCAATCACTTTCCTCTCTTCCTACACGTACACATGCCTTACATCCTCGATAAAAACTTTTCACTGCTTCTAACAACTTTCCTCCCACACCATATATTCTTAATACCTTCCACAGAGCATCTCTATCAACTCTATCATATGCCTTCTCCAGATCCATAAATGCTACATACAAATTCATTTGCTTTTCTAAGTATTTCTCACATACATTCTTCAAAGCAAACACCTGATCCACACATCCTCTACCACTTCTGAAACCACACTGCTCTTCCCCAATCTGATGCTCTGTACATGCCTTCACCCTCTCAATCAATACCCTCCCATATAATTGACCAGGAATACTCAACAGACTTATACCTCTGTAATTTGAGCACTCACTCTTATCCCCTTTGCCTTTGTACAATGGCACTATGCACGCATTCCGCCAATCCTCAGGCACCTCACCATGAGTCATACATACATTAAATAACCTTACCAACCAGTCAACAATACAGTCACCCCCTTTTTTAATAAATTCCGCTGCAATACCATCCAAACCTGCTGCCTTGCCGGCTTTCATCTTCCGCAAAGCTTTCACTACCTCTTCTCTGGTTACCAAATCATTTTCCCTAACCCTCTCACTTTGCGCACCACCTCGACCAAAACTCCCTATATCTGCCACTCTATCATCAAACACATTCAGCAAACCTTCAAAATACTCACTCCATCTCCTTCTCACATCACCACTACTTGTTATCACCTCCCCATTTGCGCCCTTCACTGAAGTTCCCATTTGCTCCCTTGTCTTACGCACTTTATTTACCTCTTTCCAGAACATCTTTTTATTCTCCCTAAAATTTAATGATACTCTCTCACCCCAACTCTCATTTGCCCTCTTTTTCACCTCTTGCACCTTTCTCTTGACCTCCTGTCTCTTTCTTTTATACATCTCCCACTCAATTGCATTTTTTCCCTGCAAAAATCGTCCAAATGCCTCTGTCTTCTCTTTCACTAATACCCTTACTTCTTCATCCCACCACTCACTACCCTTTCTAATTAACCCACCTCCCACTCTTCTCATGCCACAAGCATCTTTTGCGCAATCCATCACTGATTCCCTAAATACATCCCATTCCTTCCCCACTCCCCTTCCTTCCATTGTTCTCACCTTTTTCCATTCTGTACTCAGTATATATATATATATATATATATATATATATATATATATATATATATATATATATATATATATATATATATATATATATATATTCTTCTCGTTTTTTTCCACATCTTACACATATATCCTCTTTTTCAATCTTTCCTCACTCATTTTCTCTATGTGACCAAACCATTTCAATACGCCCCCTTCTACTCCCTCAACCACACTCTTTTTATTAACATACCTCTCTCTTGCCCTTTCATTACTTGATCAAACCACCTCATACCACCTATTGTCCTGAAACGTTTCATTTCTATTACCCATGCCTCGCAACTATATAACATTGTTGAAACCGCTATTCCTTCAAAATACCCATATATGTTCTCCGTGATAACGTTTTCGTCTTCCACACATTCTTCAACGCTCGCAGAACCTTCGCCTCTCCGACACCGTTACTCTCTTCCGCTTATATTGTTCCATCCACTGCTAAATTTACTCTCAGATATCTAAAACACTTCACTTCTTTCAGTTTCTCTCAATTCAATCTTAACTCCCAATTGACTTGTTTCTCAACTCTACTGAACCTAATAACCTTGCTCCTACTCACATTTACTCTCAGCTTTCTTCTTTCACACACTTAAGCAAACTCAGTCACCAGCTTCTACAGTTTCTCACCCGAATCAGCCTCCAGCGCTGTATATTCAGCGAATAACAACTGACTCACTTCCCTAGCCATCTCATCCAAAACAGACTGCATACTAGTCCCTCGCTCTAAAACTCTTGCATTCATCTTCTTAACCACCTCATCCATAAACCAATTAAACAACCAAGGAGACATTACGCTCCCCTGCCGCAAACTGACATTGATTGGAGCTAATCACTTTTCTTTCTTCCTACTCGTACATTTGCCTTACATCCTCGATAAAAACTTTCCATTGTTTCTAGCAACTTACATACCATACTATATAATCTTAATACCTTCCACAGAGCATCTCTATCACCTCTATCATATGCCTTCTCCAGATCCATAAATGCTACATAAAAATCCATTTGAATTGTAAGTATTTCTCACATACATTCTTCAAAGGATACACCACATATCCTTTACCACTTTTGAAACCACACTACTCTTCCCCAATCAGATGCTCTGTCCATGGCTGACCCTCTCGATCAATACACTCCCATATAGTTTCATAGGAATATTCAACAAAGTTTTACGTCTGCAATTCGACCCGTCACCTTTATCCCCTTTGCCTTTGCAGAATGGCAGCATGCATTCATTCGCCAAACCTCAGGCACTTCATCATGAACCATACATACATTGAACATCCTCATCAACCAGTCAACAACGCAGTCACCCCATTTTTGCTAAATTCCACAGCAATGTCAACCCCGCCCCCTTGCCGGCTTTTATCTTTCTCAAAGCCTTCACTACCTCTTCTTTGTTTGCCCAATCACTCTCCGTGACTCACTTCGGACACCACCTCGACCAGAACACCCTATATCTGCCACTATCATCAAACACATTCAATAAACCTTTAAAATACTCACTCCATCTCTCCCTTACTTCACCATTACTTGTAATAACTTTCTTATTTGTCCCCTTCACCGATGTTCCCATTTGTTTTCTGTCTTACGCACTTTATTTACCTCCTTCCAAAACATTTTCTAATTCTCCTTAAAATCTAATGGTACTCTCACCCCAACTCTCATTTGTTCTCTTTTTCACTTCTCGCACCTTTCTGTTGACCTCTTGCCTCTTTCTTTCAGGCATCTCCCAGTCATTCGCACTATTTCCCTAGAAATCATCATCCAAATGCCTCTCTCTTCTCTTTCACTAACAATCTTACTTCTTCATCCCACCACTCACTACCCTTTCTAATCTGACCATCTCTCACCTTTCTCATGCCACAAGTATCTTTTCCGCAAGCCATCAGTGCTTCCCTAAATACATCCGACCCCTTCCCCACTCCCATTACGTCATTTGCTCTCACCTTTTTAGATTCTGCACTCAATATCTCCAGGTACTTCCTCACACAAGTCTCCTTTCCAAGCTCACTTACTCTTACCACTCTCTTTACCCTAACATTCTCTCTTCTATTCTGAAAACATCTACAAATCTTCACCTTCGCCTTTACAAAATAATGATCAGACATCTCTCCAGTTGCCTTTCTCAGCATATTAACATCCAAAAGTCTCTATTTCACGCGCCTATCAATTATCACGTAATCCAATAATGGTCTCTGGCCATCTCTCCTAGTTACATACGTATACTTATGTATATCTCCATTTTCATAAACCAGGTATTCTTAATCACCAGTCCTTTTTCAGCACATAAATCTACAAGCTCTTCACCATTTCCATTTACAACACTTAACACCACATGTACACCAATTATACCCTCAACCGCCACATCACTCACCTTTGTATTCAAATTACCCAGCACTATAACCCGGTCTCGTGCATCAAAGCTGCTAACACACTTACTCAGCTTGTCCCAAAACACTTGCCTCTCATGATCTTTCTTCTCATGACCAGGTGTATAGGCACCAATAATCATCCTTCTCTCCATCCACTTTTAGTTTACTCACCTCAATCTAGAGTTTACTTTCTTACACTCTATTGCATACTCCTGCAACTCCTGCTTTAAGAGTAGTGCTACTCCTTCCTTTGCTTTTATCCTCTGAATAACCCCTGAATTCACTCCCAAGACCTTTCCAAACCACTCTTTCCCTTTACCCTTGGGCTTCGTTTCACTCATAGCCAAAACATTCGGGCTCCTTTCCTCAAACATACTACCTATTTCTCCTTTTTTTTCATCTTGGTTATATCCACACACATCTAAACACCCCAATCTGAGCCTTTGAGGATGCATAACTCCTTCTTCTGTTTCCCCTTTAAGAAAGTTAAAATACAAGGAGGCACTACCTCGCTGACGCGGGAAGTGGCGAATATGTATGAAAGAAGTAACACCACGTCTACCGGAAGCGGCGAAACAATTGCGTAATAGTAAGAGGATCGTTGTGAGACGTTCAGACGAGTCAAACACTTACGTCATCCTTGATCGAAATTATTACTTAGTGAAATGCGGTATCATTATGGAAGATCAAAAACGATTTTAATAGATTTCAAGAAATCACACCTCGGATAGACTCAAAGAGCGCCTTAACTCATTAATTACGGCTACGAATGCTGTGAAAAATAAAAATGAAGTTGATCTAAAGGATGACCTTGAACCAGGATATTTCTATGGGAACCTCAAAACGCTGAACCTGACAATCCTCTAAGGCCGATCATCTCCCAGATCCAATCACCTACCTACAGGTTAACCACGAAGCTAAACAAATTGATTTTTACCAGACATTCCTACAACTTACTTCCTACGATCGACTGAAGAGTTTATTGACATCCTTAAAGATAAAGAACCGCATGACATCACAACTTCCCTGAATGTGGAATCTGTTTTCACAGACGTAACGGTGGAGAGGACAATAGACATCATCTTGGATTACGTTTACATTGACCAGAACAAAGAAATGTTACGTGGCTGCACCATGAAAGCACCGTACAGATGTACGCAAGGTAAGCTTTATCGGCAAGTGGACGGAATAGCCATGGGGTTTCCCCTGGGCGTTCTCTATGCGCAGGCATTTTGTCCTTTGTCGAAGCTACAAAACTACGGTCTGAGAGCATGACACCTCAGATTTACTGCAGATATATACACGACATTTATATCTGCGTGAATAACTTAAACTCATTGGTAAACCTCCGCAATCGACCCCAAGAAACTTTAGGCTTAAGATTTACAGTAGAGCTGAATAATAATTGTAAGATTACTTTCTTGAATGTAATGGTGAGTGCCACAACAGGATCTCTCGTGACTGACGTTTACAGAAAGTCCACCAGCCAAGGTAAATGTATGAATGGAATAAGTGAACGCACTCAGAGTTACAAGAAGAATGTCATTCGTGCATACCTGAGAAAAGCGATCAAGTTGTGCTCAACCTGGCAACTTCTACACCAAGAACTTCGACGTGTCCGGCAAATGTTAATTAGCCGTGGATATTCAAATACTGAATTTGATACCATTGTGAACAACATGCTAGAACAGCATCTTGTGGCAAGCATTAAAGTTCATTACAGGAGCACATTTACGACAACATGTCGAAAGGACGTGAAGGTTATTGTGACCAGAAACTGCACGGCGATTGATAAAGACAAGGATATTAGTCAGATGATATACTACAACAATCCGAAAACATGTCCACTCATAATGAACAACATTATGGTAGGTCGGTCTGGTACCATAATTTGTACGGATGTGATCTATGAGCACCGGTGCAGTACTAGAGACTATCAGCCCCACTACATAACCGCCCTGGACATACAACCTGCACCCTGAGCCATCGCTTCTCGCTTCGCTTACAAGAAGGTGAAATTAAACACCATGAACAAAAGCATGGAACAAGACGAACGATAGAGATTATAGTGAATAACACTAAAATCATTACTAATTGCAGTGACCGGATGAGGCGACAGATATTAGAAGTCTTTCACATTAGAGAGAAAGCACCTGTCATCAACATCCAGACAAATATGACCATCGCCATACAGCTCTTTGATGACCCGCCAATAAGACATAGACTTAATGCTGTTTTAGGACGGATGGGAGACTTAATCGACCCGCCATAAGCTACCGAGTCCACCAACTTAGGAGAAGAGAAAGTGTCACTGATCTACTCGGTCCTGGATTACACCCGGACAACAACGGTCTCCCTTGGCCCTACTTAATGTGTTCAGTGAAGGACTATCTATATTCCTAGCTCTTTTAATATTGCTCTGTGTTTCTTCAACTGTAAGTTTTTCCATATTTCTGACTCCATTTTTGAATTAGGTTGTAACTCATACTGTCCATCATGAAATTGCTGATCTGAATCGCTTTCAGTGTTTTCCCTTAATTTTATGTGTCATGTACTATGGGTTTTTCTGAGTGTTTTTCTTATATACAATATGTTTACGTTTTACATTTCAAATTCAAGTTTTGTGACGCAGACTGTTCTCTTCTTTTTAGATCCCTGATGATGCCTCTGTGAAGAAGAAAGTTTAATGGAAATGAAATAGATAATTTTCGATATCAGGTGTTTGAGCAAACACCTCATGGTAGAATGATATTGTGAAACTAGAGAACATAAGAAAGATTAATAGGTTTAAGTATGCTGTCTTATTCAGTTTTATGTGCATTAGAGAAAACCTGCTCCCAGGTTACACATGACAAGTTCCCAGGCACATTTTCGTATAAGGATCACATCGTCAGGGTAGATACAAGACAGAAATATGACAGTTGCTCGATATAAAAAAAAGAGACACAGGTAGGACGCCATTTGGTAAACAAGTGTCTACTAAAATGGAGGTTGGGCGCGTTCAGGTCTGGCAACAGGCGTATTATATAATTTATCATATGGACAAAAAATGGATATTTTTAGAAATTTTACGAACAATAAAGCTGTCCAATTGGTATAGACCTTTACTAATATTAGTGTTACAGTTCTTTATGTATTAAATGATTGAAGATTCAGTGATATTTATCGTGTACGGGAGTTGGAGTTAATAAATGGGATGGCATTACTCCAGTCAATACTATGATCATATTTTTTGGCATAATTAAACAAGGCATTTAATTCTTTCCTTGTTCATATACTACATCTATGTTTCTTCAGTATAAAAGAAAGATCCTTACCAATCTGCCAAACTTAAAACTTATTGCAATTTTACATGATACACTATGCAGCCTGCAGAACTTTCCGTTGAGTTCCTGATTAAGATATTCTTTATACCATTGTTATTGTTGAAAACAACATTTACTTTAATGGATTTAAGCAACATGGGAAGTAATATAAACTATTACCAATAATATTCGCTTACCATATACTGAATAAAGTATTCATGACACCTTAATGTGGAATAAAAACCATAAATAAAGAACAAAGAGAATTACTTGTTGTATTTCTCTGGGAAAACCATCTGACGAGGCAATATGATGAGGCCTCGGGCCGGGGTCCAGGATGCAACACGTACAATCTCCGCTCCTCTGGGGCCGTAGGGCATGTGGCAGTACACAACACACCTATGAGGAGATGCATCTTATAAAAGATAAGCTATATAGTTAAGAATGTAGAATATCATTCAAATATCATTCAAGATTATGTCTAGAACGTTGAAATTGTAACAAAATATAACAAAAGATTTTGAGTGATCGGGGCCTAAACATACAGGAGGGTGAAGGGCGTGCAAAGAATAGAAAGAATTGGAATGATGTGGTATACCGGGGTTGACTTGCTGTCACTGGATTGAACCAAGGTATGTGAGGCGTCTGGGGTAAACCATGGACAGTTTTGTGGAGCCTGGATGTAGAAAGGGAGCTGTGGATTCGGTGCGTTACACATGACAGCTAGAGACTGAGTGTGAACGAATATGGCACTTGTTGTCTTTTCCTAGCGTTACCTCGTGTGCGAGAAGGGGGAGGGGGGTGCAGTTTCATGTATAGCGGGGTGGCGAAAAGAATGTATGAAAGCAGCAAGTACGAATACATATATATACTTCCCACGCATTCCTCACGTGTCGTAGAAGGCGACTAAAGGGGACGAGAGCGGGGGGGCCAGAAACCCTCCCCTCCCTGTATTTTAACTTTCTAAAAGGGGAAACAGAAGGAGTCACACAGGGAGTGCTCATCCTCCTCGAAGGCTCAGATTAGGGTGTCTAAATATGTGTGGATGTAACCAAGATGAGAAAAAAGGAGAGATAGGTAGTATGTTTGAGGAAAGAAACCTGGATGTTCTGGCTCTGAGTGAAACGAAGCTCAAGGGTAAAGGAGAAGAGTGGTTTGGGAATGACTCGGGAGTAAAGTCAGGGGTTAGTGAGAGGACAAGAGCAAGGGAAGGAGTAGCACTACTCCTGAATCAGGAGTTGTGGGAGTATGTGATAGAGTGTAAGAAAGTAAATTCTAGATTGATATGGGTACAACTGAAAGTTGATGGAGACAGATAGGTGATTATCGGTGAATATGCACCTGGGCATGAGAAGAACGATCATGAGAGGCAAGTGTTTTGGGAGCAGCTGAATGAGTGTGTTAGTGGTTTTGATGCAGGAAACCGGGTTATAGTGATGGGTGATTTGAATGCAAAGGTGAGTAATGTGGCAGTTGAGGGAATGATTGGTATACATGGGGTGTTCAGTGTTGTAAATGGAAATGGTGAAGAGCTTGTAGATTTATGTGCTGAAAAAGGACTGGTGATTGGAAATAACTGGTTTAAAAAGCGAGTTATACATAAGTATACGTATGTAAGTAGGAGAGATGGCCCAAGAGCATTATTGCATTACGTGTTAATTGATAGGCGCGCGAAAAAGAGACTTTTGGATATTAATGTGTTGTGAGGTGCAACTGGATGGATGTCTCATCATTATCTTGTCGAGGCGAATGTGAAGATTTTTATGGGTTCTCAGAAAAGAAAAGAGAATGTTGGGGTGAAGAGAGTGGTGAGAGTAAGTGAGCTTGGGAAGGAGACTTGTGTGAGGAAGTACTAGGAGCGACTGAGTACAGAATGGAAAACATGAGAACAAAGGAGGTAAGGGGAGTGGGGGAAGAATGGGATGTATTTAGGGAAGCAGTAATGGCTTGCGCAAAAGATGCTTATGGCATGAGAAGAGTGGGAGGTGGGCAGATTAGAAAGGGTAGTGAGTGATGGGATGAAGAAGTAAGATTATTAATGAAAGAGAAGAGAGAGGCATTTGGACGATTTTTGCAGTGAAAAAATGCAAATGAGTGGGAGATGTATAAAAGAGAAAGGCAAGAAGTGAAGAGAAAGGTGCAAGAGGTGAAAAAGAGAACAGATGAGAGTTGGGGTGAGAGAGTATCATTAAATTTTAGGGAGAATAAAAAGATGTTTTGGAAGGAAGTAAATAAAGTGCGTAAGACGAGGGAGCAAATGGGAACTTCAGTGAAGGGGGCTAATGGGGAGGTGATAACAAGTAGTGGTGATGTAAGAAGGAGATGGAGTGAGTATTTTGAAGGTTTGTTGAATGTGTTTGATGATAGAGTGGCAGATATAGGGTGTTTTGGTCGAGGTGGTGTGCAAAGTGAGAGGGTAAGGGAAAATGATTTGGTAAACAGAGAAGAGGTAGTAAAAGCTTTGCGGAAGATGAAAGCCGGCAAGGCAGCAGGTTTGGATGGTATTGCAGTGGAATTTATTAAAAAAGGGGGTGACTATATTGTTCACTGGTTGGTAAGGTTATTTACTGTATGTATGATTCAAGGTGAGGTGCCTGAGGATTGGCGGAATGCTTCCATAGTGCCATTGTACAAAGGCAAAGGGGATAAGAGTGAGTGCTCAAAATACAGAGGTATAAGTTTGTTGAGTATTCCTGGTAAATTAAATGGGAGGGTATTGATTGACAGGGTGAAGGCATGTACCGAGCAGCAGACTGGGGAAGAGCATTGTTGTTTCATAAGTGGTAGAGGATGTGTGGATCAGGTGTTTGCTTTGAAAAATGTATGTGAGAATTCCTTTGAAAAGCAAATGGATTCGTATGTAGCATTTATGGATCTGGAGAAGGCATATGATAGAATTGATAGAGATGATCTGTGGAAGGTACTAAGAATATATGGTGTGGGAGGCAAGTTGATAGAAGCAGTGAAAAGTTTTTATCGAGGATGTAAGGCATGTGAACGTGTAGGAAGAGAGGAAAGTGATTGGTTCTCAGTGAATGTAGGTTTGCGGCAGGGGTGGGTGATGTCTCCATGGTTGTTTAATTTGTTTATGGATGGAGTTGTTAGTGAGGTGAATCCAAGAGTTTTGGAAAGAGGGGCAAGTATGCAGTCTGTTGTGGATGAGAGAGCTTGGGAAGTGAGTCAGTTGTTGTTCGCTGATGATACAGCGTTGGTGGCTGATTCATGTGAGAAACCCGCAGAAGCTGGTGAATGAGTTTGGTAAAGTGTGTGAAAGAAGAAAGTTAAGAGTAAATGTGAATAAGAGCAAGGTTAATAGGTACAGTAGGGTTGAGGGTCAAGTCAAATAGAGGTAAGTTTGAATGGAGAAAAACTGGAGGAAGTAAAGTGTATTAGATATCTGGGAGTGGATCTGGCAGCGAATGGAACCATGGAAGAGGAAGTGAATCATAGAGTGTGGGAGAGGGCAAAAATTCTGCGAGCCTTGAAGAATGTGTGGAAGTCGAGAACATTATCTCGGAAAGCAAAAATGGGTGTGTTTGAAGGAACAGTGGTTCCAACAATGTTGTATGGTTGCGAGGCGTGAGCTATGAATAGAGTTGTGCACAGGAGGGTGGATGTGTTGGAAATGAGATGTTTGAGGAAAATATGTGCTGTGAGGTGGTTTGATCGAGTAAGTAATGTAAGGGTAAGAGAGATGTGTGGAAATAAAAAGTGTTGTTGAGAGAGCAGAGGAGGGTATACCACATTGATCCAATTCACTCTATTCCTTGCCCTCCTTTCACCCTCCTGCATGTTCAGGCCCCGATCACACAAAATCTTTTTCACTCCATCTTTCCACCTCCAGTTTGGTCTCCCACTTCTCCTCGTTCCCTCCACCTCCGACACATATATCCTCTTGGTCAATCTTTCCTCACTCATTCTCTCCATGCGCCCAAACCATTTCAAAACAACCTCTTCTGCTCTCTCAACCACGCTCTTTTTATTTCCACACATCTCTCTAACCCTTACGTTACTTACTCGATCAAACCACCTCACACAACACATTGTCCTCAAACATCTCATTTCCAGCACATCCATCCTCCTGCGCACAACTCTATCCATAGCCCACGCCTCACAACCATACAACATTGTTGGAACCACTATTCCTTCAAACATAACCATTTTTGCTTTCCGAGATAAAGTTCTCGACTTCCATACATTCTTCAAGGCTCCCAGAATTTTCGCCCCCTCCCCCACCCTATGATCCACTTCCTCTTCCATGGTTCCATCCGCTGCCAGATCCACTCCCAGATATCTAATACACTTTACTTCCTCCAGTTTTTCTCCATTCAAACTTACCTCCCAATTGACTTGACCCTCAACCCTACTGTACCTAATAACCTTGCTCTTATTCACATTTACTCTTAAATTTCTTCTTTCACACACTTTACCAAACTCACTCACCAGCTTCTGCAGTTTCTCACATGAATCAGCCAGCAGCGCTGTATCATCATCAGTGTTTTGAAATGGTTTGGGCACATGGAGAGAATGAGTGAGGAAAGATTGACCAAGAGGATATATGTGTCGGAGGTGGAGGGAAAGAGGAGAAGAGGGAGACCAAATTGGAGGTGGAAAGATGGAGTGAAAAAGATTTTGTGTGATCGGGGCTGAACATGCAGGAGGGTGAAAGGAAGGCAAGGAATAGAGTTAATTGAAGCGATGTGGTATACCGGGGTTGACGTGCTGTCAGTGGATTGAATCAGGCATGTGAAGCGTCTGGGGTAAACCATGGAAAGCTGTGTAGGTAAGTATATTTGCGTGTGTGGACGTATGTATATACATGTGTATGGGGGTTGGTTGGGCCATTTCTTTCGTCTGTTTCCTTGCGCTACCTCGCAAACGCGGGAGTCAGCGACAAAGCAAAAAAAAAAAAAAAAAAAAAAAATATGTATATATATATATATATATATATATATATATATATATATATATATATATATATATATATATATATATATATATATATATATTATAATATATATATATATATATATATATATATAATATATATATATATATATATATATATATATATATATATATATATGTATATATATATATATATATATATATATATATATATATATATATATATATATATATATATATATATATATATATATATACATATATATATATATGTATTGTTGACTAGTTGGTAAGGTTATTTAATGTATGTATGACTCATGGTGAGGTGCCTGAGGATTGGCGGAATGCGTGCATAGTGCCATTGTACAAAGGCAAAGGGGATAAGAGTGAGTGCTCAAATTACAGAGGTATAAGTTTGTTGAGTATTCCTGGTAAATTATATGGGAGGGTATTGATTGAGAGGGTGAAGGCATGTACAGAGCATCAGATTGGGGAAGAGCAGTGTGGTTTCAGAAGTGGTAGAGGATGTGTGGATCAGGTGTTTGCTTTGAAGAATGTATGTGAGAAATACTTAGAAAAGCAAATGGATTTGTATGTAGCATTTATCGATCTGGAGAAGGCATATGATAGAGTTGATAGAGATGCTCTGTGGAAGGTATTAAGAATATATGGTGTGGGAGGAAAGTTGTTAGAAGCAGTGAAAAGTTTTTTATCGAGGATGTAAGGCATGTGTACGTGTAGGAAGAGAGGAAAGTGATTGGTTCTCAGTGAATGTAGGTTTGCGGCAGGGGTGTGTGATGTCTCCATGGTTGTTTAATTTGTTTATGGATGGGGTTGTTAGGGAGGTAAATGCAAGAGTTTTGGAAAGAGGGGCAAGTATGAAGTCTGTTGGGGATGAGAGAGCTTGGGAAGTGAGTCAGTTGTTGTTCGCTGATGATACAGCGCTGGTGGCTGATTCATGTGAGAAACTGCAGAAGCTGGTGACTGAGTTTGGTAAAGTATGTGGAAGAAGAAAGTTAAGAGTAAATGTGAATAAGAGCAAGGTTGTTAGGTACAGTAGGGTTGAGGGTCAAGTCAATTGGGAGGTGAGTTTGAATGGAGAAAAACTGGAGGAAGTGAAGTGTTTTAGATATCTGGGAGTGGATCTGGCAGCTGATGGAACCATGGAAGCGGAAGTGGATCATAGGGTGGGGGAGGGGGCGAAAATTCTGGGAGCCTTGAAGAATGTGTGGAAGTCGAGAACATTATCTCGGAAAGCAAATATGGGTATGTTTGAAGGAATAGTGGTTCCAACAATGTTGTATGGTTTCGAGGCGTGGGCTATGGATAGAGTTGTGCGCAGGAGGATGGATGTGCTGGAAATGAGATGTTTGAGGACAATGTGTGGTGTGAGGTGGTTTGATTGAGTGAGTAACGTAAGGGTAAGAGAGATGTGTGGAAATAAAAAGAGCGTGGTTGAAAGAGCAGAAGAGGGTGTTTTGAAGTGGTTTGGGCACATGGAGAGGATGAGTGAGGAAAGATTGACCAAGAGGATATATGTGTCGGAGGTGGAGGGAGCAAGGAGAAGAGGGAGACCAAATTGGAGGTGGAAAGATGGAGTGAAAAAGATTTTGTGTGATCGGGGCCTGAACATGCAGGAGGGTAAAAGGAGGGCAAGGAATAGAGTGAATTGGAGCGATGTGGTATACCGGGGTTGACGTGCTGTCAGTGGATTGAATCAAGGCATGTGAAGCGTCTGGGGTAAACCATGGAAAGCTGTATAGGTATGTATATTTGCGTGTGTGGACGTATGTATATACATGTGTATGGGGGGTGGGTTGGGCCATTTCTTTCGTCTGTTTCCTTGCGCTACCTCGCAGACGCGGGAGACAGCGACGAAGTATGAAAAAAAAAAATATATATATGTATATATATATATATATATATATATATATATATATATATATATATATATATATATATATATATATATATATATATATATATATATATATATATATATATATATATATATATATATATATTTATATATATATATATATATATATATATATATATATATATATATATATATATATATATATATATATATATACATATATATCTATATATATATATATATATATATAGATTTTGAGTGAACGGGGCCTGAACATGCAGGAGGCTGAAAGGCGGGTAAGCAATAGAGTGAATTGGATCGATGTGGTATCCCGGGGGTTGACGTGCTGTCAGTGGATTGAATCAGGGCAGTGAAGGCGTCTGGGGGCAAACCATGGGAAAGTTGTGGGGAGGCCTGGATTGTGGAAAGGGAGCTGTGGTTTCGGTATTATTGCATGACAGCTAGAGACTGAGTGTGAACGAATGGGGCCCTTTTGTTGTTTTTCCTACGTTACCTGGGGCAAATGAGGGGAGGGGGGTTTAAATTATTATTATAAATTTATTAAAAAATTTATAAAAAATAAAGAATAAATATTTTATACTTCCCACCCCCTTTCCCCCTCACGGGTCGTAGAAGGCGCCTAAAGGGCCCCGGAAAAAGGGGGGTTTTGCGCCAGAAAACCGGGGCCTCCCCTCCCCTGTATTTTAACTTTTAAAAAAAAAAAAAAAAAAAAAAAAAGGGGAAAGAAGAAAAAGGGTCACAAAAAAGGGAGGCTCTTAAATCCTCCTCGAATCAGATAAAGGGGGGCCTAAATTTTTATGGGTGGATGTAACCAAATGATGAGAAAAAAGGAGAGATAGGTAGTATGTTTGAGGAAAGAACCTGAATGTTTTGTCTCTGAGTGAACGAAGCTCAAGGGTAAAGGGAAGAGGGGTTTGGGGAAATGTTTTGGGAGTAAAGGTCAGGGGTTGGGTGAGGGACAAGAGCAAGGGGGAAAGAGTAGCAGTACTCCTGAAACAGGAGTTGTGGGAGTATGGTGATAGATGTAAGAAAGTAAATTTTTGATTATATGGGTAAAATTGAATTTTTATGGAGAAGATGGTGATTATGGTGAATATGCCCTGGGCATGAGAAGAAAGATCATGAGAGGCAAGTGTTTTGGGAGCAGCTGAATGGTGTGTTAGTGGTTTTGATGCACGAGACCGGGTTATAGTGATGGGTGATTTGAATGCAAAGGTGGTAATTTTGGCATTGAGGGAATAATTGGTATACATGGGGTGTTCAGTGTTGTAAATGGAAATGGTGAAGAGCTTGTAATTTATGTGCTGAAAAGGACTGGTGATTGGAATACCGGGTTTAAAAAGGGGAGTATACATAAGTATACTTTTATAGTAGGAGAGATGGCCAAGAGCGTTATTGGATTACGTGTTAATTGACAGGCGCGCGAAAAAGAGACTTTTGGATTTAATGTGTTGGAGGTGCAACTGGTAGGATGTCTCATCATTTATCTTGTGGAGGCAATGTGAAGATTTTTATGGTTTTCAAAAAGAAGAGGAATGTTGGGGTAAGAGGGTGGTGAGAGTAATTTGAGCTTGGAAGGAGACTTGTGTGAGGAAGTACCAGGAGAGACTGAGTACAGAATGGAAAAAAGTTGACAACAATGGAAGTAAGGGGAGTGGGGGAGGAATGGGATTTATTTAGGGAACAGTAAGGGTTGCGCAAAAGATGCTTTGGCATGAGAAGAGTGGGAGGTGGGTTGATTAGAAAGGGTAGTTAGGGGTGGGAAATGAAGAAGTAAGATTTTAAATGAAAGAGAAGAGAGAGCATTTGGACGATTTTTGCAGGAAAAATGAAATGAGGGGAGATGTATAAAAGAAAAGGAAAAGGAGGTAAGAGAAAGGTGCAAGAGGTGAAAAAGGGAAAAATGAGAGTTGGGGTGAGAGAGTATCATTAAATTTTAGGAGAATAAAAAGATGTTTGGAAGGAGGTTTAAATAAAGTGCGAAAGACAAGGGAGCAAATGGTAACTTCATTGAGGGGGGCGCAAATGGGGAGGTGATAACAAGTAGTGGTGATGTAAGAAGGAGATGGAGTGAGTATTTTGAAGGTTTGTTAAATTGTGTTTGATGATAGAGTGGCAGTTTAGGGGTTTTGGTCAGGGGTGGGGGCAAAGTGAGGGGGTTTAAGGGAAAAGGGTTTTGGGGAAAAACAGAGAAGAGGGAAAGTAAAAGCTTTGCGGAAAGATAAAAGGGCCCCCAAGGCAGAATTTTGGGGGTTTGGTATTTCCCAGGGGAAATTTATTAAAAAAGGGGGTTTTTGATTTGTATTTTTTACGGGTTTGGGGTTAAAGGTTTTTTAAAGGGTATGTATGATTAAAGGTGAGGTCCCCTGAGGATTGGGGGGAATGTTTTTCCTTTGTCCCAAAATTGTACAAAGGAAAAGGGGGATAAGGGGGTGAGTGCTCAAAATTACAGGGGGATTAAGTTTGTTTGAGTTTTTCCGGGTTTAAATTAAATGGGAAAGGGTTTTTGTTTAAAGGGGGTAAAGGATGTCCCCAAAAGCACAGGATTGGGGAAAAAGCATTTTTTGGTTTCAAAGGGGTTTTAGAGGAGTGGTGGATCAGGTGTTTGTTTTGGGAAAAAATGTTGTGAGAATTCCTTTGAAAAGCAAATGGATTCGAAATGTAGCTTTTATGGATCGGAGAAGGCATAGGGAAAAAATTGATGAGAGGGTCTGTGGAAGGTTTAAGAATATATGGTGTGGGGGGCCCAAGTTGATAGAAGCATTTGAAAAGTTTTTTTTAAAGGATGTAAGGCATTTGTAACGTGTAGGAAGAAAAGGAAAATTTTTTTGGGGGTTCTCAGTGAATTTTAGGTTTGCGGCAGGGGTGGGTGATGTCCCATGGTTTTTTAATTTTTTTATGGAGGGGTTTTTTGTTAGGAGGTAAATCCAAGATTTTTGGGAAAAGAGGGGCAAGTTTTTGCGGGTGGGGTTGTGGGATGAGGGGAGTTTTGGGAAAGTGAGTAAAGTTGTTGTTCGCGATGATACAGCGTTGGTGGCTGATTCAGGGGTGGGGAAACCCCCCAAGAAAAGCTGGGGGGGAAGGGGATTTTGGGGTTAAAAGTGTGAAAAAGGGAAGAAAGTTAAGGGTAAATGGGGGAAAAAAGGAGAAGGTTATTGGGGTACAGTAGGGTTGAGGGTAAGTAAAATGGGAGGAAAGTTTAAATGGGGGAAAAACTGGGGAAGGGTAAAGTGTTTTGTATCTGGGAGGGGTTTGGGGCAGCGAGGGGAAACCTTTGGAAGGGGAAGGGGAATCTTTAGGGTGGGGGAGGGGGCAAAAATTCTGGGACCCTTGAAAAATGTGTGGAAGTGGGGAAAAACATTATCTGGGAAAGCCAAAATGGGTTGTTTTGGGAAAGGGGGTTTCCAAAAATTTTTGTATGGTTTCGGGGCCCGGTGGGCTATTGGGGTTTTAGAGTTTGGGGCGCGGGGAGGATGGAGGGGGGGGAAATGAGAGTTTGGGGGAAAAAATAGGGTGCTGTGAGGTGGTTTGTTTGATTTAATTTAATTTTGGGGTAAGAAAAAGATGGGGGGAAAAAATAAAAAGTGGTTTTTGAGAAAAAAGCGGGGGGGGTTATACCACATTGATCCAATTCACTTTTTCCTTTGGGCCCTCCTTTCACCCCCCTGCATGTTCAGGCCCCCGGATCCCCAAAAAATTTCTTTTTCACTCCCATTCTTTCCACCCCCAGTTTGGGTTCTCCCACTTCTCCCCCGTTCCCCCCCACCCCCAAACAATTTTATCCTCTTGGTAAATTTTTCCCCTCACTCATTCTCCCCATGCCCCCAAAACCATTTCAAAACAACCTCTTCTGTTTCTCTAAACCCCCGCTCTTTTTATTCCACACATCTCTCTAAACCCCTTTCGTTTTCTTACTCGATCAAAACCCCTCACAAAAACAATTGTCCTCAAACAAAAACTCATTTCCAGCACCCATCCTCCTGGGGCACAACTCTTCCCTAGGGCCCGCCTTTTGGAAAACCCAAAAAACATTGTTGGGAAACCCCTATTCCTTCAAAACATAACCATTTTTGCTTTCCGAAGGGTAAAATTCTCGGGCTTCCAATACATTCTTCAAGGGGCCCCAGGGAAATTTTTGGGGCCCCCCCCCCCCCCCTATTTATCCATTCCTCTTCCATGGTTCCCATCCGCCCGGCCGATCCACTCCCAGATATCAATCAAATTTCTTCCTCCCGGGGTTTTTTTCCCAAAATTTAAACTTACCTCCCAAAAATTTAAAATTGGGGGCCCTCAACCCTCTGTACCTAATAACCTTGCTCTTATTCAAAATTTAACTCTTAAATTTCCTTTCTTTTCACACACTTTTCCAAAATCACTCACCAGGTTCTGGGAGTTTTTTCACCCTGGGAAACAGCCAAATGCGCTGTATCATCATCAGTGGGGTTTTAAATGGGTTTGGGGACCTGGAGGGGAAATGAGGAGGAAAGATTTACCAAGGGGGATATATGGGTCGGAAAGGGGGGGGGGAGAAAAAGGGGAAGAGGGAGACCAAATTTGGGGGTGGAAAGATGGAAAATGAAAAAGATTTTTTTGTGATCGGGGCCCGAACATGCAGGAGGGTAAAAGGGGGGGGCAAGGGGAAAAGAGTTAATTGAAGCGGGTGGGGTATACCGGGGGGTTGGGCGTGCTGGGGCAGGGGATTGGGGGGGGAATCAGGCTTTTGAAATTTTGGGGTAAAACCCTGGAAAACTGTGTAAAGGGAAGTATATTTGCGTGTGTTTGGGCGTTGTATATTCATGGTATGGGGGGGGGGTTTGGGGCCCTTTCTTTGGGGCTGTTTTCCCTTTCGCTACCTCGCAAAAACGGGGGAAGTCAGCGACAAAAGCAAAAAAAAAAAAAAAAAAAAAAAATTTTATATATATTTTTAAAATTTTAATTATATATTATTCTATATATTTTATTAAATTATATATTATTATAATATATTATTATATTAAAAATATTAAAATTTTAAAATATTTTAAAAATATATATATATATATATATATATATATTATTTAATATAAAATTATATTATATTTTAATAATTTTTATATATATATAAAAGAATATATTATATTATATATTAAAAAATTTATTTTAATATTATATATATTATATATAATATATTTTAAAAAATAAAATATATTTTATATATCCCATTATTATATATATATGTATTTTTGACTGGTTGGTAAGGTTTTAATTTAATGTATGTATGATCATGGTGGGGGTCCCTAAAGGATTGGCGGAATGGGGTCCCCATATTTTCCCTTTGGGTACAAAGGGAAAGGGGGATAAAAGAGTAAATTTTGCTCAAAATTACGGGGGTATAATTTTGGGTTAAAGTATTCCTGGTAAATTATAGGGGGAGGGTTTGTTTTGAGAGGGGGGGAAGGAAATGTCCCGAGCATCAGTTTGGGGGGAAGACCCGTGTGGTTTTTCAAAATTGGTAGGGGGGATGGTTGTGGGATCAGGTTTTTTGGGTTTTGGGAAGGGAAATTATGTGAGAAATACTTGGGAAAAACAAATGGATTTGTAGGGTCCCATTTATGGTTTTGGAGAAGGCATATGTTTAGGGGTTGTAGGGGAAGCTCTGTGGGGGGGGTAAAAGGGAATATAGGGGTGTGGGGGGGAAAATTTTTGTTAGAAGCAGTGAAAATTTTTTTACCCGAGGTTTTGGTAAGGATGTGTACGTTTAAAAAAAGGGGAGGAAAAGTGATTGGTTTCATTGAAGGGAAGGTTTGCGGCAGGGGGGTGTGATTTTCTCCAGGGGGTTGGGTTTAATTTGTTTATGGATGGGGTTGTTTGGGGATTTTAAATGAAAAGGTTTTGGAAAAAAGGGGCAATTTATTGAAGTCTGTTGGGGGATGAGGGAGTTTTGGGAAGGGTGAGTCAGTTTTTTGGTTGGGTGAGGATACAGCGCTGGTGGCTGATTCATGTGAGAAAACTGCAAAAGGGCGGGTGACGAGTTTGGTAAAGTATGGGGAAAGGGAAAGAAAGTTAAGAGAAATGTGAAAAGAGCAAGGTTGTTGGGTCCCGGGTAGGGTTGAGGGTCAAGTCAATTGGGAGGTGAGTTTGAAGGGGAAAAAAAACGGAGGAAGTGAAGTTTTTTTAAAATTTGGGAGTGGATCTGGCAGTGATGGAACCATGGAAGCGGAAGTGGGGTATAGGGTGGGGGAGGGGGGAAAATTCTGGGGGGGCCTTGAAGAATTTTGTGGAAGGGGCGAGAACATTATTTTCGGAAAGCAAATATGGGGATGTTTGAAGGAATATTGGGGTTCCCAACAATGTTGTAAAGGTTTCGAGGCGTTTGGGCTATGGATAGAGTTGTGGGGGCAGGAGGATGGGGGTGGTCTGGAAAAGAGATGTTTGGGGGGCAAATTTTGGTGTGGGTTGGGTTTTATTGGGGTGAGTAAAGTAAAGGGGGAAAAGAGATGGTGGAAAAAAAAAAGAGCGTGGTTGAAAGGCAGAAAAGGGGGTTTTTTTTTTTTTTTTGAAAGGGGGGTTTTGGGGACATGGAGAGGTGAGTGAGGAAAAGATTGACCAAAAAAAAAATTTGTGTCGGAAGGGGGGAGGGAGCAAGGGGGAAGAGGGAGACCAAATTGGAGGTGGAAAAAGGGGGGTGAAAAAAGATTTTGTGTGATCGGGGCCTGAACATGCAGGAGGGTAAAAGGAGGGGGAAGGAATAGAGGGGAATTGGAGCCGTGTGGTATACCGGGGGGGGTTTTGGTGCTGGGCAGTGGATTGAATCAAGGCATTTTTGAAAAGGGCTGGGGTTTTTTTTTTAAACCATGGGAAAACTGGGGATAGGTATGTATATTTGCGTGTTTTGGGGGCGTATGTAATTTTAATTTTGTTTTGGGGGGTTTGGGTTTGGGGCCCATTTCTTTGTCTTTTTTCCTTGCGTACCCCCGCGACGGGGGGAGACAGCGGGCGAAAAATATGAAAAAAAAAAAATATTTTTATATATATATATTTATTATAAAATATTTTATTTTATATATTTAAAAATATAATATATATATATTATATATAAAATTTTATATTTTATATATATATATATAAAATTTTTTATATATATATATATTTATTATTATATATAAAATTATTTATTTAAAATTTTATATTTATAAATAAAATTTTATATATATATATTTTTATATATATATATAATTAATAATTTATATAAAATATATTTATATATATATAGATTTTGAGTTTAACGGGGCCCTGAAATGCAGGGGGCTGAAAGGCGGGTAAGCAATTGGGGTGAATTGGAAACATGTGGTATCCGGGGTTTGAAGGTGCTGTCGTGGATTGGGGAAACAGGGAAAGTGAAGCGTCTGGAGCAAACCATAGAAAATTTGTTTTGAAAGGGCCCCGGGTGTGGGAAAAAGGGGGCTGTGGTTTCGGGGTTTTTATTGGGATGACAGCTAGAGACTGAGTTTTTGAACGGTGTGGCCCTTTGGTTTTTCTTTTTCCCTTTGCTTTCCCCGCCCCAAAATGGGGGGAGGGGGTTTTTTATATATATATATAAAAAATATATTTTAAAAATATAATATTATATAATTTATATATTATATATATATATATATATTTATTATGTAAAATATATTATATATATATTTATATTATTATCTTTTTTTCTTTTTTTTTAAAACTATTGCCCTTTCCCGCGTTAGCGAGGTAGCGGTTTTGGAAAAAAAGAGGACTGGGCCTTTTTTGGAATATCCTCACCTGGCCCCCTCTGTTCCTTTTTTGGAAAATTTTAAAAAAAAATGAAAGGGGGGGGTTTCCCGCCCCCCGGGTCCCCCCCCTTTTTGTCGCCTTCTTTTCGAAAACGCAGGGGGGAAAACGTGGGAAGTATTCTTTTTTCCCCTATCCCCCGGGGTAGGGGATTAAACAATTATATATATATTTATATCAATATATATAATTATATATATTTTATTTTATATATATTTTTATTTTATATATATTTATTATTATATATATATTTTATATATATTATTAAAATATTTTAAAATTTTTTCCCTGGGGTTTGGGGAGAAAGAATATTCCCACTTATTCCCCCCGGGGTGTAGAAGGCAACCTAAAACGGGGAGGGGAGGGGGGTGGGTTGGGGAAAACCTCCCCTTTGTTTTTTTTAAAAATTTTTCCCAAAAGGGAAAGGAAACAGAGGGAAAGGGGGGGGGGGTGAGGATATTCCCCCATTTGGCCCAGTCCTCTGTTCTTAATGGGTACCTCGCTAAACGGGGAAATTTTGGGGAATAGTACCGAAAGAAAAAAAAAAAAAAAAGGAGAGATAGGTAGTATGTTTGAGGAAAGAAACCTGGATGTTCTGGCTCTGAGTGAAACGAAGCTCAAGGGTAAAGGAGAAGAGTGGTTTGGGAATGACTTGGGAGTAAAGTCAGGGGTTAGTGAGAGGACAAGAGCAAGGGAAGGAGTAGCACTACTCCTGAATCAGGAGTTGTGGGAGTATGTGATAGAGTGTAAGAAAGTAAATTCTAGATTGATATGGGTACAACTGAAAGTTGATGGAGACAGATAGGTGATTATCGGTGAATATGCACCTGGGCATGAGAAGAACGATCATGAGAGGCAAGTGTTTTGGGAGCAGCTGAATGAGTGTGTTAGTGGTTTTGATGCAGGAAACCGGGTTATAGTGATGGGTGATTTGAATGCAAAGGTGAGTAATGTGGCAGTTGAGGGAATGATTGGTATACATGGGGTGTTCAGTGTTGTAAATGGAAATGGTGAAGAGCTTGTAGATTTATGTGCTGAAAAAGGACTGGTGATTGGAAATAACTGGTTTAAAAAGCGAGTTATACATAAGTATACGTATGTAAGTAGGAGAGATGGCCCAAGAGCATTATTGCATTACGTGTTAATTGATAGGCGCGCGAAAAAGAGACTTTTGGATATTAATGTGTTGTGAGGTGCAACTGGATGGATGTCTCATCATTATCTTGTCGAGGCGAATGTGAAGATTTTTATGGGTTCTCAGAAAAGAAAAGAGAATGTTGGGGTGAAGAGAGTGGTGAGAGTAAGTGAGCTTGGGAAGGAGACTTGTGTGAGGAAGTACTAGGAGCGACTGAGTACAGAATGGAAAACATGAGAACAAAGGAGGTAAGGGGAGTGGGGGAAGAATGGGATGTATTTAGGGAAGCAGTAATGGCTTGCGCAAAAGATGCTTATGGCATGAGAAGAGTGGGAGGTGGGCAGATTAGAAAGGGTAGTGAGTGATGGGATGAAGAAGTAAGATTATTAATGAAAGAGAAGAGAGAGGCATTTGGACGATTTTTGCAGTGAAAAAATGCAAATGAGTGGGAGATGTATAAAAGAGAAAGGCAAGAAGTGAAGAGAAAGGTGCAAGAGGTGAAAAAGAGAACAGATGAGAGTTGGGGTGAGAGAGTATCATTAAATTTTAGGGAGAATAAAAAGATGTTTTGGAAGGAAGTAAATAAAGTGCGTAAGACGAGGGAGCAAATGGGAACTTCAGTGAAGGGGGCTAATGGGGAGGTGATAACAAGTAGTGGTGATGTAAGAAGGAGATGGAGTGAGTATTTTGAAGGTTTGTTGAATGTGTTTGATGATAGAGTGGCAGATATAGGGTGTTTTGGTCGAGGTGGTGTGCAAAGTGAGAGGGTAAGGGAAAATGATTTGGTAAACAGAGAAGAGGTAGTAAAAGCTTTGCGGAAGATGAAAGCCGGCAAGGCAGCAGGTTTGGATGGTATTGCAGTGGAATTTATTAAAAAAGGGGGTGACTATATTGTTCACTGGTTGGTAAGGTTATTTACTGTATGTATGATTCAAGGTGAGGTGCCTGAGGATTGGCGGAATGCTTCCATAGTGCCATTGTACAAAGGCAAAGGGGATAAGAGTGAGTGCTCAAAATACAGAGGTATAAGTTTGTTGAGTATTCCTGGTAAATTAAATGGGAGGGTATTGATTGACAGGGTGAAGGCATGTACCGAGCAGCAGACTGGGGAAGAGCATTGTTGTTTCATAAGTGGTAGAGGATGTGTGGATCAGGTGTTTGCTTTGAAAAATGTATGTGAGAATTCCTTTGAAAAGCAAATGGATTCGTATGTAGCATTTATGGATCTGGAGAAGGCATATGATAGAATTGATAGAGATGATCTGTGGAAGGTACTAAGAATATATGGTGTGGGAGGCAAGTTGATAGAAGCAGTGAAAAGTTTTTATCGAGGATGTAAGGCATGTGAACGTGTAGGAAGAGAGGAAAGTGATTGGTTCTCAGTGAATGTAGGTTTGCGGCAGGGGTGGGTGATGTCTCCATGGTTGTTTAATTTGTTTATGGATGGAGTTGTTAGTGAGGTGAATCCAAGAGTTTTGGAAAGAGGGGCAAGTATGCAGTCTGTTGTGGATGAGAGAGCTTGGGAAGTGAGTCAGTTGTTGTTCGCTGATGATACAGCGTTGGTGGCTGATTCATGTGAGAAACCCGCAGAAGCTGGTGACTGAGTTTGGTAAAGTGTGTGAAAGAAGAAAGTTAAGAGTAAATGTGAATAAGAGCAAGGTTAATAGGTACAGTAGGGTTGAGGGTCAAGTCAAATAGAGGTAAGTTTGAATGGAGAAAAACTGGAGGAAGTAAAGTGTATTAGATATCTGGGAGTGGATCTGGCAGCGAATGGAACCATGGAAGAGGAAGTGAATCATAGAGTGTGGGAGAGGGCAAAAATTCTGCGAGCCTTGAAGAATGTGTGGAAGTCGAGAACATTATCTCGGAAAGCAAAAATGGGTGTGTTTGAAGGAACAGTGGTTCCAGCAATGTTGTATGGTTGCGAGGCGTGAGCTATGAATAGAGTTGTGCACAGGAGGGTGGATGTGTTGGAAATGAGATGTTTGAGGAAAATATGTGCTGTGAGGTGGTTTGATCGAGTAAGTAATGTAAAGGTAAGAGAGATGTGTGGAAATAAAAAGTGTTGTTGAGAGAGCAGAGGAGGGTATACCACATTGATCCAATTCACTCTATTCCTTGCCCTCCTTTCACCCTCCTGCATGTTCAGGCCCCGATCACACAAAATCTTTTTCACTCCATCTTTCCACCTCCAGTTTGGTCTCCCACTTCTCCTCGTTCCCTCCACCTCCGACACATATATCCTCTTGATCAATCTTTCCTCACTCATTCTCTCCATGCGCCCAAACCATTTCAAAACAACCTCTTCTGCTCTCTCAACCACGCTCTTTTTATTTCCACACATCTCTCTAACCCTTACGTTACTTACTCGATCAAACCACCTCACACAACACATTGTCCTCAAACATCTCATTTCCAGCACATCCATCCTCCTGCGCACAACTCTATCCATAGCCCACGCCTCGCAACCATACAACATTGTTGGAACCACTATTCCTTCAAACATAACCATTTTTGCTTTACGAGATAAAGTTCTCGACTTCCATACATTCTTCAAGGCTCCCAGAATTTTCGCCCCCTCCCCCACCCTATGATCCACTTCCTCTTCCATGGTTCCATCCGCTGCCAGATCCACTCCCAGATATCTAATACACTTTACTTCCTCCAGTTTTTCTCCATTCAAACTTACCTCCCAATTGACTTGACCCTCAACCCTACTGTACCTAATAACCTTGCTCTTATTCACATTTACTCTTAACTTTCTTCTTTCACACACTTTACCAAACTCACTCACCAGCTTCTGCAGTTTCTCACATGAATCAGCCAGTAGCGCTGTATCATCATCAGTGTTTTGAAATGGTTTGGGCACATGGAGAGAATGAGTGAGGAAAGATTGACCAAGAGGATATATGTGTCGGAGGTGGAGGGAAAGAGGAGAAGAGGGAGACCAAATTGGAGGTGGAAAGATGGAGTGAAAAAGATTTTGTGTGATCGGGGCTGAACATGCAGGAGGGTGAAAGGAAGGCAAGGAATAGAGTTAATTGAAGCGATGTGGTATACCGGGGTTGACGTGCTGTCAGTGGATTGAATCAGGCATGTGAAGCGTCTGGGGTAAACCATGGAAAGCTGTGTAGGTAAGTATATTTGCGTGTGTGGACGTATGTATATACATGTGTATGGGGGTTGGTTGGGCCATTTCTTTCGTCTGTTTCCTTGCGCTACCTCGCAAACGCGGGAGTCAGCGACAAAGCAAAAAAAAAAAAAAAAAAAAAAATATGTATATATATATATATATATATATATATATATATATATATATATATATATATATATATATATATATATATACATATATATATATATATATATATATATATATATATATATATATATATATATATATATATATATATGTATATATATATATATATATATATATATATATATATATATATATATATATATATATATATATATATATATACATATATATATATATGTATTGTTGACTAGTTGGTAAGGTTATTTAATGTATGTATGACTCATGGTGAGGTGCCTGAGGATTGGCGGAATGCGTGCATAGTGCCATTGTACAAAGGCAAAGGGGATAAGAGTGAGTGCTCAAATTACAGAGGTATAAGTTTGTTGAGTATTCCTGGTAAATTATATGGGAGGGTATTGATTGAGAGGGTGAAGGCATGTACAGAGCATCAGATTGGGGAAGAGCAGTGTGGTTTCAGAAGTGGTAGAGGATGTGTGCATCAGGTGTTTGCTTTGAAGAATGTATGTGAGAAATACTTAGAAAAGCAAATGGATTTGTATGTAGCATTTATGGATCTGGAGAAGGCATATGATAGAGTTGATAGAGATGCTCTGTGGAAGGTATTAAGAATATATGGTGTGGGAGGAAAGTTGTTAGAAGCAGTGAAAAGTTTTTATCGAGGATGTAAGGCATGTGTACGTGTAGGAAGAGAGGAAAGTGATTGGTTCTCAGTGAATGTAGGTTTGCGGCAGGGGTGTGTGATGTCTCCATGGTTGTTTAATTTGTTTATGGATGGGGTTGTTAGGGAGGTAAATGCAAGAGTTTTGGAAAGAGGGGCAAGTATGAAGTCTGTTGGGGATGAGAGAGCTTGGGAAGTGAGTCAGTTGTTGTTCGCTGATGATAGAGCGCTGGTGGCTGATTCATGTGAGAAACTGCAGAAGCTGGTGACTGAGTTTGGTAAAGTATGTGGAAGAAGAAAGTTAAGAGTAAATGTGAATAAGAGCAAGGTTGTTAGGTACAGTAGGGTTGAGGGTCAAGTCAATTGGGAGGTGAGTTTGAATGGAGAAAAACTGGAGGAAGTGAAGTGTTTTAGATATCTGGGAGTGGATCTGGCAGCTGATGGAACCATGGAAGCGGAAGTGGATCATAGGGTGGGGGAGGGGGCGAAAATTCTGGGAGCCTTGAAGAATGAGTGGAAGTCGAGAACATTATCTCGGAAAGCAAATATGGGTATGTTTGAAGGAATAGTGGTTCCAACAATGTTGTATGGTTTCGAGGCGTGGGCTATGGATAGAGTTGTGCGCAGGAGGATGGATGTGCTGGAAATGAGATGTTTGAGGACAATGTGTGGTGTGAGGTGGTTTGATTGAGTGAGTAACGTAAGGGTAAGAGAGATGTGTGGAAATAAAAAGAGCGTGGTTGAAAGAGCAGAAGAGGGTGTTTTGAAGTGGTTTGGGCACATGGAGAGGATGAGTGAGGAAAGATTGACCAAGAGGATATATGTGTCGGAGGTGGAGGGAGCAAGGAGAAGAGGGAGACCAAATTGGAGGTGGAAAGATGGAGTGAAAAAGATTTTGTGTGATCGGGGCCTGAACATGCAGGAGGGTAAAAGGAGGGCAAGGAATAGAGTGAATTGGAGCGATGTGGTATACCGGGGTTGACGTGCTGTCAGTGGATTGAATCAAGGCATGTGAAGCGTCTGGGGTAAACCATGGAAAGCTGTATAGGTATGTATATTTGCGTGTGTGGACGTATGTATATACATGTGTATGGGGGGTGGGTTGGGCCATTTCTTTCGTCTGTTTCCTTGCGCTACCTCGCAGACGCGGGAGACAGCGACGAAGTATGAAAAAAAAAAATATATATATGTATATATATATATATATATATATATATATATATATATATATATATATATATATATATATATATATATATATATATATATATATATATATATATATATATATATATATATACATATATATCTATATATATATATATATATATATATAGATTTTGAGTGAACGGGGCCTGAACATGCAGGAGGCTGAAAGGCGGGTAAGCAATAGAGTGAATTGGATCGATGTGGTATACCGGGGTTGACGTGCTGTCAGTGGATTGAATCAGGGCATGTGAAGCGTCTGGAGCAAACCATAGAAAGTTGTGTGAGGCCTCGATGTGGAAAGGGAGCTGTGGTTTCGGGTATTATTGCATGACAGCTAGAGACTGAGTGTGAACGAATGTGGCCTTTGTTGTCTTTTCCTATCGCTACCTCGCACACATGAGAGGGAGGGGGTTATATATATATATATATATATATATATATATATATATATATATATATATATATATATATATATATATATATATATATATATATATATATATATCTTCTTTTCTTTCTTTTAAACTATTCGCCATTTCCCGCGTTAGCGAGGTAGCGTTAGGAACAGAGGACTGGGCCTTTTTTGGAATATCCTCACCTGGCCCCCTCTGTTCCTTCTTTTGGAAAATTTAAAAAAAATGAGAGGGGAGGATTTCCAGCCCCCCGCTCCCTCCCCTTTTAGTCGCCTTCTACGACACGCAGGGAATACGTGGGAAGTATTCTTAATCCCCTATCCCCAGGGATAGGGGATTATCAATATATATATATTGATATCAATATATATATATATATATATATATATATATATATATATATATATATATATATATATATATATATATATATATATATTATCCCTGGGGATAGGGGAGAAAGAATACTTCCCACTTATTCCCTGCGTGTCGTAGAAGGCAACTAAAACGGGAGGGAGCGGGTGGCTTGAAATCCTCCCCTCTTGTTTTTTTAAATTTTCCAAAAGAAGGAACAGAGAAGGGGGCCGGGTGAGGATATTCCCTCATAGGCCCAGTCCTCTGTTCTTAATGCTACCTCGCTATCGCGGGAAATGGCGAATAGTACGAAAGAAAAAAAAAAAAAAAGGAGAGATAGGTAGTATGTTTGAGGAAAGGAACCTGAATGTTTTGTCTCTGAGTGAAACGAAGCTCAAGGGTAAAGGGGAAGAGTGGTTTGGGAATGTCTTGGGAGTAAAGTCAGGGGTTAGTGAGAGGACAAGAGCAAGGGAAAGAGTAGCAGTACTCCTGAAACAGGAGTTGTGGGAGTATGTGATAGAATGTAAGAAAGTAAATTCTCGATTAATATGGGTAAAATTGAATGTTTATGGAGAGAGATGGGTGATTATTGGTGCATATGCACCTGGGCATGAGAAGAAAGATCATGAGAGGCAAGTGTTTTGGGAGCAGCTGAATGAGTGTGTTAGTGGTTTTGATGCACGAGACCGGGTTATAGTGATGGGTGATTTGAATGCAAAGGTGTGTAATGTGGCAGTTGAGGGAATAATTGGTATACATGGGGTGTTCAGTGTTGTAAATGGAAATGGTGAAGAGCTTGTATATTTATGTGCTGAAAAAGGACTGATGATTGGGAATACCTGGTTTAAAAAGCGAGATATACATAAGTATACTTATATAAGTAGGAGAGATGGCCAGAGAGCGTTATTGGATTACGTGTTAATTGACAGGCGCGCGAAAGAGAGACTTTTGGATGTTAATGTGCTGAGAGGAGCAACTGGAGGGATGTCTGATCATTATCTTGTGGAGGCTAAGGTGAAGATTTGTATGGGTTTTCAGAAAAGAAGAGTGAATGTTGGGGTTAAGAGGGTGGTGAGAGTAAGTTGAGCTTGGGAAGGAGACTTGTGTGAGGAAGTACCAGGAGAGACTGAGTACAGAATGGAAAAAGTTGACAACAATGGAAGTAAGGGGAGTGGGGGAGGAATGGGATTTATTTAGGGAATCAGTGATGGATTGCGCAAAAGATGCTTGTGGCATGAGAAGAGTGGGAGGTGGGTTGATTAGAAAGGGTAGTTAGTGGTGGGATGAAGAAGTAAGAGTATTAGTGAAAGAGAAGAGAGAGTCATTTGGACGATTTTTGCAGGGAAAAAATGAAATTGAGTGGGAGATGTATAAAAGAAAGAGACAGGAGGTCAAGAGAAAGGTGCAAGAGGTGAAAAAAAGGGCAAATGAGAGTTGGGGTGAGAGAGTATCATTAAATTTTAGGGAGAATAAAAAGATGTTCTGGAAGGAGGTAAATAAAGTGCGTAAGACAAGGGAGCAAATGGTAACTTCATTGAGGGGCGCAAATGGGGAGGTGATAACAAGTAGTGGTGATGTGAGAAGGAGATGGAGTGAGTATTTTGAAGGTTTGTTGAATGTGTTTGATGATAGAGTGGCAGATATAGGGTGTTTTGGTCGAGGTTGTGTGCAAAGTGAGAGGGTTAGGGAAAATGATTTGGTAAACAGAGAAGAGGTAGTAAAAGCTTTGCGGATGATGAAAGCCGGCAAGGCAGCAGGTTTGGATGGTATTGCAGTGGAATTTATTAAAAAAGGGGGTGACTGTATTGTTGACTGGTTGGTAAGGTTATTTAATGTATGTATGACTCATGGTGAGGTGCCTGAGGATTGGCGGAATGCGTGCATAGTGCCATTGTACAAAGGCAAAGGGGATAAGAGTGAGTGCTCAAATTACAGAGGTATAAGTTTGTTGAGTATTCCTGGTAAATTATATGGGAGGATATTGATTGAGAGGGTGAAGGCATGTACAGAGCATCATATTGGGGAAGAGCAGTGTGGTTTCAGAAGTGGTAGGGGATGTGTGGATCAGGTGTTTGCTTTGAAGAATGTATGTGAGAAATACATAGAAAAGCAAATGGATTTGTATGTAGCATTTATGGATCTGGAGAAGGCATATGATAGAGTTGATAGAGATGCTCTGTGGAAGGTAGTAAGAATATATGGTGTGGGAGGCAAGTTGTTAGAAGCAGTGAAAAGTTTTTATCGAGGATGTAAGGCATGTGTACGTGTAGGAAGAGAGGAAAGTGATTGGTTCTCAGTGAATGTAGGTTTGCGGCAGGGGTGTGTGATGTCTCCATGGTTGTTTAATTTGTTTATGGATGGGGTTGTTAGGGAGATGAATGCAAGAGTTTTGGAAAGAGGGGCAAGTATGAAGTCTGTTGTGGATGAGAGAGCTTGGGAAGTGAGTCAGTTGTTGTTCGCTGATGATACAGCGCTGGTGGCTGATTCATGTGAGAAACTGCAGAAGCTGGTGACTGAGTTTGGTAAAGTGTGTGAAAGAAGAAAGTTAAGAGTAAATGGGAATAAGAGTAAGGTTATTAGGTACAGTAGGGTTGAGGGTCAAGTCAATGGGGAGGTGAGTTTGAATGGAGAAAAACTAGAGGAGGTGAAGTGTTTTAGATATCTGGGAGTGGATCTGGCAGCGGATGAAACCATGGAAGCGGAAGTGGATCATAGGGTGGGGGAGGGGGCGAAAATTCTGGGAGCCTTGAAGAATGTGTGGAAGTCGAGAACATTATCTCGGAAAGCAAAAATGTGTATGTTCCAACAATGTTCCAACAATAGTGGTTCCAACAATGTTGTATGGTTGCGAGGTGTGGGCTATGGATAGAGTTGTGCGCAGGAGGATGGATGTGCTGGAAATGAGATGTTTGAGGGCAATATGTGGTGTGAGGTGGTTTGATCGATTAAGTAACGTAAGGGTAAGAGAGATGTGTGGAAATAAAAAGAGCGTGGTTGAGAGAGCAGAAGAGGGTGTTTTGAAATGGTTCGGGCACATGGAGAGAATGAGTGAGGAAAGATTGACCAAAAGAATATATGTGTCGGAGGTGGAGTGAACGAGGAGAAGAGGGAGACCAAATTGGAGGTGGAAAGATGGAGTGAAAAAGATTTTGTGTGATCGGGGCCTGAACATGCAGGAGGGTGAAAGGAGGGCAAGGAATAGAGTGAATTTGAGCGATGTGGTATACCGGGGTTGACGTGCTGTCAGTGGATTGAATCAAGGCATGTGAAGCGTCTGGGGTAAACCATGGAAAGCTGTGTAGGTATGTATATTTGCGTGTGTGGACGTATGTATATACATGTGTATGGGGGTGGTTTGGGCCATTTCTTTCGTCTGTTTCCTTGCGCTACCTCGCAAATGCGGGAGACAGGGACAAAGCAAAAAAAAAAAAAGAAAAAAAAAAATATTATATATATATATATATATATATATATATATATATATATATATATATATATTTATATATATATTTATATATATATATATATGTATATATATATATGTATATATATATATAAATATATATATATATATATATATATATATATATATATATATATATATATATATATATATATATATATATATATATATATATATATATATATATATATATATATATATATATATATGTTATAGTGATGGGTGATTTGAATGCAGAGGTGAGTAATGTGGCAGTTGAGGGAATAATTGGTATACATGGGGTATTCAGTGCTGTAAATGGAAATGGTGAAGAGCTTTTAGATTCATGTGCTGAAAAAGGACTGGTGATTGGGAATACCTGGTTCAAAAATCGAGATATACACAAGTATACGTATGTAAGTAGGAGAGATGGCCAGAGAGCGATATTGGATCACGTGTTAATTGACAGGCGTGCGAAAGAGAGACTTTTGGATGTTAATGTGCTGGGAGGTGCATCTGGAGGATGTCTGATCATTATCTTGTGGAGGGTAAGGTGAAGATTTGTATGGGTTTTCAGAAAAGAAGAGTGAATGTTGGGGTAAAGAGGGTGGTGAGAGTAAGTGAGCTTGGGAAGGAGACTTGTGTTAGGAAGTACCAGGAGAGACTGGGTACAGAATGGAAAATGGTGAGAACAATGGAAGTAAGGGGAGTGGGGGAGGAATGGGATGTATTTAGGGAATCAATGATGGAGTGCGCAAAAGATGCTTGTGGAATGAGAAGCGTGGGCGGTGGGTTGATCAGAAAGGGTAGTGAGTGGTGGGATGAAGAAGTAAGATTATTAGTGAAAGAGAAGAGAGAGGCATTTGGACGATTTTTGCAGGGAGAAAAATGCAATTGAGTGGGAGATGTATAAAAGAAAGAGACAGGAGGTCAAGAGAAAGGTGCAAGAGGTGAAAAAGAGGGCAAATGAGAGTTGGGGTGAGAGAGTATCATTAGATTTTAGGGAGAATAAAAAGATGTCGTGGAAGTAGGTAAATAAAGTGCGTATGACAAGGGAGCAAATGGGAACTTCAGTGAAGAGGGCTAATGGGGAGGTGATAACATGTAGTATTGACGTGAGGAGATGGAGTGAGTGTTTTGAAGGTTTGTTCAATGTGTTTGATGATAGAGTGGCAGATATAGGGAGTTTTGGTCGAGGTGGTGTGCAAAGTGAGATGGTTAGGGAAAATAATTTGCTAAACAGAGAAGAGGGAGTAAAAGCCTTGCGGAAGATGAAAGCGGGCAAGGCAGCAGGTTTGGATGGTATTGCACTGAAATTTATTAAAAAAGGGGGTGGCTGTATTGTTGACTGGTTGGTGAGGTTATTTAATGTATGTATGATTCATGGTGAGGTGCCTGGGGATTGGCGGAATGCTTGCATAGTGCCATTGTAAAAAGGCAAAGGTGATAAAAGTGAGTGCTCAAATTACAGAGGTATAAGTTTGTTGAGTATTCCTGGTAAATCATATGGGAGGGTATTGATTGAGAGGTTGAAGGCATGTACAGAGCATCAGACTGGGGAAGATCAGTGTGGATTCACAAGTGGTATAGGATATGTGGATCAGGTGCTCGCTTTGAAGACTGTATGTGAGAAATACTTAGAAAAGCAAATGGATTTGTATGTACCGTTTATGGATCTGGAGAAGGCTTATGATAGAGTTGATAGAGATACTCTGTGGAAGGTATTAAGAATATATGGTGTGGGAGGCAAGTTGTTAGAAGCAGTGAAAACTTTTTATCGAGGATGTAAGGCATGTGTACGTGTAGGAAGAGAGGAAAGTGATCGTTTCTCAGTGAATGTAGGTTTGCGTCAGTGCTGTTTGATGTCTCCATGGGTGTTTAATTTGTTTATGGATGGGGCTGTTAGGGAGGTGAATGCAAGAGTTTTGGAAAGAGGGGCAAGTATGAAGTCTGTTGTGGATGAGAGAGCTTGGGAAGTGAGTCAGTTGTTGTTCGCTGATGATACAGCGCTGGTGGCTGATTCATGTGAGAAACTGCAGAAGCTGGTGACTGAATTTGGTAAAGTGTGTGAAAGAAGAAAGTAAAAAGTAAATATATATATATATATATATATAAAACCCACCCATGTGCGCACATCTACATACATATACATAAACAGACATATACATGTGCAGACATATACATGTGTACACATATACAAATCTATACTTTCTGCCTTTTCCCAATCTCGTCGCCACCCCACTTCACACGAAATAGCATTCTCCCCCTTCCCCCACCCTTCGTCCATGTATCCCTTGGGATAGGGGAGAAAGAATACTTCCCACGCATTCCCCACGTGTCGTAGAAGGCGACTAAATGGGGCGGGAGCGGGGGCTGTCACCCCTCCACCTCCTCACCATGTTTTTACTTAAATTTTTAAAAGGGTAAACAGTAGAGGGAGTCAAGCGGGGACTGGTCATCCTCCTTGAAGGCTAAGAATGCGATGTTTGAAAGTGTGCGGATGTAACCAAGATGAGAAGATAGGTAGTATATTTGAGGAAAGGAACCTGGATGTTCTGGCTCTGAGTGAAGCGTAGCTCAAGGGTAAAGGGGAAGAGTGGTTTGGGGAAGTCTTGGGAATAAATTCATATTTGGTGAGAGGACAAGAGCAACTGAAGGAATAACATTACTCCTGAAGCAGGAGTTGTGGGATTATGTTATAGAGCGTAAGAAAGTAAATTCTAGATTAATTTGGGTAAAAATTAAAAATGGATGGAGAGAGATGGGTGATTATTTGTGCTTATGCCCCTGGTCATGCGAAGAAAGATCATGAGAGGAAAGAGTTTTGGGAGCAGCTGAGTAAGTGTGTTCTCAGTTTTGATGCACGAGACTGGGTTATAGTGATGGGTGATTTGAATGCAAAGGTGAGTAATGTTGCAGTTGAGGGAATAATTGGTGTACATGGGGTGTTCAGTGTTGTAAATGGAAATGGTGAAGAGTTTCTGTGCAAAAAAAGGACTGGTGACGGGGAATACATGATTTGAAAAGACAGATGTACATAAGTATACATGTGTAAATAGGAGAAATTTTCAAAGTGCGTTATTGATTACGTGTTAATTGATAAGCTTATAAAAGAGTGGTTTTTGGATGTAAATGTTATGAGAGGAACGGCTGGGGGGATGTGTGATTACTATCTTGTCGTGGCGAGGGTGAAGATTTGTAGAGGTTTACAGAAAAGAAGGGAGAATGTTCGGGAGAAGAGAGTGGTGAGTGTAAGTGAGCTTGGAAAGGAGAATTCTGTAAGGAAGTACTAGGAGAGATTGGGTGTACAATGGCATAAGGTGAGAGCGAATGACGTAAGTGGAATGGGCGAGGAATGGGATTTATTTAGAGAAATAGTGATACATTGTGCAAGAGATGGATTTGGCATGAGAAAGGAGGTAGGTGAGGAGAATAGAAAGGATAGTGAGTGGTGGGATGAAGAAGTAAGTTTGTTGGTGAATGAGAAGAGGGATGAGATTGGACGATTTTTGCAGGAAAGTAGTGGAAATGACTGGGAGATATATGAAAGAAAGCGACAAGGGTCAAGAGAAAGTTGCAAGAGGTGAAAAAGAGGGCAAATGATATTTGGGGTGTGGGAGTATCATTAGATTTTGGGGTAGAATAAAAAGATGTTTTGAAGGAGGTAAATACGTGCGTAAGACAAGTTAACAAATGGGAACATCGGTTGAGGGGAGGTGATAACAAGTAGTGATAAATTGAGGTGATGGAGTGAATATTTTGAAGGTGTGTTGAATGTGTTTGATGATAGAGTGGTAGATATAGGATGTGTTTTGTTGGTATGGTATGCGAGAGGATCAGGGAGAATGGTTTGGTTAACAGAGAAGAGGTAGTGAAAGCTTTGCGGAAGATGAATGACGACAAGGTGGCGGGTTTGAATTGTATTGCAGTGGAACTTATTTAAAAAGGGGGTGACTGTGTTGTTCATTGGCTGGTAAGGATATTTAGTGTAAGTATGAATCATGGTGAGGTGCCTGAGGATTGGCGGAATGCCTGCATAGTGCCATTGTACAAAGTTAAAGGGGGGAAGAGGTGAGTGTTGAAATCATAGAGGCATGAGTTTGTTGAGTATTCCTAGGAAATTTGTCTTTGTGCAGTGGCACAATGCATGCATTCCGCTAATTACCAGGCATCTTACCATCGTCCATACATACAGTAAATATCCTTACCAACCAGTCAACAATACAGTCACCCCATCTTTTAATGAATTCCACTAATACCATCCAAACCCGCCTTTTCCCGGATTTCATCTGCAAAGCTCTCACTACCTCCTCTCTTCACCAAATCATTTTCCTTGACCCTCTCACTTCGTACACCAACCCGACCAAAGCATCTTATATCTGCCACTCTTTCATGAAACACTTTCAACAAACCTTCAAAATACTCACTCCATCTCCTCCTCCAGCACTATCTGTTATCACTTCTCCCTCTTGCTCCCTTCACCGATGCTTCCATTTGTTCTCTTGTCTTACACACGTTATTTACCTCTTTTCAAAACATCTTATTCTACCTGAAATCTAATGATACTCTCTCACCCTAACTTTCATTTGCTCTATTTTTCACCACTTGGACCTTTCTGTTGACCTCCTGCCGCTTTCTTTTATACATCTCCCAGTCATTTGCACTACCTCCCTGCAAAAATCGTTCAAACGCCTCTCTCTTCTCTCTCACTAACGATCTTCTTCATCCCACCACTCACTACCCTTTCTAATCTGCCCACCTTCCACCTTTCTCATACCACATACAACTTTGCACAAGCCATCACTGCTTCCCTAAATACATCCTATTCCCCACCCATTTTCCTCACGTCATTTGCTCTCACCTTTTGCCATTCTACACTCAATCTCTTCAGATACTTCTCACACAAGTCTCCTTTCAAAGCTAACTTACTCTCATCACTCTTTTCTTCCTAGTATTCTCTCTTCTATTCTGAAAGTCACCGCAAATCTTCACCTCCTTCACAAGATAGTGATCAGACATCCCTCCATCTGCCCCTCTCATCACCTTAACATGCACAAGTCTCCCTTTTACACGCCTATCAATTAACACGTAATCCAATCTCTTTGACCATCTCTCCTACTCACATACGGATACGCATGTATATCTCTTTTTGAACCAATTATTCCCAATCAAAAGGCCTTTTTAGAGAAAACAGATCCACAAGCTCTTCACCATTTCTATTTACAACACTGAACACCCCATCTACACCAATTATACCCTCAAATGCCACATTACTCACCTTCGCATTGAAATCACCCATCACTATAACGCGGTCTCATGCATCAAAGCTGCTAACACACTCACTCAGCTGCTCCCAAAAACACTAGCCTCTCATGATCTTTCTTTTCATGACAAGATGCATAAACACCAATGATCACCCATCTCTCTCTACCCACTTTCAGTTTTACCCATATCAATCTAGAATTTGCTTAATCTATCATATACTCCCATAACCCCTGCTTCAGGAGTAGTGCTACTCCTTTCTTTATGAGGGAGATTACTTTTGACAAGATTTTACCAAAAGGTAAGGGTAACGTTTAGCACTTACAAGGGAGAGAACGAAGACTTCGTACCGAAATGTGCTTATACAAGTTCAAGATGATTAATGTAAATTTTGTAATCCTAGATAAAAATTTGGTGTTCCTAATGTCTGACGTTCATACCAGTTCGAGCTTGTGTTAGCTCAAGGTGTAAGGTATGAAGGATGAAAAATATATCGTTAAAGTAATTGTAACAACTTGCCTAGTATCACCGGCATCATCATCATCATCTTCGAGAAGGAGAACCATAGTGTTCATCATAGAAAGAGTCCAGTGGTTTCTCAGGAGATCTCGTAGATCTGGGAGTGGCAAGCGGGTGAGGACGAGGAGCCTGGTGGACCACACCAGGAGGCGGCCTTTGAGGGACCACTGGGCGAAGGCGGCGAGGAAGGCTGGGTCGTCGCTCACCACCACCACCATCACGCACCATGACAACTGACGAAGCTAATGACGTCAACAAGTAATGTAAGGTAGATGTACTCTCTTGCTCACTGATTTAAGGAGTACTCACCTCACAACAACATATATGTAAATGCACTAAGAAACTCAGCACTGACCTGTTCCTTCTAGCAGCAATATAGTTTTACATCTTCTCTCTTTACTCTAACACTAAATTGTTTGTTGGGCTACCTACGCCTGACGACGTAAACATACCACAGGTACGCCGCAAAAGCTGTTTGAACGCTACGTACTCCTCACCTGCAGTGTCATGTCTAAAGAGTGATGGAAGTCACTTACTAAATACAGACACAATGAGAGGCGCTTCAAGCTAGCCTAGGGTGACCAAAACGACTCCCGGTGACCTGCTCGCTTTTATGTGTAAGTGATGATCTTACCACATGAGTAAGGTGAGAGTGACCCAACCATCTCAGCAATAATGTAACCCATATTCTTCAGGAGGAAACTAGAGATGCACAACTGACTCATGACCCAGTACAAAGATAGACTCTACCGACGACGAGCAGCAGGAGTGGGAGTCTGCTCTGTATTTAATATCGTGATCTTTCATCTTCCTGTTTATTATCTTTATCATTTACGTTCCTGACCGTTTGTCTAAGAGTTACCCATAACCCCAGTGGTGTATGCCTTACCCAGAGTAGTGAAGCACACCCCGGCTCTATTTATACATCTGATGAATATAGTAGTAATGGATTTAGAGCATGAGATGTCTCTGTGCTTCTGCATTAGTATGAGAGTAAAGATTCCCACAGTAGAAGTAATATGACTACTCTAACGCAGCAGTAGTGGGACATATCTGTTTCAAGAAAGAAATGTAAATGTGATCTGATCTCTCATTGCCTCAACAATATTGTGAGTATGACCATACTGTACTTACGTAGTAGTGAGAGAAAGTGGCGATCACCTTCCATTTACAGTGATCCATATACCTAAATATGTAATAAAGGTATAACTTCCCAACACTTCAGTAGAAATGTAAGAAGTGACGTACCCGCCGAGCCTGGCTGATCAACAGGGAGAGCTGCGGCTGCGTCACATTACCGTTCTGGCCGTCCATTCCTACCACTTCGAACATCCCCGCACCCCAAGGGGCTTTCATATGACCCACGAACTGAAGAGAGTGAAAAGAAAAGGACGTGATATGTGGATTAAAAGTCTCTCTACATAAATGATGCGTATTGTGTCCAACCAATATTCCTTAAAAGAACATAAAAAGTAAATAATCATATTTGCCCCACTGATGAAGCCAGTTCATATAATTATCTTTTTTAATCATTAGCAACTAACACTAACTAATGCTTGGAACGTTAAGATACAGAGTTCTCAGGACTACAGGTTTATATATACACGTGAAAGGTGATCAAGATTTTTCAGAAACAAATGGAATTCTTTCCCAAAATATTCCCTCTCACTTCGTGGTCTTCAAAGCAAACACCTGATCCACACATCCTCTGCCACTTCTGAAACCACAATGCTCTTCCCCAATCTGATGCTCTGTACATGCTCTCACCCTCTCAATCAATACTTAACAAACTTATACCTCTGTAATTTTAGCACTCACCTTTATCCCCTTTGCCTTTGTATAATGGCAGGATGCAAGAATTCCGCCAGGTCCTCCGGTACCTCGCCATGAGTTATACATACATTAAATAGCCTTACCAACCGGTCAGCAATACAGTCACCCCCCTTTTTTGATAAATTCCACAGCAATACCATCCAAACCTACTGCCTTGCCAGCTTTCATCTTCCGCAAAGCTTTTACTACTTCTTCTCTGTTTACCATATCATTCTCACTAACGCTCTCACTTTGCACACCACCTCAACCAAAACACCCTATATCTGCCATTCTATAGTCAAACACATTCAACAAACCTTCAAAATACTCACTCCATCTCCTTCTCACATCACCACTACTTGTTATCACCTCCCTGTTTGCCCCTTCACTGATGTTCCCATTTGTTTCCTTGTCTTACGCACTATATTTACCTCCTTCCAAAACATCTTTTTATTCTTCCTAAACTTTAATGATACTCTCTCACCTCAAATCTCTTTTGCCCTCTTTTCACCTCTTGCACATTTCTCTTGACCTCCTGCCTCTTTCTCGTATACATCTCACACTCATTTGCATTATTTCCTAGCAAAAATCATCACAATGCCTCTCTCGTTTCTTTCACTAATAAACTTACTTTCTCATCTCTCTACTTAATACCCTTTCTAATCTGCCCACCTCTCGCGCTTCTCATGCCACAAGCATCTTTTGCGCAAGCCATCACTGCTTACCTAAATACATCCCATTCTTCCCCCACTCCCCTTGCGTCCTTTGTTCTCACCTTTTTCCATTCTTTACTCAGTCTCTCCTGGTACTTCCTCACACAAGTCTCCTTCCCAAGCTCACTTACTCTCACCACCTTTTCACCCCAACATTCACTCTTCATTTCTGGACACCTCTACAAGTCTTCACCTTCGCCTCCACAAGATAATGATCAGACATCCCTCCAGTTGCACCTCTCAGCACATTAACAACCAAAAGCCTCTCTTTCGCGCGCTTATCAATTAACACGTACTCCAATAACGTTCTCTGGCCATCTCTTCTACATACATACGTATACTTATGTATATCTCTCTTTTTAAACCAGGTATTCCCAATCACCAGTCCTTTTTCAGCACATAAATCTACAAGCTCTTCACCATTTCCATCTACAACACTGAACACCCCAAGTGCACCAATTATACCCTAAACTGCCACATTACTCACCTTTGCATTCAAATCACCCATCACTATAACCAGGTCTCGTGCATCAAAACCACTAACACACTCATTCAGCTGCTCCCAAAACACTTGCCTCTCATGATCTTTCTTCTCATGACCAGGTGCATATGCACCAATAATCACCCATCTCTCTCCATCAACTTTCAGTTTTACCCATATCAATCTAGAGTTTATTTTCTTACACTCTATCACATACTCCCACCACTCCTGTTTCAGGAGTAGTGCTACTCCTTCCCTTGCTCTTTTCCTCTCACTGATCCCTGACTTTACTCTCAAGACATTCCCAAACCACTCTTTCCCTTTACCCTTGAGCTTCGTTTCACTCAGAGCCAAAACATCCAAGTTCCTTTCCTCAAACATACTACCTATATCTCGTTTTTTCTCATCTTGGTTACATCCACACACATTTAGACACCCCAATCATGAGCACTCGAATAGGATGAGCACTCCCCGCGTGACTCTTCTTCGGTTTTCCCTTTTAAAAAGTTAAAATAGAAGGAGGGGACGGTTTCTAGCCCCCGCTCCTGTCCCCTTCAGTTGCCTTGTACGACATATGACGAATGCGTGGGAAGTACTCTTTCTCCCCTATCCCCAGGGATAAAATATATAAGGGATACATATATACTCACACATATATATATATATATATATATATATATATATATTATCCCTGGGGATAGGGGATTAAGAATACTTCCCACGTATTCCCTGCATGTCGTAGAAGGCGACTAAAAGGGGAGGGAGCGGGGGGCTGGAAATCCTCCCCTCTCGTTTTTTTTTTTAATTTTCCAAAAGAAGGAACAGAGGGGGCCAGGTGAGGATATTCCAAAAAAGGCCCAGTCCTCTGTTCTTAACGCTACCTCGCCAACGCGGGAAATGGCAAATAGTTTAAAAGAAAAGAAGAAGAAATATATATATATATATATATATATATATATATATATATATATATATATATATATATTTTTGTTTTCTTATTAATTTATTCTCATTTGTCGCTATCTCCCGCTTTAGCGACGTAGTGCAAGACATATACAGACATATACATATATACACATGCACATAATTCACACTGTCTGCCTTTATTTATTCCCATCGCCACCTCACCACACATGGAATAACAACCCCTCCCCCCTGATGTGTGAGAGGTAGCGCTAGGAAAAGACAACAAAGGCACCATTCGTTCACACCCAGTCTCTAGCTGTCATGTAATAATGCACCGAAATCACAGCTGCCTTTCCACATCCAGGCACCACAGAACTTTCCATGGTTTACCCCAGACGCTTCACATGCCCTGGTTCAATCCAGTGACAGCACGTCCACCCCGGTATACCACATCGTTCCAATTCACACTATTCCTTGCAGCCTCTCACCCTCCTGCATGTTCAGGCCCGATCACTCAAAAGCTTTTTCACTCCATCTTTCCATCTCTAATTTCGTCTCCCACTTCTACTCGTTCCCTCCACCTCTGACACATATATCCTCTTGGTCAATCTTTCCTCACTTTCCTCACTTCACTTCCGCTTCTATGGTTCCATCCGCTGCTAGATCCACTCCCAGATATCTAAAACACTTTACTTCCTCCAGTTTTTCTTCATTCATACTTACCTCCCAATTGACTTGACCCTCAACCCCACTGTACCTAATAACCTTGCTCTTATTCACATTTGCTCTTAACTTTCTTCTTTCACACACTTTACCAAACTCAGTCACAGCTTCTGCAGTTTCTCACATGAATCAGCCAACAGCGCTGTATCATCACTGAACAACAACTGACTCACTTCCCAAGTTCTCTCATCCACAACAGCCTGCATACTTGCCCCTCTTTCGAAAACTCTTGCATTCACCTCCCTAACAACCCCATCCATAAACAAATTAAACAACCATGGAGACATCACACACCCCTGCCGCAAACCTACATTCACTGAGAACCAATCACTTTCCTCTCTTCCTACGCGTATACATGCCTTACATCCTCGATAAAAACTTTTCACTGCTTCTAACAACTTGCCTCCCACAATATATATTCTTATTAACTTCCACAGAGCATCTCTATCAACTCTATCATATTCCTTCTCCAGATCCATAAATGCTACATACAAATCCATCTGCTTTTCTAAGTATTTCTCACATACATTCTTCAAAGCAAACACCTGATCCACACATCCTCTACCACTTCTGAAGCCACACTGCTCTTCTCCAATCTGATGCTCTGTGCATGCTTTCACCTTCTTAATCAATACCCTCCCATAGAATTTACCAGGAATACTCAACTTACTTATACCTCTATAATTTGAGCACTCACTCCTATCTCGTTTGCCTTTGTACTATACCCACTTTCCGCCAATCCTCAGGCACCTCACCATGAATCATACATACATTAAATAACTTTACCAACCAGTCAACAATACAGTCACCCCCTTTTTTAATAAATTCCACTGCAATACCATCCACACCTGCTGCCTTGCCGGATTTCATCTTCCGCAAAGCTTTTAATACCTCTTCTCTGTATACCAAATCATTTTTCCTAAACCTCTCACTTTGCACACCACCTCGACCAAAACACCCTATATCTGCCACTCTATCATCAAACACATTCAACAAACCTTCAAAATACTCACTCATTCTCCTTCTCACATCACCACTACGTGTTATCACCTCCCCATTTGCCACATTCACTGAAGTTCCCACTTGCTCCCTTCTCTTACGCACTTTATTTACCTCCTTCCAAAACATCTTTTTATTCTCCCTAAAATTTAATGATACACTCTCACCCCAACTCTCATTTGCCCTCTTTTTCAGCTCTTGCACCTTTCTCTTGACCTCCTGCCTCTTTCTTTTATACATCTCCTACTCATTTGCATTGTTTCCCTGCAGAAATCGTCCAAATGCCTCTCTCTTCTCTTTCACTAATAATCTTACTTCTTCAACCCACCACTCACTACCCTTTCTAATCAACCTCCCACGCTTCTCATGCAACAAGCATCTTTTGCGCAAGCCATCACTGCTTCCCTAAATACATCCCATTCCTCCCCCAATCCCCTGACCTCCTTTGTTCTCACCTTTTTCCATTCTGTACTCAGTCTCTCCTGGTACTTTCTCACACAAGTCTCCTTCTCAAGCTCACTTACTCTCACTACTCTCTTCACCCCAACATTCTCTCTTCTTTTCTGTAAACCCATACAAATCATCACCTTCGCCTCTACAAGATAATGATCAGACATCCCTACAGTTGCACCTCTCAGCACATTAACATCTAAAAGTCTCTCTTTCGCGCGCCTATCAATTAACACGTAATCCAATAACGCTCTCTGACCATCTCTCCTACTTACATACTTACTTATGTATATCTCGCTTTTTGAACCAGGTATTCCCAATCACCAATCCTTTTTCAGCACATAAATCTACAAGCTCTTCACCATTTCTACTTACAACACTGAACACTCCATGTATATCACCTATTCCCTCAACTGCCACATTACTCACCTTTGCATTCAAATCACCCATCACTATAACCAGGTCTTGTGCATCAAAACCACCAAAACACTCATTCAGCTTCTCCCAAAATACTTGCCTCTTATGATCTTTCCTCTCATGCCTAGGTGCATATGCACCAATAATCACCCATCTCTCTACATCAACATTCAGTTTCACTCATATCAATCTAGAGTTTATTTTCTTACACTCTATCACATACTCCCACAACTCCTGTTTCAGGAGTAGTGCTACTCCTTCCATTGCTCTTGTCATATATATATGAGGAAGTAAAGTGTTTTAGATATCTGGAGTGGATCTGGCAGCGGATGGAACCATGGAAGCGGAAGTGAATCATAGGGTGGGGGAGGGGGCGAAAATTCTGGGAGCCTTGAAGAATGTGTGGAAATCGAGAACATTATCTCGGAAAGCAAAAATGGGTATGTTTGAAGGAATAGTGGTTCCAACAATGTTGTATGGTTGCGAGGCGTGAGCTATGGATAGAGTTGTGCGCAGGAGGGTGGATGTGCTGGAAATGAGATGTTTGAGGACAATGTGTGGTGTGAGGTGGTTTGATCGAGTAAGTTATGTAAGGGTAACAGAGATGTGTGGAATAAAAAGAGCGTGGTTGAGAGAGCAGAAAAGTGTGTTTTGAAATGGTTTGGTCACATGGAGAGAATGAGTGAGGAAAGATTGACCAAGAGGATATATGTGTCGGAGGTGGAGGGAACGAGGAGAAGTGGGAGACCAAATTGGAGGTGAAAAGATGGAGTGAAAAAGATTTTGAGTGATCGGGGCCTGAATATGCAGGAGGGTGAAAGGCGGGCAACTAATAGAGTGAATTGGATCGATGTGGTATACCGGGTCGACGTGCTGTCAATGGATTGAACCAGGGCATGTGAAGCGTCTGGGGTAAACCATGGAAAGTAGTGTGGGGCCTGGATGTGGAAAGGGAGCTGTGGTTTCGGTGCATTATTACATGACAGCTAGAGACTGAGTGTGAACGAATGGGCATTTGTTGTCTTTTCCTAGCGCTACCTCGCAAACGCGGGAGACAGCGACAAAGCATAATAAATAAATAAATAAATAAATAAATAAATAAATAAATAAATAAATAAATAAATAAATAAATAAATAAATAAATATATATATATATATAGATATATATATATATATGGGGGAGGAAGTAAAGTGTTTTAGATATCTGGGAGTGGATCTGGCAGCGGATGGAACCATGGAAGCGGAAAGTGGAATCATAGGGTGGGGGAGGGGGCGAAAATTCTGGGAGCCTTGAAGAATGTTTGGAAGTCGAGAACATTATCTCGGAAAGCAAAAATGGGTATGTTTGAAGGAATAGTGATTCCAACAATGTTGTATGGTTGCGAGGCGTGGGCTATGGATAGAGTTGTGCGCAGGAGGGTGGATGTGCTGGAAATGAGATGTTTGAGGACAATATGTGGTGTGAGGTGGTTTGATCGAGTAAGTAATGTAAGTGTAAGAGAGATGTGTGGAAATAAAAAGAGTGTGGTTGAGAGAGCAGAAGAGGGTGTTTTGAAATGGTTTGGTCACATGGAGAGAATGAGTGAGGAAAGATAGACCAAGAGGATATATGTGTCGGAGGTGGAGGGAACGAGGAGAAGTGGGAGACCAAATTGGAGGTGGAAAGATGGAGTGAAAAAGATTTTGAGTGATCGGGGCCTGAACATGCAGGAGGGTGAAAGGCGTGCAAGGAATAGAATGAATTGGAACCATGTGGTATACCGGGGTCGACGTGCTGTCAATGGATTGAACCAGGGCATGTGAAGCGTCTGGGGTAAACCATGGAAAGTAGTGTGGGGCCTGGATGTGGAAAGGGAGCTGTGGTTTCGGTGCATTATTACATGACAGCTAGAGACTGAGTGTGAACGAATGGTGCCTTTGTTGTCTTTTCCTAGCGCTACCTCGCACACATGAGGGGGGAAGGGGATGTCATTCCATATGTGGCGAGGTGGCGATGGGAACAAATAAAGGCAGACAGTATGAATTATGTGCATGTGTATATATGTATATGTCTGTGTGTGTATATATATGTGTACAATGAGATGTATAGGTATGTATATTTGCGTGTGTGGACGCGTATGTATATACATGTGTATGTGGGCGGGTTTTGCCATTCTTTCGTCTGTTTCCTTGCGCTACCTCGCTAACGCGGGAGACAGCGACAAAGCATAATAAATAAATAAATAAACAAATATAAATATATATATATATATATATATATATATATATATATATATATATATATATATATATATATATATATATATGTGTGTGTGTGTGTGTGTGTATGTAAATATATGTATATGTGCGTGTAGATGCGTACATGTATATATGCATGTGAGTGGATGTGTTATTCTTTTGTTTCTTGACGCTACCTCGCTAACGTGGGAAACTGTGATCAAGTATGAAAAAAGAAAAATATAAATAATTACATTTGGTGTTCTCCTTTTTCTCTTTTTCAGTAATATTTTAGAGATGATTAAGGTGGTGCTGCTCTTCACGATTCTTCCTTAATCTTTCTAGCAGCTAATCAAAAAGTTCTTCCAGGCACTCTTCGTCTTCCTCTTCATCATGGCTACTGCTTGTGAATCGCCTCCAAAGAGTGTCCTTAAGTTTCATGATGACTCAGAATTTCCTCCAGTGTAAACAGTGCATTTAGAAACTCTGGGACTTTCCCATAATTGAGAACATTTCTACATATCAGGTTTTGTGGGCTGAGAAGGCAGCTTATATTCAAATTATTGTTGCAAAACTATCTCAACAAATATCATCCAGCTCTTTGTGATGAATGTTAAATATTGCAAGTGTAATGAAATATCAACTATGTTTAATGTTTCTTGTACATTAGCATATTACTGGGAAGATGTGCTGAAGTTGAAGCAAGATAAAGTTCAGTAATTTCAAGAGAATCAGTCTGTCCTGGTAGTCTTAGTTTTTTGATGCTTAACATTTGTGAAATAAGGCTTTTACATCATATGTTTTGATTTGATAAAAGTATTTTCCTTATTTACAGTAATTTAAGAATATTTTTATGGTACACATGAATTGATGTATATGAATGTGTATATATATATATATATATATATATATATATATACATATATATATATATATATATGTATGTGTGCATATATATATATATATATATATATATATATATATATATATATATATATATATATATATATATATATATATATATATATATTTTTTTTTTTTTTTTTTTTTTTTTCATACTATTCGCTATTTCCCGCGATAGCGAGGTAGCGTTAAGAACAGAGGACTGGGCCTTTGAGGAAATATCCTCACCTGGACCTCTTCTCTGTTCCTTCTTTTGGAAAAAAAAAAAAATATATATATATATATATATATATATATATATATATATATATATATATATATATATATATATATATATATATATATATATCTCGATTAATATGAGTAAAACTGAAAGTTGATGGAGAGAGGTGGGTGATTATTGGTGCATATGCACCTGGGCATAAGAAGAAAGATCAAGAGAGGCAAGTGTTTTGGGAGCAGCTGAATGAGTGTGTTAGTGGTTTTGATGCACGAGACCGGGTCATAGTGATGGGTGATTTGAATGCAAAGGTGAGTAATGTGGCAGTTGAGGGAATAATTGGTATACATGGGGTGTTCAGTGTTGTAAAGGGAAATGGTGAAGAGCTTGTAGATTTATGTGCTGAAAAAGGACTGATGATTGGGAATACCTGGTTTAAAAAGCGAGATATACATAAGTATACGTATGTAAGTAGGAGAGATGGTCAGAGAGCGTTATTGGATTACGTGTTAATTGACAGGCGTGCGAAAGAGAGACTTTTGGATGTTAATGTGCTGAGAGGTGCAACTGGAGGGATGTCTGATCATTATCTTGTGGAGGCTAAGGTGAAGATTTGTATGGGTTTTCAGAAAAGAAGAGTGAATGTTGGGGTGAAGAGGGTGGTGAGAGTAAGTGAGCTTGAGAAGGAGACCTGTGTGAGGAAGTACCAGGAGAGACTGAGTACAGAATGGAAAAAGGTGAGAACAATGGAAGTAAGGGGAGTGGGGGAGGAATGGGATGTATTTAGGGAATCAGTGATGGATTGCGCAAAAGATGCTTGTGGCATGAGAAGAGTGGGAGGTGGGTTGATTAGAAAGGGTAGTGAGTGGTGGGATGAAGAAGTAAGAGTATTAGTGAAAGAGAAGAGAGAGGCATTTGGACGATTTTTGCAGGGAAAAAATGCAATTGAGTGGGAGATGTATAAAAGAAAGAGACAGGAGGTCAAGAGAAAGGTGCAAGAGGTGAAAAAAAGGGCAAATGAGAGTTGGGGTGAGAGAGTATCATTAAATTTTAGGGAGAATAGAAAGATGTTCTGGAAGGAGGTAAATAAAGTGCGTAAGACAAGGGAGCAAATGGTGAACTTCAGGTGAAGGGCGCAAGTGGGGAGGTGATAACAAGTAGTGGTGATGTGAGAAGGAGATGGAGTGAGTATTTTGAAGGTTTGTTGAATGTGTTTGATGATAGAGTGGCAGATATAGGGTGTTTTGGTCGAGGTGGTGTGCAAAGTGAGAGGGTTAGGGAAAATGATTTGGTAAACAGAGAAGAGGTAGTGAAAGCTTTGCGGAAGATGAAAGCCGGCAAGGCAGCAGGTTTGGATGGTATTGCAGTGGAATTTATTAAAAAAGGGGGTGACTGTATTGTTGACTGGTTGGTAAGGTTATTTAATGTATGTATGACTCATGGTGAGGTGCCTGAAGATTGGCGGAATGCGTGCATAGTGCCATTGTACAAAGGCAAAGGGGATAAGAGTGAGTGCTCAAATTACAGAGGTATAAGTTTGTTGAGTATTCCTGGTAAATTATATGGGAGGGTATTGATTGAGAGGGTGAAGGCATGTACAGAGCATCAGATTGGGGAAGAGCAGTGTGGTTTCAGAAGTGGTAGAGGATGTGTGGATCAGGTGTTTGCTTTGAAGAATGTATGTGAGAAATACTTAGAAAAGCAAATGGATTTGTATGTAGCATTTATGGATCTGGAGAAGGCATATGATAGAGTTGATAGAGATGCTCTGTGGAAGGTATTAAGAATATATGGTGTGGGAGGCAAGTTGTTAGAAGCAGTGAAAAGTTTTTATCGAGGATGTAAGGCATGTGTACGTGTAGGAAGAGAGGAAAGTGATTGGTTCTCAGTGAATGTAGGTTTGCGGCAGGGGTGTGTGATGTCTCCATGGTTGTTTAATTTGTTTATGGATGGGGTTGTTAGGGAGGTAAATGCAAGAGTTTTGGAAAGAGGGGCAAGTATGAAGTCTGTTGGGGATGAGAGAGCTTGGGAAGTGAGTCAGTTGTTGTTCGCTGATGATACAGCGCTGGTGGCTGATTCATGTGAGAAACTGCAGAAGCTGGTGACTGAGTTTGGAAAAGTGTGTGGAAGAAGAAAGTTAAGAGTAAATGTGAATAAGAGCAAGGTTATTAGGTACAGTAGGGTTGAGGGTCAAGTCAATTGGGAGGTGAGTTTGAATGGAAAAAACTGGAGGAAGTGAAGTGTTTTAGATATCTGGGGAGTGGATCTGGCAGCGGATGGAACCATGGAAGCGGAAGTGGATCATAGGGTGGGGGAGGGGGCGAAAATCCTGGGGGCCTTGAAGAATGTGTGGAAGTCGAGAACATTATCTCGGAAAGCAAAAATGGGTATGTTTGAAGGAATAGTGGTTCCAACAATGTTGTATGGTTGCGAGGCGTGGGCTATGGATAGAGTTGTGCGCAGGAGGATGGATGTGCTGGAAATGAGATGTTTGAGGACAATGTTTGGTGTGAGGTGGTTTGATCGAGTGAGTAACGTAAGGGTAAGAGAGATGTGTGGAAATAAAAAGAGCGTGGTTGAGAGAGCAGAAGAGGGTGTTTTGAAGTGGTTTGGGCACATGGAGAGGATGAGTGAGGAAAGATTGACCAAGAGGATATATGTGTCGGAGGTGGAGGGAACAAGGAGAAGAGGGAGACCAAATTGGAGGTGGAAAGATGGAGTGAAAAAGATTTTGTGTGATCGGGGCCTGAACATGCAGGAGGGTGAAAGGAGGGCAAGGAATAGAGTGAATTGGAGCGATGTGGTATACCGGGGTTGACGTGCTGTCAGTGGATTGAAGCAGGGCATGTGCATGTGAAGCGTCTGGGGTAAACCATGGAAAGATGTGTAGGTATGTATATTTGCGTGTGTGGACGTATGTATATACATGTGTATGGGGGGAGTTGGGCCATTTCTTTCGTCTGTTTCCTTTCGCGACCTCGCAAACGCGGGAGACAGCGACAAAGTATAATAAAAAAAAAATATATATATATATATATATATATATATATATATATATATATATATATATTTTTTTTTTTTTATACTTTGTCGCTGTCTCCCGCGTTTGCGAGGTAGCGCAAGGAAACAGACGAAAGAAATGGCCCAACCCCCCCCCCATACACATGTACATACACACGTCCACACACGCAAATACACATACCTACACCGCTTTCCATGGTTTACCCCAGACGCTTCACATGCCTTGGTTCAATCCACTGACAGCACGTCAACCCCTGTATACCACATCCCTCCAATTCACTCTATTCCTTGCCCTCCTTTCACCCTCCTGCATGTTCAGGCCCCGATCACACAAAATCTTTTTCACTCCATCTTTCCACCTCCAATTTGGTCTCCCTCTTCTCCTCGTTCCTTCCACCTCCGACACATATATCCTCTTGGTCAATCTTTCCTCACTCATTCTCTCCATGTGCCCAAACCATTTCAAAACACCCTCTTCTGCTCTCTCAACCACGCTCTTTTTATTTCCACACATCTCTCTTACCCTTACGTTACTTACTCGATCAAACCACCTCACACCACACATTGTCCTCAAACATCTCATTTCCAGCACATCCATCCTCCTGCGCACAACTCTATCCATAGCCCACGCCTCGCAACCATACAACATTGTTGGAACCACTATTCCTTCAAACATACCCATTTTTGCTTTCCGAGATAATGTTCTCGACTTCCACACATTTTTCAAGGCTCCCAAAATTTTCGCCCCCTTCCCCACCCTATGATCCACTTCCGCTTCCATGGTTCCATCCGCTGACAGATCCACTCCCAGATATCTAAAACACTTCACTTCCTCCAGTTTTTCTCCATTCAAACTCACCTCCCAATTGACTTGACCCTCAACCCTACTGTACCTAATAACCTTGCTCTTATTCACATTTACTCTTAACTTTCTTCTTCCACACACTTTACCAAACTCAGTCACCAGCTTCTGCAGTTTCTCACATGAATCAGCCACCAGCGCTGTATCATCAGCGAACAACAACTGACTCACTTCCCAAGCTCTCTCATCCCCAACAGACTTCATACTTGCCCCTCTTTCCAGGACTCTTGCATTTACCTCCCTAACAACCCCATCCATAAACAAATTAAACAACCATGGAGACATCACACACCCCTGCCGCAAACCTACATTCACTGAGAACCAATCACTTTCCTCTCTTCCTACACGTACACATGCCTTACATCCTCGATAAAAACTTTTCACTGCTTCTAACAACTTGCCTCCCACACCATATATTCTTAATACCTTCCACAGAGCATCTCTATCAACTCTATCATATGCCTTCTCCAGATCCATAAATGCTACATACAAATCCATTTGCTTTTCTAAGTATTTCTCACATACATTCTTCAAAGCAAACACCTGATCCACACATCCTCTACCACTTCTGAAACCGCACTGCTCTTCCCCAATCTGATGCTCTGTACATGCCTTCACCCTCTCAATCAATACCCTCCCATATAATTTACCAGGAATACTCAACAAACTTATACCTCTGTAATTTGAGCACTCACTCTTATCCCCTTTGCCTTTGTACAATGGCACTATGCACGCATTCCGCCAATCCTCAGGCACCTCACCATGAGTCATACATACATTAAATAACCTTACCAACCAGTCAACAATACAGTCACCCCCTTTTTTAATAAATTCCACTGCAATACCATCCAAACCTGCTGCCTTGCCGGCTTTCATCTTCCGCAAAGCTTTTACTACCTCTTCTCTGTTTACCAAATCATTTTCCCTGACCCTCTCACTTTGCACACCACCTCGACCAAAACACCCTATATCTGCCACTCTGTCATCAGACACATTCAACAAACCTTCAAAATACTCATTCCATCTCCTTCTCACATCACCACTACTTGTTATCACCTCCCCATTTACGCCCTTCACTGAAGTTCCCATTTGCTCCCTTGTCTTACGCACCCTATTTACCTCCTTCCAGAACATCTTTTTATTCTCCCTAAAATTTACTGATAGTCTCTCACCCCAACTCTCATTTGCCCTTTTTTTCACCTCTTGCACCTTTCTCTTGACCTCCTGTCTCTTTCTTTTATACTTCTCCCACTCAATTGCATTTTTTCCCTGCACAAATCGTCCAAATGCCTCTCTCTTCTCTTTCACTAATACTCTTACTTCTTCATCCCACCACTCACTACCCTTTCTAAACAGCCCACCTCCCACTCTTCTCATGCCACAAGCATCTTTTGCGCAATCCATCACTGATTCCCTAAATACATCCCATTCCTCCCCCACTCCCCTTACTTCCATTGTTCTCACCTTTTTCCATTCTGTACACAGTCTCTCCTGGTACTTCCCCACACACGTCTCCTTCTCAAGCTCACTTACTCTCACCACCTTCTTCACCCCAACATTCACTCCTCTTTTCTGAAAACCCATACTAATCTTCACCTTAGCCTCCACAAGATAATGATCAGACATCCCTCCAGTTGCACCTCTCAGCACATTAACATCCAAAAGTCTCTCTTTCGCACGCCTGTCAATTAACACGTAATCCAATAACGCTCTCTGGCCATCTCTCCTACTTACATAAGTATACTTATGTATATCTCGCTTTTTAAACCAGGTATTCCCAATCATCAGTCCTTTTTCAGCACATAAATCTACAAGCTCTTCACCATTTCCATTTACAACACTGAACACCCCATGCATACCAATTATTCCCTCAACTGCCACATTACTCACCTTTGCATTCAAATCACCCATCACTATAACCCGGTCTCGTGCATCAAAACCGCTAACACACTCATTCAGCTGCTCCCAAAACACTTGCCTCTCATGATCTTTCTTCTCATGCCCAGGTGCATATGCACCAATAATCACCCACCTCTCTCCATCAACTTTCAATTTTACCCATATTAATCGAGAATTTACTTTCTTACATTCTATCACATACTCCCACAACTCCTGTTTCAGGAGTATTGCTACTCCTTCCTTGCTCTTGTCTATATATATATATATATAATATATATAGATATATATATATATATTATATAATTTATTTGTAATATATTGTACGCCAGATGATACAGCCTGGTTGGCTGAATTCATGTGAGAAACTGCAGAAGCTGGTGACTGAGTTTGGTAAAGTGTGTGAAAGAAGAAAGTTAAGAGTAAATGTGAATAAGAGCAAGGTTATTAGGTACAGTAGGGTTGAGGGTCAAGTCCAATTGCGAGGTAAGTTTGAATGGAGAAAAACTGGAGAAGTAAAGTGTTTTAGATATCTGGAGTGGATCTGGCAGCAGATGGAACCATGGAAGCGGAAGTGAATCATAGGGTGGGGGAGGGGGCGAAAATCCTGGAGCCTTGAAGAATGTGTGGAAATCGAGAACATTATCTCGGAAAGCAAAAATGGGTATGTTTGAAGGAATAGTGATTCCAACAATGTTGTATGGTTGCGAGGCGTGGGCTATGGATAGAGTTGTGCGCAGGAGGGTGGATGTGCTGGAAATGAGATGTTTGAGGACAATATGTGGTGTGAGGTGGTTTGATCGAGTAAGTAATGTAAGTGTAAGAGAGATGTGTGGAAATAAAAAGAGTGTGGTTGAGAGAGCAGAAGAGGGTGTTTTGAAATGGTTTGGTCACATGGAGAGAATGAGTGAGGAAAGATTGACCAAGAGGATATATGTGTCGGAGGTGGAGGGAACGAGGAGAAGTGGGAGACCAAATTGGAGGTGGAAAGATGGAGTGAAAAAGATTTTGAGTGATCGGGGCCTGAACATGCAGGAGGGTGAAAGGCGTGCAAGGAATAGAATGAATTGGAACCATGTGGTATACCGGGGTCGACGTGCTGTCAATGGATTGAACCAGGGCATGTGAAGCGTCTGGGGTAAACCATGGAAAGTAGTGTGGGGCCTGGATGTGGAAAGGGAGCTGTGGTTTCGGTGCATTATTACATGACAGCTAGAGACTGAGTGTGAACGAATGGTGCCTTTGTTGTCTTTTCCTAGCGCTACCTCGCACACATGAGGGGGGAAGGGGATGTCATTCCATATGTGGCGAGGTGGCGATGGGAAAAAATAAAGGCAGACAGTATGAATTATGTGCATGTGTATATATGTATATGTCTGTGTGTGTATATATATGTGTACAATGAGATGTATAGGTATGTATATTTGCGTGTGTGGACGCGTATGTATATACATGTGTATGTGGGCGGGTTTTGCCATTCTTTCGTCTGTTTCCTTGCGCTACCTCGCTAACGCGGGAGACAGCGACAAAGCATAATAAATAAATAAATAAACAAATATAAATATATATATATATATATATATATATATATATATATATATATATATATATATATATATATATATATATGTGTGTGTGTGTGTGTGTGTATGTAAATATATGTATATGTGCGTGTAGATGCGTACATGTATATATGCATGTGAGTGGATGTGTTATTCTTTTGTTTCTTGACGCTACCTCGCTAACGTGGGAAACTGTGATCAAGTATGAAAAAAGAAAAATATAAATAATTACATTTGGTGTTCTCCTTTTTCTCTTTTTCAGTAATATTTTAGAGATGATTAAGGTGGTGCTGCTCTTCACGATTCTTCCTTAATCTTTCTAGCAGCTAATCAAAAAGTTCTTCCAGGCACTCTTCGTCTTCCTCTTCATCATGGCTACTGCTTGTGAATCGCCTCCAAAGAGTGTCCTTAAGTTTCATGATGACTCAGAATTTCCTCCAGTGTAAACAGTGCATTTAGAAACTCTGGGACTTTCCCATAATTGAGAACATTTCTACATATCAGGTTTTGTGGGCTGAGAAGGCAGCTTATATTCAAATTATTGTTGCAAAACTATCTCAACAAATATCATCCAGCTCTTTGTGATGAATGTTAAATATTGCAAGTGTAATGAAATATCAACTATGTTTAATGTTTCTTGTACATTAGCATATTACTGGGAAGATGTGCTGAAGTTGAAGCAAGATAAAGTTCAGTAATTTCAAGAGAATCAGTCTGTCCTGGTAGTCTTAGTTTTTTGATGCTTAACATTTGTGAAATAAGGCTTTTACATCATATGTTTTGATTTGATAAAAGTATTTTCCATATTTACAGTAAATTAAGAATATTTTTATGGTACACATGAATTGATGTATATGAATGTGTATATATATATATATATATATATATATATATACATATATATATATATATATATATATGTGTGCATATATATATATATATATATATATATATATATATATATATATATATATATATATATATATATATATATATATATATATATTTTTTTTTTTTTTTTTTTTTCATACTATTCGCTATTTCCCGCGATAGCGAGGTAGCGTTAAGAACAGAGGACTGGGCCTTTGAGGAAATATCCTCACCTGGACCTCTTCTCTGTTCCTTCTTTTGGAAAAAAAAAAAAAAAATATATATATATATATATATATATATATATATATATATATATATATATATATATATATATATATATATCGATTAATATGAGTAAAACTGAAAGTTGATGGAGAGAGGTGGGTGATTATTGGTGCATATGCACCTGGGCATGAGAAGAAAGATCAAGAGAGGCAAGTGTTTTGGGAGCAGCTGAATGAGTGTGTTAGTGGTTTTGATGCACGAGACCGGGTCATAGTGATGGGTGATTTGAATGCAAAGGTGAGTAATGTGGCAGTTGAGGGAATAATTGGTATACATGGGGTGTTCAGTGTTGTAAAGGGAAATGGTGAAGAGCTTGTAGATTTATGTGCTGAAAAAGGACTGATGATTGGGAATACCTGGTTTAAAAAGCGAGATATACATAAGTATACGTATGTAAGTAGGAGAGATGGTCAGAGAGCGTTATTGGATTACGTGTTAATTGACAGGCGTGCGAAAGAGAGACTTTTGGATGTTAATGTGCTGAGAGGTGCAACTGGAGGGATGTCTGATCATTATCTTGTGGAGGCTAAGGTGAAGATTTGTATGGGTTTTCAGAAAAGAAGAGTGAATGTTGGGGTGAAGAGGGTGGTGAGAGTAAGTGAGCTTGAGAAGGAGACCTGTGTGAGGAAGTACCAGGAGAGACTGAGTACAGAATGGAAAAAGGTGAGAACAATGGAAGTAAGGGGAGTGGGGGAGGAATGGGATGTATTTAGGGAATCAGTGATGGATTGCGCAAAAGATGCTTGTGGCATGAGAAGAGTGGGAGGTGGGTTGATTAGAAAGGGTAGTGAGTGGTGGGATGAAGAAGTAAGAGTATTAGTGAAAGAGAAGAGAGAGGCATTTGGACGATTTTTGCAGGGAAAAAATGCAATTGAGTGGGAGATGTATAAAAGAAAGAGACAGGAGGTCAAGAGAAAGGTGCAAGAGGTGAAAAAAAGGGCAAATGAGAGTTGGGGTGAGAGAGTATCATTAAATTTTAGGGAGAATAGAAAGATGTTCTGGAAGGAGGTAAATAAAGTGCGTAAGACAAGGGAGCAAATGGTGAACTTCGGTGAAGGGCGCAAGTGGGGAGGTGATAACAAGTAGTGGTGATGTGAGAAGGAGATGGAGTGAGTATTTTGAAGGTTTGTTGAATGTGTTTGATGATAGAGTGGCAGATATAGGGTGTTTTGGTCGAGGTGGTGTGCAAAGTGAGAGGGTTAGGGAAAATGATTTGGTAAACAGAGAAGAGGTAGTGAAAGCTTTGCGGAAGATGAAAGCCGGCAAGGCAGCAGGTTTGGATGGTATTGCAGTGGAATTTATTAAAAAAGGGGGTGACTGTATTGTTGACTGGTTGGTAAGGTTATTTAATGTATGTATGACTCATGGTGAGGTGCCTGAAGATTGGCGGAATGCGTGCATAGTGCCATTGTACAAAGGCAAAGGGGATAAGAGTGAGTGCTCAAATTACAGAGGTATAAGTTTGTTGAGTATTCCTGGTAAATTATATGGGAGGGTATTGATTGAGAGGGTGAAGGCATGTACAGAGCATCAGATTGGGGAAGAGCAGTGTGGTTTCAGAAGTGGTAGAGGATGTGTGGATCAGGTGTTTGCTTTGAAGAATGTATGTGAGAAATACTTAGAAAAGCAAATGGATTTGTATGTAGCATTTATGGATCTGGAGAAGGCATATGATAGAGTTGATAGAGATGCTCTGTGGAAGGTATTAAGAATATATGGTGTGGGAGGCAAGTTGTTAGAAGCAGTGAAAAGTTTTTATCGAGGATGTAAGGCATGTGTACGTGTAGGAAGAGAGGAAAGTGATTGGTTCTCAGTGAATGTAGGTTTGCGGCAGGGGTGTGTGATGTCTCCATGGTTGTTTAATTTGTTTATGGATGGGGTTGTTAGGGAGGTAAATGCAAGAGTTTTGGAAAGAGGGGCAAGTATGAAGTCTGTTGGGGATGAGAGAGCTTGGGAAGTGAGTCAGTTGTTGTTCGCTGATGATACAGCGCTGGTGGCTGATTCATGTGAGAAACTGCAGAAGCTGGTGACTGAGTTTGGAAAAGTGTGTGGAAGAAGAAAGTTAAGAGTAAATGTGAATAAGAGCAAGGTTATTAGGTACAGTAGGGTTGAGGGTCAAGTCAATTGGGAGGTGAGTTTGAATGGAAAAAAACTGGAGGAAGTGAAGTGTTTTAGATATCTGGGGGTGGATCTGGCAGCGGATGGAACCATGGAAGCGGAAGTGGATCATAGGGTGGGGGAGGGGGCGAAAATCCTGGGGGCCTTGAAGAATGTGTGGAAGTCGAGAACATTATCTCGGAAAGCAAAAATGGGTATGTTTGAAGGAATAGTGGTTCCAACAATGTTGTATGGTTGCGAGGCGTGGGCTATGGATAGAGTTGTGCGCAGGAGGATGGATGTGCTGGAAATGAGATGTTTGAGGACAATGTTTGGTGTGAGGTGGTTTGATCGAGTGAGTAACGTAAGGGTAAGAGAGATGTGTGGAAATAAAAAGAGCGTGGTTGAGAGAGCAGAAGAGGGTGTTTTGAAGTGGTTTGGGCACATGGAGAGGATGAGTGAGGAAAGATTGACCAAGAGGATATATGTGTCGGAGGTGGAGGGAACAAGGAGAAGAGGGAGACCAAATTGGAGGTGGAAAGATGGAGTGAAAAAGATTTTGTGTGATCGGGGCCTGAACATGCAGGAGGGTGAAAGGAGGGCAAGGAATAGAGTGAATTGGAGCGATGTGGTATACCGGGGTTGACGTGCTGTCAGTGGATTGAAGCAGGGCATGTGAAGCGTCTGGGGTAAACCATGGAAAGCTGTGTAGGTATGTATATTTGCGTGTGTGGACGTATGTATATACATGTGTATGGGGGGGGTTGGGCCATTTCTTTCGTCTGTTTCCTTTCGCGACCTCGCAAACGCGGGAGACAGCGACAAAGTATAATAAAAAAAAAAAAAAATATATATATATATATATATATATATATATATATATATTTTTTTTTTTATACTTTGTCGCTGTCTCCCGCGTTTGCGAGGTAGCGCAAGGAAACAGACGAAAGAAATGGCCCAACCCCCCCCCATACACATGTACATACACACGTCCACACACGCAAATACACATACCTACACCGCTTTCCATGGTTTACCCCAGACGCTTCACATGCCTTGGTTCAATCCACTGACAGCACGTCAACCCCTGTATACCACATCGCTCCAATTCACTCTATTCCTTGCCCTCCTTTCACCCTCCTGCATGTTCAGGCCCCGATCACACAAAATCTTTTTCACTCCATCTTTCCACCTCCAATTTGGTCTCCCTCTTCTCCTCGTTCCTTCCACCTCCGACACATATATCCTCTTGGTCAATCTTTCCTCACTCATTCTCTCCATGTGCCCAAACCATTTCAAAACACCCTCTTCTGCTCTCTCAACCACGCTCTTTTTATTTCCACACATCTCTCTTACCCTTACGTTACTTACTCGATCAAACCACCTTACACCACACATTGTCCTCAAACATCTCATTTCCAGCACATCCATCCTCCTGCGCACAACTCTATCCATAGCCCACGCCTCGCAACCATACAGCATTGTTGGAACCACTATTCCTTCAAACATACCCATTTTTGCTTTCCGAGATAATGTTCTCGACTTCCACACATTTTTCAAGGCTCCCAAAATTTTCGCCCCCTTCCCCACCCTATGATCCACTTCCGCTTCCATGGTTCCATCCGCTGACAGATCCACTCCCAGATATCTAAAACACTTCACTTCCTCCAGTTTTTCTCCATTCAAACTCACCTCCCAATTGACTTGACCCTCAACCCTACTGTACCTAATAACCTTGCTCTTATTCACATTTACTCTTAACTTTCTTCTTCCACACACTTTACCAAACTCAGTCACCAGCTTCTGCAGTTTCTCACATGAATCAGCCACCAGCGCTGTATCATCAGCGAACAACAACTGACTCACTTCCCAAGCTCTCTCATCCCCAACAGACTTCATACTTGCCCCTCTTTCCAGAACTCTTGCATTTACCTCCCTAACAACCCCATCCATAAACAAATTAAACAACCATGGAGACATCACACACCCCTGCCGCAAACCTACATTCACTGAGAACCAATCACTTTCCTCTCTTCCTACACGTACACATGCCTTACATCCTCGATAAAAACTTTTCACTGCTTCTAACAACTTGCCTCCCACACCATATATTCTTAATACCTTCTACAGAGCATCTCTATCAACTCTATCATATGCCTTCTCCAGATCCATAAATGCTACATACAAATCCATTTGCTTTTCTAAGTATTTCTCACATACATTCTTCAAAGCAAACACCTGATCCACACATCCTCTACCACTTCTGAAACCGCACTGCTCTTCCCCAATCTGATGCTCTGTACATGCCTTCACCCTCTCAATCAATACCCTCCCATATAATTTACCAGGAATACTCAACAAACTTATACCTCTGTAATTTGAGCACTCACTCTTATCCCCTTTGCCTTTGTACAATGGCACTATGCACGCATTCCGCCAATCCTCAGGCACCTCACCATGAGTCATACATACATTAAATAACCTTACCAACCAGTCAACAATACAGTCACCCCCTTTTTTAATAAATTCCACTGCAATACCATCCAATCCTGCTGCCTTGCCGGCTTTCATCTTCCGCAAAGCTTTTACTACCTCTTCTCTGTTTACCAAATCATTTTCCCTGACCCTCTCACTTTGCACACCACCTCGACCAAAACACCCTATATCTGCCACTCTGTCATCAGACACATTCAACAAACCTTCAAAATACTCATTCCATCTCCTTCTCACATCACCACTACTTGTTATCACCTCCCCATTTACGCCCTTCACTGAAGTTCCCATTTGCTCCCTTGTCTTACGCACCCTATTTACCTCCTTCCAGAACATCTTTTTATTCTCCCTAAAATTTACTGATAGTCTCTCACCCCAACTCTCATTTGCCCTTTTTTTCACCTCTTGCACCTTTCTCTTGACCTCCTGTCTCTTTCTTTTATACTTCTCCCACTCAATTGCATTTTTTCCCTGCACAAATCGTCCAAATGCCTCTCTCTTCTCTTTCACTAATACTCTTACTTCTTCATCCCACCACTCACTACCCTTTCTAAACAGCCCACCTCCCACTCTTCTCATGCCACAAGCATCTTTTGCGCAATCCATCACTGATTCCCTAAATACATCCCATTCCTCCCCCACTCCCCTTACTTCCATTGTTCTCACCTTTTTCCATTCTGTACACAGTCTCTCCTGGTACTTCCCCACACACGTCTCCTTCTCAAGCTCACTTACTCTCACCACCTTCTTCACCCCAACATTCACTCCTCTTTTCTGAAAACCCATACTAATCTTCACCTTAGCCTCCACAAGATAATGATCAGACATCCCTCCAGTTGCACCTCTCAGCACATTAACATCCAAAAGTCTCTCTTTCGCACGCCTGTCAATTAACACGTAATCCAATAACGCTCTCTGGCCATCTCTCCTACTTACATAAGTATACTTATGTATATCTCGCTTTTTAAACCAGGTATTCCCAATCATCAGTCCTTTTTCAGCACATAAATCTACAAGCTCTTCACCATTTCCATTTACAACACTGAACACCCCATGCATACCAATTATTCCCTCAACTGCCACATTACTCACCTTTGCATTCAAATCACCCATCACTATAACCCGGCCTCGTGCATCAAAACCGCTAACACACTCATTCAGCTGCTCCCAAAACACTTGCCTCTCATGATCTTTCTTCTCATGCCCAGGTGCATATGCACCAATAATCACCCACCTCTCTCCATCAACTTTCAATTTTACCCATATTAATCGAGAATTTACTTTCTTACATTCTATCACATACTCCCACAACTCCTGTTTCAGGAGTATTGCTACTCCTTCCCTTGCTCTTGTCTATATATATATATATATATATATATATATATATATATATATATATATATATATATATATATATGTATATATATTGTTCGCTGATGATACAGCGCTGGTGGCTGATTCATGTGAGAAACTGCAGAAGCTGGTGACTGAGCTTGGTAAAGTGTGTGAAAGAAGAAAGTTAAGAGTAAATGTGAATAAGAGCAAGGTTGTTAGGTACAGTAGGGTTGAGGGTCAAGTCAATTGCGAGGTAAGTTTGAATGGAGCAAAACTGGAGGAAGTAAAGTGTTTTAGATATCTATGAGTGGATCTGGCAGCAGATGGAACCATGGAAGCGGAAGTGAATCATAGGGTGGGGAAGGGGGCGAAAATCCTGGGAGCCTTGAAGAATGTGTGGAAATCGAGAACATTATCTCGGAAAGCAAAAATGGGTATGTTTGAAGGAATAGTGGTTCCAACAATGTTTTATGGTTGCGAGGCGTGAGCTATGGATAGAGTTGTGCGCAGGAGGGTGGATGTGCTGGAAATGAGATGTTTGAGGACAATATGTGGTGTGAGGTGGTTTGATCGAGTAAGTTATGTAAGGGTAACAGAGATGTGTGGAAGTAAAAAGAGCGTGGTTGAGAGAGCAGAAGAGGGTGTTTTGAAATGGTTTGGGCACATGGAGAGAATGAGTGAGGAATGATTGACCAAGAGGATATATGTGTCAGAGGTGGAGGGAACGAGGAGAAGTGGGAGACCAAATTGGAGGTGAAAAGATGGAGTGAAGAAGATTTTGAGTGATCGGGGCCTGAATATGCAGGAGGGTGAAAGGCGGGCAACTAATAGAGTGAATTGGATCGATGTGTTATACCGGGATCGACGTGCTGTCAATGGATTGAATCAGGGCATGTGAAGCGTCTGGGGTAAACCATGGAAAGTTCTGTGTGGCCTGGATGTGGAAAGGGAGCTGTGGTTTCGGTGCATTATTACATGACAGCCAGACTCTGAGTGTGAACGAATGGGGCATTTGTTGTCTTTTCCTAGCGCTACCTCGCACACATGAGGGGGGAGGGGATGTTATTCCATGTGTGGCGAGCTGGCGATGGGAATTAATAAAGGCAGACAGTATGAATTAAGTACATGTGTATATATGTATATGGCTGTGTGTGTATATTGGGAAGTGAGTCAGTTGTTGTTCGCTGATGACACATCACTGGTGGCTGATTCATGTGAGAAACTGCAGAAGCTGGTGACTGAGTTTGGTAAAGTGTGTGAAAGAAGAAAGTTAAGAGTAAATGTGAATAAGAGCAAGGTTATTAGGTACATTAGGGTTGAGGGTCAAGTTAATTGGGAGATAAGTTTGAATGGAGAAAAACTGGAGGAAGTAAAGTGTTTTAGATATCTGGGAGTGGATCTGGCAGCGGATGGAATCATGGAAGCGGAAGTGAATCATAGGGTGGGGGAGGGGGCGAAAATCCTGGGAGCCTTGAAGAATGTGTGGAAGTCGAGAACATTGTCTCGGAAAGCAAAAATGGGTATGTTTGAAGGAATAGTGGTTCCAACAATGTTGTATGGTTGCGAGGCGTGGGCTATGGATAGAGTTGTGCGCAGGAGGGTGGATGTGCTGGAAATGATATGTTTGAGGACAATGTGTGGTGTGAGGTGGTTTGATCGAGTAAGTAATGTAAGGGTAAGAGAGATGTGTGGAAATAAAAAGAGGGTAGTTGAGAGAGCAGAAAAGTGTGTTTTGAAATGGTTTGAGCACATGGAGTGAATGAGTGAGGGAAGATTGACCAAGAGGATATATGTGTCGGAGGTGGAGGGAACGAGGAGAAGTGGGAAACCAAATTGGAGGTGGAAAGATGGAGTGAAAAAGTTTTTGTGTGATCGGGGCCTGAACATGCAGCAGGGTGAAAGGCGGGGAAGGAATAAAGTGAATTGGATCGATGTGGTATACCGGGGTTGACGTGCTGTCAGTGGATTAAATCAGGGCATGTGAAGCGTCTGGGGTAAACCATGGAAAGTTGTGTGGGGGGCTGGATGTGGAAAGGGAGCTGTGGTTTCGGGCATTATTGCATGAGAGCTAGAGACTGAGTGTGAACGAGTGGGCCCTTTGTTGTCTTTTCCTGGTGCTACCTCGCACACATGAGGGGGAGGGGGATGGTATTCCATGTGTGGCGAGGTGGCGATGGGAATGAATAGGGGCAGACAGTGTGAATTGTGTGCATCGGTATATATATATGTGTCTGTGTGTGTATATATATGTGTACATTGAGATGCATAGGTATGTATATTTACGTGTGTGGACGTGTATGTATATACATTGTGTATGGGGGTGGGTTGGGCTATTTCTTTCGTCAGTTTCCTTGCGCTACCTCGCAAACGCGGGAGACAGCGACAAAGCAAAATAAATAAATAAATAAATATATATATATATATATTTATGTATATTTATTTATCTATCCCGGGGGATAGGGGAGAAAGAATTCTTCCCACGTATTCCCTGCGTGTCGTAGAAGGCGACTAAAAGGGAGGGGAGCGGGGGCTGGAAATCCTCCCCTCTCGTCTTTCATTTTCCAAAAGTAAGAACAGAGAAAGGGGCCAAGTGAGGATGTTCCCTCAAAGGCTCAGTCCTCTGTTCTTAACGCTACCTCGCTAATGCGGGAAATAGCGAATAGTGAAAAAAAAAATATGTACATATATATATATATATCATCTTTATTACTTGAGAAGGGTGTTAAGGAGTTTTCAGTGGTTGGCGGATGATATAATAACTTGACGTAGATGGCATCCTGGTAGTTGATAGTCCCAGTTAACCAACCAAGAAATCACTAGCCACAGAGGTAAAAGGCTATACTGGGTCTTCACCATCTTCCATACAAATGCTCAAGAAAGTGTACCTCAAACATCTATGTATATATATTTTTTTTATTTTGATTTTCCAAAACAAGAAAGCATGGCTCTTCCACTTAGTGAGTCTTGACTCTGTGATCTAAGAAAATTTGAGTGCATGTTGCAAAATGGATACTGCAGCCTGATGTAAACCTGTCTATGGTACATATTGCAACTTGAAGTACCATAAGGGTGTTACGTGCAGGTCTTTGACACAGTTTGACGTGGCCTACTTTCATATTAGAACAGTTTCAATCGCTTCTTTAGCAGTATGATTTCAGCTTACACTACATCTTAACTCAAGATGAGAAGCTGTATGTCATATCTTAAACTGAAATGAGAAATGGTTTTTAGCGCACCTTGAAGATGGTGTAGGGCTGTGTGGTGCCGTCTGTGAGGAGGATAACGGAGCAGCGAGGCTGTGACGTTGCCTCCAGCACGGCGCCCACCGCCTCCCCTGCCTCACCTAGCAACACATCACCGCCACCACCACCACCACCACCACCTGGGATCACAATAACTGAATCAGATAAGAGGCAATAGCAAAAGAGCTTAAGATACGGGTGATTCAAGATCTACGAAGAAACCCTGAGATGATACAAGGTAATGATAGCGATCCACAACAAATGTTGATGTTACGTTACAAGTAAGTAAAAGGTTTATGTTGCACCTTATTCTCAGGTTGTGATTTACATCATTTTTCTATGATCGTGTCTTTCTTATATATCCCTTGTGTTTATCTACTTGATATAAAGAGAAAAGAGAACACTTGTGAATTCTATGTCAAGTTGGATACACCAATTGCCATGTACCAACGATTTACATCAATTGTGCAAAATGATTCAAAGAACTTTTCCATAAGGCAAACCAGTGTATTGTTACGGAGGAGGTTTCCATTGCCAGAAAGAGAGCTCTTTCTGCAGCTTCAGTGTCAGACTGACCTTTCAAGTAAGACGGGTGTCTTCGAGAGCTTTAAAGGTGTATGTGGACAGCCATGAAGAGTAATTCTTCCTGAATGTTGGAGGTATGTATACTGACTGACAGGAGGGAGGTTGCTCCCAGAGAGGAACTGTTCATACTATCAAGTATGTACAAGATCCCCTCCAGAGCCTTGCTTATATATTGTTGTTTGATATATAGAAGCATCTTCCCTGATCACTACAGGTATGCTAACCTTAAGGAAAACCGTTCCCTTTAAACCTTCAGTGATTCCTGTTAGATCCTTTGATGACAAAAACACTTAAGGAATGGGAGCTTTTAGAGTTGTGGTAATATACTGACTGCTAGAAAGGGCGTTCTATCAGTTGTTTTAAAGATGTCTTGAGCTCTAACTATTCCCTATTTGTCGATGAGGTTTTTCCCCTTTGGTTTACCGACGCTGACAATATGATCACAGTGAGAACCCCAGAGGAGGAGTGATCACAGTTCAGGCTTCTCACAGAGGTTCAAAAGTGTAAAACTTCTGGTCATGATTCAGTACAAGCGTTTGAGAGAGGAGTCCTTCGTCAGCCCTAGTGTTACTTTGGTCGTGAAAGGGAAGATTCGTCCCACAACCTTGATGTTGTACCGACCAATAGCTACAAAATACCTGACCGTCAGGGACAAGATTCAGCCTAGATTATTGATACTATTACCATCTGTTCTGAGAGAAATATCCTAGTTGGAGCCTGGCGGCATACCTTTCAGAGCCGCCATGTTGTTCTGACTGTTAGAGAAGATCCCTGCCAGAGTCCATGTGTCATTACAAACTATCAGAGATATGTTAATCCCTACGAGCCCCACCAAACATTTTATTGACCATTATTAAGATAATCATGCGGAGCCTCGTTGATGTACTGACCATCAGAGAGTTGTCCTCCTACAGCCTGTATAGTCCACTAGCCATTATTGTAAAGGTTTATCCTCGTCAACTGACCTTGGGTAGAGAAGATCCAGGCAACCGAGGTGTTGATGACTGACACCACCGTCAGGATCGTCGCTACAATCCCTCTCCTCATGCTTTAGTGAAGTAAAATGATTATTAACATTTACTTCATTCTCAGATCCATTGAATCACATACATCTATTATCACAGTATCTCATTCCCAGTGTGTTTAAAGTATTATTCCTAAACTAGATGCAGTCTGACTTTCAGTCTTTTACATATATACCATAATATCAGGATGGTCTTTTACTTTTTAAATGGATACCAATAAGACAGAAGAGCATATATTAATCAATATGTATGAAATCTTGAAAACATCTAAGAAATATGTGAAGTTTACTACATTCAACCTAAGTCATTTATGGAATTATAATTCTAATTTCTTTCTTTTCTTTGACTTTGGAGGCTCCAGTCACGGACAAAAATGCACATCAAAGGTCGTACCTTCATTGAAATATAGAGAGAATTATAAAAAGGACAAAGAAAAGACAAGGGAAAATAATTACGAATTTTAGAGGATGTGAAAAGCCTGTTTTATAAAATGTGCTATGTCATAATTTTGGTAAAGACATGAGAAGGTAGAGAGTTCCAAACCTTGTGGGTGTAGAGAAAGAAAAAGTTATCGAAACAGCCCGCCCTTGAGTTGCCAGCGGCCAAACGGCAATCATGCCGAGTATTGCGTGGTCTGCCTAGTAGTAGGGGTACACAAGCAGCCAGCTCTCGGGAGCAGAAGCAAAAGAAATAACGATAGAAAAGGGGAAGTGAATCAACATTGTCGCGTAAGACAAGGGGGATCAACCTTAGAAGTTAGCCTGGGAAAGTTTATAAGTCGAACTGCCTTCGACTCAACTATGTCAAGGAAGGATGCAGAGTTAGAACTATCCCAAATGTGAGAGCAGTACTCCGTACATGGACGGATCCATCATTTATATAAACGGAGCAACTGTTCAGAGGAAAAGAAGCTTCGACATCTAAATAGGACTCCCAGTTTCTTCGAGGCAGACTTAATTATTCCTGTAATGTTGGGTTTCCAAGAAAGAGTGGATGTTACAGTAATACCAAGTATATTCAGTGAGTTAAGAGGTGGAATTACAGAACCGTCAAAGAAGATACGAGAGTTGTGAAGAGTTTACGACAGAGAGATGGGCATTAAACTTGAGATGGCGGCATTAAACTTGACTTGATTTCGTCTACCCCACTGAGATATCCTGTCCAAGTCTGAGTTTATTGAGAAAGCCGTATCAAGATGAGATGCAAATCGTGTGAGAGAAAAAGGAGCAGATCTGAAGGATGTAGATGAATGCAGTGTTGAGTCGTCATCATATGAGTGCATTGGGTTATTCATGGAGGAGAGGAAATCGCTGAAAAAAGGAGAAAAGCGTAGGATACAGGACAGAACCCTCAGGAACACCGCTGATGATGGAGAAAAGGGAAGAGGCTGATCTGTCAACAACCACAGAGATAGATTGGACGGAAAGGAAGCTAGATATGGATGAGCAAATTGAGGGAGGGAAGCCAAAAGAGTGGAGCTTAGAGATGAGACCCTGATGCCACACCTTATCAGAAGTTTGGATATGTCAAGGACATTTGCATATAGCTTCCCAAAATCTTTCAGGGTTGATGACTAGACATGAGTAAGATAGGAAAGAATATCACCATTGGATCCCGCTGTATGGAAGCCATATTGGTGATCAGAGAGACGACTGTAAGATTCAAGGTGTCTAAGGATATAGGAGCTGAGGAGGGATTCAAAGACTTTGGAAATGGTAATGTCAAAGCAATGGGACGATAGTTAGCGAGGTCAGAACGGTCAGCCTTCTCAGGGATGGGATGTATCAATGCATGCTTCCAAGGAGAAGGAAAAGATTTGGCTTTTAAACAAAAACGGAACAGGCAGCAAGCTCAGGTGCAAGTTCAGAGGCACACTCTTTCACTACCTGGGGATGAATGCCACCAGGACCATAAGCCTTACTTATATCAAGAGAAAGAGGTGCTTTTCGGTCACTCCAAAACGATATTCCAAGGGGAAATATAGGATTAGTAAGAGGAGCATCAATAGAATGTTAGAGTCATCCAAAATGGAGTTAGTGGAGAAACGGGAACCAAAAAGAGTTGCTTTGTCGTCAGTAGAGACAACTGCAGTACCGTCAGAACGGAAATGTGAAGGAAAGGTAGAGCGACTGACGTTGTAAGAAGTGCCTATAGATAAAGACCAGAAAGACCTATCAGTGGATAACGAGTAGAGATTATCGCACTTCCTTTAAATAAGGGAACACTTCGCCTTACGGATGAAGTGCTTGCAACAATTACTGGCAGTGATAAAAGCTAAATGAGAACCGGAAAAAGGAAGGAGAGTTCTTCCAAGCCCGAAATGGCTAATGCATTGAGTGAATGGCCTCAGAACAGGAACGGTTGAACCAGTGATTGGATAAAGAGGTCGTCATGGAGGAAGAGGGGATAAATGCTTCTATTGCCGCAACAATAACTTCGTGCTATGCGTTTAACGGTGACAGAAGCATCACCACAGGAGAGAGTAATTTACCTAAGGAAAGTAATTACTATAATTCATCTAGTTTTAGAGTGAAAAGTTATATCAAAACACCAATTGCGTTAAAATACATAGACTTATAATAAGATAGTATCAGAAAGACATCAGTAAGTTTCATCCGCTATTAACTACCTAGATATAATAAACATTTAATCGCCAAATTATCAACAGCGAGAGATTAATGTTCCAAGGGTCATTATGAGCACCTGAGGGAAGTGATTATAGCATAACTTTCATGGCCGTAATGATACTGGCATTCTACAGTCCCAAATCTGATATAACCAAGCAAACAATTAAGGCAATGGTATAATTCATTTTATTCCTTCAATTTACCAGATACATCATGATATCTTCTTCCGCGTACTCTCATCTTTAAGGTACTACTCGACATATACACAGCAATTAATCTAGATTTCACCAATTCTTATCATATTCATAACGTTTTTACATTTGCTCTACTTATCGCATCTTTTTATAATCATTTAAACATTTTCAAACTTCCACTTTATTAAAGTTTCTGCAACTCAGCTCATACTCAGTTCAAGTCCCAGCGACACATACCAGGCTATGGGTTCATGAAATGAAGAAACTTCCCACCAAAGTGTACACATTTTCCACAAGAAGATACGGCTCAAATCATGTTGAATTTGGTTCTTGAAAAACTGATGAATGGAAATCAACATAGAACTCAAATGAATGAATTGGTCACTGGCAAGACTGCGGGTAAAGAGACTGAGTACAAACGAATGTGGAATTTTTGTCCCTTCCTGGCGCTACCTGCCGGGAGAGGGGTGTAGATGCTGTTTCCTGTGTGGCGGAGTGACGACAAGTAGCGATGAAGGCAGGAAGAATAAATACGTACATGTATACATATGTTTATGTGTATCTATGTATATGTATATATACGTGGATATGTATATGTATGTATAAGGTTTTATGTATAAATGCATTATACATGACAGCTAGAGACTGAGTGTGAACGAATGTGGCCTTTGTTGTCTTTTCCTAGCGCTAGCTCGCGCACATGCGGGGGAGGGGGTTGTTATTTTATGTGTGGCGGGGTGGCGATGGGAATGAATAAGAGCAGACAGTATGAATCACGTACATGTGTATACATGTATATGTATGTGTATGTATATATATGTATACGTTGAGATGTATAGGTATGCATATGTGCGAGTGTGGACGTGTATGTATATACATGTGTATGTGGGTGGGTTGGGCCATTCTTTCGTCTGTTTCCTTGCGCTACCTCGCTAACGCGGGAGACAGCGACAAAGTATAATAATGATAAATTTGTGTGTGTGTATATATATATATATATATATATATATATATATATATATATATATATATATATATATATATATATTTTTTTTTTTTTCTTTGTCGCTGTCTCCCGCGTTTGCGAGGTAGCGCAAGGAAACAGACGAAAGAAATGGCCCAACCCACCCCCATACACATGTATATACATACACGTCCACACACGCAAATATACATACCTACACAGCTTTCCATAGTTTACCCCAGACGCTTCACATACCCTGATTCAATCCACTGACAGCACGTCAACCCCGCTATACCACATCGATCCAATTCACTCTATTCTTTGCCCTCCTTTCACCCTCCTGCATGTTCAGGCCCCGATCACACAAAATCTTTTTCACTCCATCTTTCCACCTCCAATTTGGTCGCCCACTTCTCCTCGTTCCCTCCACCTCCGACACATATATCCTCTTGGTCAATCTTTCCTCACTCATTCTCTCCATGTGCCCAAACCATTTCAAAACACCCTCTTCTGCTCTCTCAACCACGCTCTTTTTATTTCCAGACACCTCTCTTACCCTTACGTTACTTACTCGATCAAACCACCTCACACCACACATTGTCCTCAAACATCTCATTTCCAGCACATCCACCCTCCTGCGCACAACTCTATCCATAGCCCACGCCTCACAACCGTACAACATTGTTGGAACCACTATTCCTTCAAACATACCCATTTTTGCTTTCCGAGATAATGTTCTCGACTTCCACACATTCTTCAAGGCTCCCAGGATCTTCGCCCCCTCCCCCACCCTATGATCCACTTCCGCTTCCATGGTTCCATCCGCTGCCAGATCCACTCCCAGATATTTAAAACACTTTACTTCCTCCAGTTTTTCTCCATTCAAACTTACCTCCCAATTGACTTGACCCTCAACCCTACTGTACCTAATAACCTTGCTCTTATTCACATTTACTCGTAACTTTCTTCTTTCACACACTTTACCAAACTCAGTCACCAGCTTCTGCAGTTTCTCACATGAATCTGCCACCAGCGCTGTATCATCAGCGAACAACAACTGACTCACTTCCCAAGCTCTCTCATCCACAACAGACTTCATACTTGCCCCTCTTTCCAAAACTCTTGCATTCACCTCCCTAACAATCCCATCCATAAACAAATTAAACAACCATGGAGACATCACACACCCCTGCCACAAACCTACATTCACTGAGAACCAATCATTTTCCTCTCTTCCTACACGTACAAATGCCTTACATCCTCGATAAAAACTTTTCACTGCTTCTAACAACTTGCCTCCCAAACCATATATTCTTAATACCTTCCACAGAGCATCTCTATCAACTCTATCATATGCCTTCTCCAAATCCATAAATGCTACATACAAATCCAAATACACACACACATATATATATATATATATATATATATATATATATATATATATATATATATATATATATATATATATATATTATCCCTGGGGATAGGGGAGAAAGAATACTTCCCACGTATTCCCTGCGTGTCGTAGAAGGCGACTAAAGGGGGAGGGAGCGGGGGGCTGGAAATCCTCCCCTCTCGTTTTTTTTTTTGATTTTCCAAAAGAAGGAACAGAGAACGAGGCCAGGTGAGGATATTCCCTCAGAGGCCCAGTCCTCTGTTCTTAACGCTACCTTGCTAACGCGGGAAATGGCGAATAGTATGAAAGAAAAAAAAAAAAAAAATATATATATATATATATATATATATATATATATATATATATATATATATATATATATATATATATATATATATATATATATTCCTATGAGTCCAAGGGGAAAATGAAACACGATAAGTTCCCAAGTGCACTTTCGTGAAGTAATCACATCATCAGGGGAGACAAAAAAGAGAAATATTACTCAGTTGATATATATCAACTGACTTATATTTCTCTCTTGTGTCTCCCCTGATGACGTGATTATCACACGGAAGTGCACTTGGGAACTAATCGCGTTTCATTTTCCCCACAGAATCATAGGAATATCTTGATCACGCGCAAAATTGTGATCCTTTCCATTATATATATATATATATATATATATATATATATATATATATATATATATATATATATATATATATATATATATGCACAAGGGGTCCTAGGTTCGATCCTGGCTGTTGGAGCTTTGTATGTTCTATGAAGGTGCGCGTTCATATACACTTTATTCGTATATGTATATATATATATATATATATATATATATATATATATATATATATATATATATATATATATATATATATATATATATATATATATATATATATATATGTATATATATATATATATATATATATATATATATATATATATATATATATATATATATATATATATATATATATATATATATATATATATATATATATATATATATATATATATATATATGTATATATATATATATATATATATATATATATATATATATATATATATATATATATATATATATATATATATGTATATATATATATATATATATATATATATATATATATATATATATATATATATATATATATATATATTTTTTTTTAACTATTCGCCATTTCCCGCGTTAGCGAGGTAGCGTTAAGAACAGAGGACTGGGCCTTTTTCGGAATATCCTCACCTGGCCCCCTCTGTTCCTTCTTTTGGAAAATTAAAAAAAAAAAAAAAAAAAAAAAAAACGAGAGGGGAGGATTTCCAGCCCCCCGCTCCCATATATATATATATATATATATATATATATATATATATATATATATATATATATATATATATATATATATATATATATATATATATATATATATATATATATATATATATATATATATATATATATATATATCTTTCTTTCTTTCCTTCCAAACTATTCCTCATTTCCCGCGTTACCGAGGTAGCGTTAAGAACAGAGGACTGGGCTTTTGAGGGAATATCCTCACCTGGCCTTCTTCTCTCTTCCTTCTTTTGGAAAATAAAAAATCAAAAAACGAGAGTGGAGGATTTCCAGCCCCCCGCTCCCTCCCCTTTTAATCGCCTTCTACGACACGCAGGGTAATAATCACATCATCAGGGGAGACACTAGAGAGACATGTGATGGTCAATTGGCATACATCGAAGAGACGAAGCGAGAACGCCATTTGGTAATCATGCGATTGTCCAAGACAGACAAGAAGCGTTCAGGATCTTATCATTTTACAAATATTATCAACAATAAAGTTATCTAATTTGTGTAGACCATCACTAATATTAAGATTATAATTCTTTATGTATTTAATGATAGAAGATTCAATGATATTTCTCGTGGTAATAGAGTTAGGGTTAGTAACTGGGATGGCGTTACTCCAGTCAATACAAAGATCATAGGTTTTAACGTGATTAAACAAGGCATTTAATTCTTGTCCCGTTCTTATACTATATTTATGTTGCTTAAGTCTAACACAAAGATCCTTACCAGTCTGCCCGACATAAAATTTATCACAATCTCCACATGGCACTTTACAGATGCATCCAAGAGAATTTTCTGGGAAATTCCCGATGAAGATATTCTTTATAGTATTATTGTTGCTGAAGGCAACATTTACATTAAAGGATTTAAGCAACATGGGAAGTAACGTAAAACTCTTATTAAAAGGGAGAACTAAAAGATTCTTGGTGTCATTGGGAGGTTTGGGCTCAACTCTATAAAATGATTTCTTTGCTAACTTAAGGGATTTGTCAATGAAAGATCTAGCGTACTTTAACTTAGATCCAATAGAATATATCTTCTTAAACTCATCATCAATAAACTCTGGACTGTAAATACGTAATGCCCTGAGGAACATAGATTGAAATGATGATAATTCAATTCTGTCATGTTGAGATTAGTAATAATGGATATATAAGCATACATTTGTGGGTTTTCTGTATTTGTTGAACTTAAGCATATACAGAAAACCCACCAAAGATGCTTGTGGCATGAGAAGCGTGTGAGGTGGGCAGATTGGCAAAGTTAGTGAACGGTGGAATGAAGAAGTAAGATTGTTAGTGAAAGAGAAGACAGCGGCATTTGGAGGATTTTTGCAGGGAAATAATGCAAAAGACTGGGAGATGTATAAAAGAAAGACGCAGGAATTCAAGAGAAGGGTGCAAGAGTTGAAAAAAAGGCCAAATGAGAGTTGGGGTGAGAGAGTATCGTTAGATTTTACGGAGAATAAAAAGATGTTTTGCAAGGAGATAAATAAAGTGCGTAAGAGAAGAAAACAAATGGAAACAACAGTGAACGGGACTAGTAGGGGCGGTGATAACAAGTAGTGGTTACGTGAGAAGGATATAGAGCGAGTGTTTTGAAGGTTTGTTGAATGTGTTTGATGATAGAGTGGCAGATATAGGGTGTTTTGGTCGAGGTGGTGTGCAAAGTGAGAGGGTTAGGGAGAATTATTTGGTAAACAAAGAAGGCGTAGTAAAAGCTTTGTGTAAGATGAAAGCCGGCAAGGCAGTGGGTTTGGATGGTATTGCAGTGGAATTTATTAAAAAAGGGGGTGACTATGTTGTTGACTGGTTGGTAAGGTTATTTAATGTATGTATGACTCATGGTGAGGTGCCTGAGGATAGGCGAAATGCTTGCATAATGCCATTGTACTGAGGCAAAGGGATAAAAGTGAGTGCTCAATTTACAGAGGTATAAGTTTGTTGAGTATTCCTTGGAAATTATATGAGAGGGTATTGATGGAGAGGGTGAAGCCATGTACACACCATCAGATTGGGGAAAAGCAGTGTGGTTTCAGAAATGGTAGAGGATGTGTGGATAAGGTGTTTGCTATGAAGAATGTATGTGAGAAATACTTAGAAAAGCAAATGGATTTGCATGTAGCCTTTATGGATCTGGAGAAGGCATATGATAGAGTTTATTGAGATGCTCTATGGAAGTTATGAAGAATATATGGTGTGGGTGGCACGTTGTTAGAAGCAGTGAAAATTTTTTCGAGGATGTAAGGCATGTGTACGTGTAGGAAGAGAATAAAGTGATCGGTTCTCAGTGAATGTTGGTGCGTGATGTCTCCATGGCTGTTTAATTTGTTTATGGATGGGGTTGTTAGGGAGGTGAATGCAAGAGTTTTGGAAACAGGGGCAAGAATGCAGTCCGTTGTGGATGTGAGAGCTTAGGAAGTGAGTCAGTTGTTGTTCGCTGATGATACAGAGCTGGTGGCTGATTCGGGTGGGAAACTGCAGAAGCTGGTGACTGAGTTTGGTAGTGTGTGTAAGAAGAAGGCTGAGAATAAATGTGAATAAGAGCAAAGTTATTAGGTACAGTAAGGTTGAGGGACAAGTCAAGTGGGAGGTACGTTTGAATGGAGAAAAACTGTGGGAAGTGAGGTGTTCTAGATATCTGTGACTGGATTTGGGAGCGAATGGAACCTTTTAAGCGGAAGTGAATCATTGGGTGTGGGAGGGGGCGAAAGTTCTGGGAGCGTAGAAGAATGTGTGTAAGTCGAGAACATTATCTTGGAAAGAAAAAATGGGCAATAAAAAGAGTGTGGTTGAGAGAGCAGAAGAGGGTGTTTTGAAATGGTTTAGTCACATAGAGAGAATGAGTGAGGAAAGATTAACCAAAAGGATATATGCGTGAGAGGTGGAGGGAACGAGGAGAAGTGGGAGACCAAATTGGAGGTGGAAAGATGGAGTGAAAACGATTTTGAGTGATCGGTGCCTGAACATGCAGGAGGGTGAAAGGCGTGCAAATAATAGAGTGAATTGGAACTATGTGGTATACCGGGGAAGACGTTCTGTCAATGGATTGAACCAGGGCATGTGAAGAGTCTGGGGTAAACCATGGAATGTTCTCTGGGTCCTGGATGTGGAAAGGGAGCTCTGGTTTCTGTGCATTACACATGAACGTTAGAGAGTGAGTGTTAACGAATGGTGGCCTTTGTTGTCTTTTCCTAGCGATAACTCGCGCACATGTGGGGGGAGAGGGTAGTTATTTCATGTGTGGCGGTGTGGCGATGGGAATGCATACGCACAGACAGTATGAATTGTGTACATGTGTATATATGGGTATGTCTCTGTGTGTATTATACGTATACGCTGAGATGTATAGGTATGTATATTTGTGTGTGTGGCCGTGTGTGTATATACAGGTGTATGTGGGTGAGTTGGGCCATTCTTTCGTCTGCTTCCTTGTCCTAATTCGCTAAAGCGGGAGACAGCGACAAAGTAAAATGATAATAGTGATAATGCATATATATATATATATATATATATATATATATATATATATATATATATATATATATATATATATATATATATATATATATATATATATATATATATATATATATATATATATATGTATATATATATATATATATATATATATATATATATATATATATATATATATATATATATATATATATATATATATATATATATATATATATTCTTTCTTTCAAACTATTCGCCATTTTCCGCGTTAGCGAGGTAGCGTTAACAACAGAGGACTGGGCCTTTTTTGGAATATCCTCACCTGGCCCCCTCTGTTCCTTCTTTTGGAAAATTAAAAAAAAAAAACGAGAGGGAGGATTTCCAGCCCCCCGCTCCCTCCCCTTTCAGTCGCCTTCTAAGACACGCAGGGAATACGTGGGAAGTATTCTTAATCCCCTATCCCCAGGGATAATATATATTTATATATATATATATATATATATATATATATATATATATATATATATATATATATATATATATATATATATATATATATATATATATATATACATATATATATATATATATATATATATATATATATATATATATATATATATATATATATATATATATATATATATATATATACATATATATTTTTTTTTCTTTTAAACTATTCGCCATTTCCCGCATTAGTGAGGTAGCGTTAAGAACAGAGGAATGGGCCTTTTTTGAAATATCCTCACCTGGCCCCTCTGTTCCTTCTTTTGGAAAATTAGAAATAAAAGAAAAAAAAAAGATATATATATATATATATATATATATATATATATATATATATATATATATATATATATATATGGAAGAGTGAATGTTGGGGTGAAGAGGATGGTGAGAGTAAGTGAGCTTGGGAAGGAGACTTGTGTGAGGAAGTACCAGGAAAGACTGAGTACAGAATGGAGAAAGGTGAGAACAATGGAAGTAAGGGGAGTGGGGGAGGAAGGGGATGTATTTAGGGAATCAGTGATGGATTGCGCAAAAGATGCTTGTGGCATGAGAAGAGTGGGAGGTGGGTTGATTAGAAAGGGTAGTGAGTGGTGGGATGAAGAAGTAAGATTATTAGTGAAAGAGAAGAGAGAGGCATTTGGACGATTTTTGCAGGGAAAAAATGCAATTGAGTGGGAGATGTATAAAAGAAAGAGACAGGAGGTCAAGAGAAAGGTGCAAGAGGTGATAAAGATGGCAAATGAGAGTTGGGGTGAGAGAGTATCATTAAATTTTAGGGAGAAAAAAAATATGTTCTGGAAGGAGGTAAATAAAGTGCGTAAGACAAGGGAGCAAATGGGAACTTCAGTGAAGGGCGCAAATGGGGAGGTGATAACAAGTAGTGGTGATGTGAGAAGGAGATGGAGTGAGTATTTTGAAGGTTTGTTGAATGTGTTTGATGATAGAGTGGCAGATATAGGGTGTTTTGATCGAGGTGGTGTGCAAAGTGAGAGGGTAAGGGAAAATGATTTGGTAAACAGAGAAGAGGTGGTAAAAGCTTTGCGGAAGATGAAAGCCGGCAAGGCAGCAGGTTTGGATGGTATTACGGTGGAATTTATTAAAAAAGGGGGTGACTGTAGTATTGACTGGTTGGTAAGGTTATTTAATGTATGTATGACTCATGGTGAGGTGCCTGAGGATTGGCGGAATGCGTGAATAGTGCCAATGTACAAAGGCAAAGGGGATAAGAGTGAGTGCTCAAATTTCAGAGGTATAAGTTTGTTGAGTATTCCTGGTAAATTAAATGGGAGGGTATTGATTGAGAAGGTGAAGGCATGTACAGAGCATCAGATTGGGAAGAGCGGTGTGGTTTCAGAAGTGGAAGAGGATGTATGGATCAGGTGTTTGCTTTGAAGAATGTATGTGAAAAATACTTAGAAAAGCAAATGGATTTGTATGTAGCATTTATGGATCTGGATAAGGTATATGATAGAGTTGACAGAGATACTCTGTGGAAAGTATTAAGAATATATAGTGAGGGAGGCAAGTTGTTAGAAGCAGTGAAAAGTTTTTATCGAGGATGTAAGGCATGTGTATGTGTAGGAAGAGAGGAAAGTGATTGGTTCTCAGTGAATGTAGGTTTGCGGCAGGGGTGTGTGATGTCTCCATGGTTGTTTAATTTGTTTATGGATGGGGATGTTATGGAGGTGAATGCAATAGTTTTGGAAAGAGGGGCAAGTATGCAGTCAGTTGTGGATGAGAGAGCTTGGGAAGTGAGTCAGTTGTTGTTCGCTGATGATACAGCGCTGGTGGCTGATTCATATGAGAATCTGCAGAAGCTGGTGACTGAGTTTGGTAAAGTGTGTGAAAGAAGAAAGTTAAGATTAAATGTGAATAAGAGCAAGGTTATTAGGTACAGTAGGGTTGAGGGTCAAGTCAATTGGGAGGTAAGTTTGAATGGAGAAAAACTGGAGGAAGTAAAGTGTTTTAGATATCTGGGAGTGGATCTGGCAGCGGATGGAACCATGGAAGCGGAAGTGGATCATAGGGTGGGGGAGGGGGCAAAAATCCTGGGAGCCATTGAAGAATGTTTTGAAGTCGAGAACATTATCTCGGAAAGCAAAAATGGGTATGTTTGGCTATGGATAGAGTTGTGCGCAGGAGGATGGATGTGCTGGAAATGAGATGTTTGAGGACAATGTGTGGTGTGAGGTGGTTTGATCGAGTAAGTAACGTAAGGGTAAGAGAGATGTGTGGAAATAAAAATAGCGTGGTTGAGAGAGCAGAAGAGGGTGTTTTGAAATTGTTTGGGCACATGGAGAGAATGAGTGAGGAAAGATTGACCAAGAGGATATATGTGTCGGAGGTGGAGGGAACGAGAAGTGGGAGACCAAATTGGAGATGGAAAGATGGAGTGAAAAAGATTTTGTGTGATCGTGGCCTGAACATGCAGGAGGGTGAAAGGAGGGCAAGGAATAGAGTGAATTGGATCGATGTGGTATACCGGGGTTGACGTGCTGTCAGTAGATTGAATCAGGGCATGTGAAGCGTCTGGGGTAAACCGTGGAAAGCTGTGTAGGTATGTATATTTGCGTTTGTGGACGTGTATGTATATACATGTGTATGGGGGTGGGTTGGGCCATTTCTTTCGTCTGTTTCCTTGCGCTACCTCGCAAACGCGGGAGACAGCGACAAAGCAAAAGAAAAAAAAAAAAAATATATATATATATATATATATATATATATATATATATATATATATATATAGTTTGAAAGAAAAGAAATGTATATGAATAAGAGCAATGTTATTTGGTACAGTAGTGTTGAGGGACAAGTCAGTTAGGAGGTACGTTTGAATGGAGGAAAACTGAAGAAAGTGATGTGTTTTAGATATCTGGGAGTGGATTTGGTGGGGGATAGAAACATGGAAACTGAAGTGAATCATACGGTGGGGGAGGAGGCGAAAGTTCTGTGAGCGTTCAAGAATGTGTGGAAGTCGAGAACATTATCTTGGAAAGCAAAAATGGGTATGTTTGAAGGAATAGTGGTTCCAACATTGTTATGTGGATGCGAGGCGCAGGCTATAGAGAGAGATGTGCGGGGGAGGGAGGATGTGCTGGAAAGGAGATGTTTGAGGACAATATGTGGTGTGAGGTGGTTTAATCGAGTAAGTAATGAAAGGGTAAGAGAGATGTGTGGTAATTAAAAGAGTGTGGGTGAGAGAGCAGAATAGGGTGTTTTGGAATGGTTTGGTCACATGGAGAGAATGAGTGAGGAAAGATTGACCAAGAGGATATATGTGTCGGAGGTGGAGGGAACGAGGAGAAGTGGGAGACCAAATTGGAGGTGGAAAGATGGAGTGAAAAAGATTTTGAGTGATGGGGCCTGAACAGCCAGGAGGGTGACAGTCGTGCAAATAATAGAATTCATTGGAAGGATGTGGTATACCGGGGTCGGCGTTCTGTCAATGGATTCAATCAGGGTATGTGAAGAGTCTGGGGTAAACCATGGAAAGTTTTGTGGGGCCTAGATGTGGAAAGGGAGGTGTGGTTTCGGTGCATTACACATGAATGTTAGAGACTGAGTGAACAAATGTGACCTTTGTTGTCTTTTCCTAGCGCTACCTCGCGCACACACGGGGGAAGGGGGTTGTTATTTCATGCGTGGCGCGATGGTAATGGGAATGAATAAGCGCAGACAGTGTGAATTATGTACATGTGTATATATGCATATGTCTGTGTCTGTGTATATATGTGTACCCTGAGATGTATAGGTATGTATATTTCTGTATGTGGACGTGTGCGTATATACATGTGTATGTGGGTGGGTTGGGCTATTCTTTCGTCTGTTTCCTTATGCTACCTCGCTAACGAGGGAGACAGCGAGAAAGAAAAATAATAATGATAATAATAATAATGATAATAATAATAATAATGATAATGATAATAATAATATTAACAATAATGATTGGGAATACCTGGTTCAAAAAGCGAGATATACATAAGTATACGTATGCAAGTAGGAGAGATGGCCAGAGAGCGTTATTGGATTATGTATTAACTGACAGGCACGCGAAAGAGAGACTTTTGAAGGTTAATGTGCTGAGAGGTGCAACTGGAGGGATCTCTGATCATTATCTTGTGGAGGCGAAGGTGAAGATTTGTATAGGTTTTCAGAAAAGAAAAGAGAATGTTGGGGTGAAGAGGGTGGTGAGAGTTAGTGAGCTTGGGAAGGAGACTTGTGGGAGGAAGTACCAGGAGAGACTGACTACACATTGGAAAAGGGTTAAAACAAAGGAGGTAAGGGGAGTGGGGGAGGAATGAGACGTATTTAGGGAAGCAGTGATGGCTTGTGCAAAAGATACTTGTGGCATGAGAAGCGTGGGAGGTGGGTTGATTAGAAAGGGTAGTGAGTGGTGGGATGAAGAAGTAAGATTATTAGTGAAGGAGAAGAGCAAGGCATTTGGACGATTTTTGTAGGGAAAAAATGTAAATGAGTGGGAGATGTATAAAGGAGACAGGAGGTCAAGAAAAAGGTGCAAGAGGTGAAAAAGAGGGCAAATGAGTGTTGGGGTGACAGAGTATCATTAAATTTTAAGGAGAATAAAAAGATGTTCTGGAAGGATATAAATAAAGTGCGTAAGGCAAGGGAACAAATGGGAACTTCAGTGAAGGGGGCTAATGGGGAGGTGATAACAAGTAGTGATGATGTGAGGAGATTGAGTGAGTATTTTGAAGGTTTGTTGAATGTGTTTGATGATAGTGTGGCAAATACAGTGTGTTTTGCTCGAGGTGGTGTGCAAAGTGAGAGGGTTAGGGAAAATGATTTGGTAAACAGAGAAGAGGTAGTAAAAGCTTTGCGAAAGATGAAATCCGGCAAGGCAGCAGGTTTGGATGGTATAGCAGTGAAATTTATTAAAAAAGGGGGTGACTGTATTGTTGACTGGTTGGTAAGGTTATTTAATGTATGTATGACTCATGGTGAGGTGCCTGAGGATTGGCGTAATGTGGGCATAGTGCCATTGTACAAAGGCAAAGGGGATAAGAGTGAGTGCTCATATTATAAAGGTATAAGTTTGTTGAGTATTCGTGGTAAATTATATGGGAGGGTATTGATTGAGAGGTTGAAGGCATGTACAGAGAATTAGATTGGGGAAGAGCAGTGTGGTTTCAGAAGTGGTAGAGGATGTGTGGATCAGGTGTTTGCTTTGAAGAATGTATGTGAGAAATACTTAGAAAAGCAAATGGATTTGTATGTATCATTTATGGATCTGGAGAAGGCATATGATAGAGTTGATAGAGATGCTCTGTGGAAGGTACTAAGAATATATGGTGTGGGAGGCAAGTTGTTAGAAGCAGTGAAACGTTTTTATCGAGGATGCAAGGCATGTATACGTGTAGGAAAAGAGGAAAGTGATTGGTTCTCAGTGAATGTAGGTTTGCGGCAGGGGTGTGTGATGTCTCCATGGTTGTTTAATTTGGTTATGGATGGGGTTGTTAGGGAGGTAAATACAAGAGTTTTGGAAAGACGGGCAAGTATGAAGTCTGTTGGGGATGAGAGAGCTTGGGAAGTGAGTCAGTTGTTGTTCGCCGATGATACAGTGGTGGTGGCTGATTCATGTGAGAAACTGCAGAAGCTGGTGGCTGAGCAAGGTTATTAGGTACAGTAGGGTTGAGGGTCACGTCAATTGTGAGGTAAGTTTGAATGGAGAAAAACTGGAGGAAGTAAAGTGATTTAGATATCTGGGAGTGGATCTGGCAGCGGATGGAACCATGGAAGCGGAAGTGAATCATAGGGTGGGGGAGGGGGCGAAAATCTAGGGAGCCTTGAAGAATGTGTGGAAGTCGAGAACATTATCTGCGAAAGCAAAAATGGCTATGTTTGAAGGAAGAGTGGTTCCATGAATATTGTATGGTTGCGAAGCGTGGGCTACGGATAGAGTTGTGCGCAGGAGGGTGGATGTGCTGGAAATGAGATGTTTGAGGACAATATGTGGTGCGAGGTGGTTTGATCGAGTAAGTAATGTAAGGGTAAGAGAGATTTGTGGAAATAAAAAGAATATGGTTGAGGGAGCAGAAGAGGGTGTTTTGAAATGGTTTGGGCACATTGAGAGAATGAGTGAGGAAAGATTGACCAAGAGGATACATGTGTCGGAGATGGAGGGAACGAGGAGAAGTGGGAGGCCAAATTGGAGATGGAAAGATGGAGAAAAAAGATTTTGAGTGATCGGGGCTGGAACATGCAGGACGGTGAAAGGCGGGCAAGGAATAGAGTGATTGGATCGATGTGGTATACCGGGGTCGACGTGCGGTGAATTGATTGAATCAGAGCATGTGAAGCGTCTGGGGTAAACCATGGAAAGTTGTGTGGGGCCTGGATGTGGAAAGTGAGCTGTGGTTTCGGGCATTATTGCATGACAGCTAGAGACTGAGTGTGAACGAATATGGCCTTTGTTGTCTTTTCCTAGCGCTACCTAGCACATATGAGGGGGGAGGGGGATGTTATTCCATGTGTGGCGAGGTGGCGATAGAAATGAATAAAGACAGACAGTGTGAATTGTGTGCATGTGTATATATGTATGTGTCTGTGTGTGTATGTATATGTGTACATTGAGATGTATGGGTATGTATATTTGCGTGTGTGGCCGTGTATATATATACATGTGTATGGGGGTGGGTTGTGCCATTTCTTTCGTCTGTTTCCTTGCGCTACCTCGCAAACGCGGGAGACAGCGACAAAGCGAAATATATAAAAATAAAATAAATATATATACATATATATACATATATGTATATATATACAAAGCTCCATCAGCCAGGATCGAACCTGGGACCCCTTGTGCAAGAGGCAGGCATGCTAACCGCTAGGCTAAGGGACTGTATAATAGGGAACAACTATTCGAAATACTAAGTACTCGAATACCCTTAGTCTCACTATGGTGAGCAACGGGGTCTGTCGGTTGTTTCCGAACAGAACACATAGCCAGCTGATAGCGTTTTACCGAACCTGACTGTACAGTTATATGAATACGAATATTGTTTCCTATTATACAGTCCCTTAGCCTAGCGGTTAGCATGCCTGCCTCTTGCACAAGGGGTCCCCGGTTCAATCCTGGCTGATGGAGCTTTGTATGTTCTATGAAGGTGCGCGTTCATATACACTTTATTCGTATGTATATATATATATATATATATATATATTTTTTTTTTTTTTTTTTTTTTTTATACTATTCGCCATTTCCCGCGATAGCGAGGTAGCGTTAAGAACAGAGGACTGGGCCTTTGAGGGAATACCCTCACCTGGCCCAATTCTCTGTTCCTTCTTTTGGAAAAAAAAAAAAAAAAAAAAAACGAGAGGGGAGGATTTCCAGCCCCCCCGCTCCCTCCCCTTTTAGTCGCCTTTTACGACACGCAGGGAATACGTGGGAAGTATTCTTTGTCCCCTATCCCCAGGGAAAATATATATATATATATATATATATATATATATATATATATATATATATATATATATAAAGTGTGAGAAAGAAAAAAGTTAAGAGTAAATATGAATACGAGCAAGGTTATTAGGTACAGTAGGGTTGAGGGTCAAGTCAATTGGGAGGTAAGTTTGAATGGAGAAAAACTGGAGGAATTAAAGTATTTTAGATATCTGGGAGTGGATCTGGCAACGGATGGAACCATGGAAGCGGAAGTGAATCATAGGGTGGGGGAGGGGGCGAAAATTCTGGGAGCATTGAAGAATGTTTGGAAGTCGAGAGCATTATCTCGGAAAGCAAAAATGGGTATCTTTGAAGGAATAGTGGCTCCAACAATGTTGTATGGTTGCGAGGCGTGGGCTATGGATAGAGTTATGCGCAGGAGGGTGGATGTGCTGGATATGAGATGTTTGAGGACAATATGTGGTGAGGGGTGGTTTGATCGAGTAAGTAATGTAAGGGTAAGAGAGATGTGTGGAAATAAAGAGAGTGTGGTTGAGAGAGCAGAAGAGGGTGTTTTGAAATGGTTTGGTCACATGGAGAGAATGAGTGAGGAAAGATTGACAAAGAGGATTTGTGTGTCAGAGGTGGAGGGAACGAGGAGAAGTGGGAGACCAAATTGGAGGTGGAAAGATGGAGTGAAAAAGATTTTGAGTGATCGGGGCCTGAACATGCAGGAGGGTGAAAGGCGTGCAAGGAATAGAGTGAATTCGAACGATGTGGTATACCGGGGTCGATGTGCTGTCAATGGATTGAACCAGGGAATGTGAAGCGTCTGGGGTAAACCATGGAAAGTTGTGTGGGGCCTGGATATGGAAAGGGAGCTGTGGTTTCGGTGCATTATTACATGACAGCTAGAGACTGAGTGTGAACGAATGAGGTCTTTGGTGTCTTTCCCAGCGCTACCTCGCACATGAGGGGGGAGGGGGTTGTTATTCCATGTGTGGCGGGGTGGCGATGGGAACAAATAAAGGCAGACAGTATGAATTATGTACATGTGTATATGTGTATATGTCTGTGTGTGTATATATATATATATATGTGTACGTTGAGATGTATGGGTATGTATATTTGGGTGTGTGGACGTGTATGTATATACATGTGTTTGTGGGCGGGTAGGGCCATTCTTTCGTCTATATCCTTGCGCTACCTCGCTAACGCGGGAGACAGCGGCAAAGCAAACTAAAATAAAAAAAAAAAAAAATATATATATATATATATATATATATATATATATATATATATATATATATATATATATATATATACATATATATATTCTTTTTTCTTTTCCTTTCTCGCTGTCTCCCGTGTTTGCAAGGTAGCGCAAGGAAACAGACGAAAGAAATGGCCAAACCCACAACCATACACATGTATATACGTACACATCCACACATGCAAATATACATACCGACACAGCTTTCCATGGTTTACCCCAGACGCTTCACATGCCCTGATTCAATCCACTAACAGCACGTCAACCCCGGTATACCAAATCGATCCAATTTACTCTATTCCTTGCCCTCCTTTCACCCTCCTGCATGTTCAGGCCTCGATCACACAAAATCTTTTTCACTCCATCTTTCCACCTCCAATTTGGTCTCCCACTTCTCCTCGTTCTCTCCACCTCCGACACATATATCCTCTTGGTCAATCTTTCCTCACTCTTTCTCTCCATGTGCCCAAACCATTTCAAAACTCCCTGTTCTGCTCTCTCAACCACGCTCTTTTTATTTCCACACATCTCTCTTACCTTTACGTTACTTACTCGATCAAACCACCTCACACCACATATTGTCCTCAAACATCTCATTTCCAGCACATCCACCCTCCTGCGCACAACTCTATCCATAGCCCACGCCTCGCAACCATACACCATTGTTGGAACCACTATTCCTTCAAACATACCCATTTTTGCTTTCCGAGATAATGCTCTCGACTTCCAAACATTTTTCAAGGCTCCCAGGGTTTTCGCCCCCTCCCCCACCCTATGATTCACTTCCGCTTCCATGGTTCCATCCGCTGCCAGATCCACTCCCAGACATCTAAAACACTTCACTTCCTCCAGTTTTTCTACATTCAAACTTACCTCCCAATTGACTTGACCCTCAGCCCTACTGTACCTAATAACCTTGCTCTTATTAACATTTACTCTTAACTTTCTTCTTTCACACACTTTACCCAACTCAGTCACCAGCTTCTACAGTTTCTTACATGAATCAGCCACCAGCGCTGTATCATCAGCGAACAACAACTGTCTCACTTCCCAAGCTCTCTCATCCACAAGAGACTGCATACTTGCCCCTCTTTCCAAAACTCTTTCATTCAACTCCCTAACAACCCCATACATAAACAAATTAAACAACCATGGAGACATCACACACCCCTGCCGCAAACCTAAATTCACTGTGAACCAATCACTCTCCTCTCTTCCTACACGTACACATGCCTTACATCCTCGATAAAAACTTTTCACTGCTTCTAACAACTTGCCTCCCACACCATATATTCTTAATACCTTCCACAGAGCATCTCTATCAACTCTATCATATGCCTTCTCCAGATCCATAAATGCTAAATACAAATCCATTTGCTTTTCTAACTTCAGCTACGTTCAGTGAAGTTGGTGTAGTCCCCGGTGAGTGGTCCTTCCGAGTAGGACTTCACCAGGAGTGACACCAAGGTTTCCTCTTCCGCCATGATAAGGTAAATGATTAAACATCATCGAGGGACCGCATCGACATCGGGGCCATGACGCCGCTTCTTGTGTGGTTTATGCAAGCACGGTGAATGATCAGTTACACTACAATTTGTCACAGCTTAAGCGTCGCGTCATGAGAAGAACCATCATAATGGAGTTGCACGGACTGTGATCCTTGCTGTGGTTACAAGAATGTTCTTCCGCCCATCAGTGATGCTACTACGTTTGTGAATCAAGAACCATTGCAACACGAACCTCGCCAGGTGGTAGAGTGTCCCGCAGTGTATCGAGACAGACTTCCCCAGACTTTTTTAAAGGGGAAGTAAATGTTTATAGTTGTGTTACTGGAGTGATAGTTTTCATACATGGTGCTTTGACAAGAAAATAGTGAAATTGGAAAAAATGTACCTTAGACATTGAAGCTTATTGATACAGTGGTTAAATTGATGAGAACTGCTATTGACGTTTGTGTAAATACATTATACATTTCCCTTTTCCATAGCCAGAGGTTGAACCATTATGTGACATTCATTTTTTCATTTCATTTCAAGCTAAAAGTTTCGGTTTTCTAGATTGTTTCTTACATTTTTCATATGTATATATGTGTGTGTGTGTATATGCGTATGTATATGTATGTATATATATATGTATATATATATATATATATATATATATATATATATATATATATATATATATATATATATATATATATATATATATATATATATATATATTATCCCTGGCGATAGGGGTGAAAGAATACTTCCCATACATTCCTCGCGTGTCGTAGAAGGCGACTAGAGGGGACGGGAGCGGGGGGCCAGAAATCCTCCCCTCCTTGTAGTTTTTTTAACTTTCGAAAATGGGAAACAGAAGAGCAGTGTGGTTTCAGAAGTGGTAGAGGATGTGTGGATCAGGTGTTTGCTTTGAAGAATGTATGTGAGAAATACTTAGAAAAGCAAATGGATTTGTATGTAGCATTTATGGATCTGGAGAAGGCATATGATAGAGTTGATAGAGATGCTCTGTGGAAGGTATTAAGAATATATGGTGTGGGAGGCAAGTTGTTAGAAGCAGTGAAAAGTTTTTATCGAGGATGTAAGGCATGTGTACGCGTAGGAAGAGAGGAAAGTGATTTGTTCTCAGTGAATGTAGGTTTGCGGCAGGGGTGTGTGATGTCTCCATGGTTGTTTAATTTGTTTATGGATGGGGTTGTTAGGGAGGTGAATGCAAGAGTTTTGGAAAGAGGGGCAAGTATGAAGTCTGTTGGGATGAGAGAGCTTGGGAAGTGAGTCAGTTGCTGTTCGCTGATGATACAGCGCTGGTGGCTGATTCATGTGAGAAACTGCAGAAGCTGGTGACTGAGTTTGGTAAAGTGTGTGAAAGAAGAAAGTTAAGAGTAAATGTGAATAAGAGCAAGGTTATTAGGTACAGTAGGGTTGAGGGTCAAGTCAATTGGGAGGTGAGTTTGAATGGAGAAAAACTGGAGGAAGTGAAGTGTTTTAGATATCTGGGAGTGGATCTGGCAGCGGATGGAACCATGGAAGCGGAAGTGGATCATAGGGTGGGGGAGGGGGCGAAAATTCTGGGAGCCTTGAAGAATGTGTGGAAGTCGAGAACATTATCTCGGAAAGCAAAAATGGGTATGTTTGAAGGAATAGTGGTTCCAACAATGTTGTATGGTTGCGAGGCGTGGGCTATGGATAGAGTTGTGCGCAGGAGAATGGATGTGCTGGAAATGAGATGTTTGAGGACAATGTGTGGTGTGAGGTGGTTTGATCGAGTGAGTAACGTAAGGGTAAGAGAGATGTGTGGAAATAAAAAGAGCGTGGTTAAGAGAGCAGAAGAGGGTGTTTTGAAATGGTTTGGGCACATGGAGAGAATGAGTGAGGAAAGATTGACCAAGAGGATATATGTGTCGGAGGTGGAGGGAACGAGGAGAAGAGGGAGACCAAATTGGAGGTGGAAAGATGGAGTGAAAAAGATTTTGTGTGATCGGGGCCTGAACATGCAGGAGGGTGAAAGGAGGGCAAGGAATAGAGTGAATTGGAGCGATGTGGTATACCGGGGTTGACGTGCTGTCAGTGGATTGAATCAAGGCATGTGAAGCGTCTGGGGTAAACCATGGAAAGCTGTGTAGGTATTTGTATTTGCGTGTGTGGACGTATGTATATACATGTGTATGGCGGTGGGTTGGGCCATTTCTTTTGTCTGTTTCCTTGCGCTACCTCGCAAACGCGGGAGACAGCGACAAAGCAAAAACAAAAAAAAAAAAAATATATACACACGCACAGACATACACATATATACACATGTACATAATTCATACTGTCTGCATTTATTCATTCATATCGCCACCCCGCCACACATGAAATAACAACCCCCTCCCACCGCAAGAGCGGTAGGTAGCGCAAGGAAAAGACAACAAAGGCCGCATTCTTTCACACTCAGTCTCTCGCTGTCATGTAAAAATTCCCCGAAATCACAGCTCCCTTTCCACATCCAGGCCCCACAGGACTTTCCATGGTTTACTCCAGACGTTTCATATGCCCTGGTCCAATCCATTGGCAGTAAGTCGACCCCGGTATATCACATCCTTCCAGTTCACTCTATTTCTTGCACGCCTTTCACCCTCCTGCATGTTCAAGCCCCGATCACTCAAAATTTATTTCACTCATCTTTCCACCTCCAATTTGGTCTCCCACTTCTCCTCGTTCCCTCCACCTCTAACACATATATCCTGTTGGTCAACCTTTTCACACTCATTCTCTCCATGTGACCAAATCATTTCAAAATATCCTCTTGTGTTCCCTCAACCACACTCTTTTTATTACCATACAGATCTCTTACCCTATTATTACTTACTCGATCAAACCACTTCACACCACATATTGTCCTCAAAAATCTCATTTCCAGCACTTCAAACCTCCTTTGCACAACTCTATTTATAGTCCACGCTTCGCAACCATATAACATTGTTGGAACCACTATTACTTCAAACATACCCATTTTTGCTTTCCGAGATAGTGTTCTCGACTTCTACACATTGTTCACCGTTGGCTCCCAGAACTTTTGCCCCCTATCCCACCCTATAATCACTTCCGCTTTCATGGTTCCATCCGCTGCCAGATCCACTCCCTTATATCTAAAACACTTCACGTCCCCCAGTTTTTCTCCATTTAAACTTACCTTCAAATTGACTTGTCCCTCAGCCCTACTGTACTTAATAACCTTGCTCTTATTCATTTTTACTCTCAGCTTTCTTCTTTCACACACTTTACCAAACTCAGTCATCAGGTTCTGCAGTTTCTCTCACGAGTCAGCTACCAGCGCTCTATCATCAGCGAACAACAACTGACTCACTTTCCAAGCTCTCTCATCCTCAACAGGTGGCATACTTGCCACTCTTTCCAAAACTCTTGCATTCACCTCCCTAACAACCCCATCCATAAACAAATTAAACAACCATGGAGACATCACGCACCCCTGCCGCAAACCTACATTCACTTTCCTCGTTTTTTACACGTACACATGCCTAACATCCTCGATAAAAACTTTTTACTTCTTCTAACAACTTGCCTCCCACATCATATATTCTTAATACATTCCAGAGAGCATCTCTATCAACTTTATCATATGCCTTCTCCAGATCCATAAATGCTACATACAAATCATTTTGCTTTTCTAAGTATTTCTCAGATACATTCGTCAAAGCAAACTCCTGATCTACACATCCTCTACCTCTTCTGAAACCACACTGCTCTTCCTAAATCTGATGCGCTTTACATGCCTTCACCCTCTCAATCAATACCCTTCCATATAATTTCCGAGGAATACTCCACAAACTTATACCTCTGTAATTTGAGCATCACTTTTATCCCCTTTGCCTTTGTACAATTGCACTCTGCAAGCATTCCACCAATCCTTAGGCACCTCACCATGAGTCCTACACACATTAAATAACCTTACCAACCAGTCAACAATACAGGCATGCCTTTTTTATAAATTCCACTGCAGTACCATCCAAACCCGCCGCTTTGCCGACTTTCATCTTCTGCAAAGCTTTTTCTACCTCTTCTCTGTTTACCAAATCATTCTCCCTAACCCTCGACCAAAACACCCTACATCAGCCACTCTATCATCAAACAGATTTAACAAACCTTCAAAATACTCACTCCATCTCCTCACATCACCACTACTTGTTATCACCTCCCCATCAGCCCCCTTCACTTGGGAGGTGATAACAAGTAGTGTTGATGGGAGAAGGAGATGGAATGAGTATTTTGAAGGTTTGTTGAAGGAGATGAAGTGAGTCTTTTGAAGGTTTGTTGAATGTGTTTGATGGTAAGAGAACCATTACCTTTCAACATCAACTTCTTTTCTTTATTTAAATAGGAATTAACTGCTTCTAAAGGATTTTTACTGAGTTTAGCATATGTTGTGTCATCATTTAAAAGATCATTCATTTTAGATAAATAGTTACTTTTGTCTAAAATCACGTGTTAGCCTTATTTGCTTTAGTAATATGTATATCCTAGTCTTTTCCTAAGGTGTAATAGCCCTTATAAATCTTTTAGGGCATTTAGGTTCCACTGATTTTAACAAAGTGGCATACACTAAACCCTTAAAGATATCTATATCATCATTAGTTGAATTACTGTATTTCTCTAAATTACAAAAAGACCTTGTGATATCAACACAGCTGGCTTCTCTATTAGAGCACACAAAACTCAATCCATTGCCTAATGCACACAAGGAATCCTTATCTAGTCATTCATTAGACAGGTTGATCACATAAGAAGTGTTTGTGTTCTTAGTCCAGTCGCTGTTTTTGATAAGATGGTCCAACTTAGAATTTAGGGTCATTTGTAGCCTATTGCTTGTAGTCTATAATCTATCATAGCAATATTCCAAAATCCGGTTCTTCCAGTATGTTGGTATTGCCATTTGAAAGGCTCGTTTATTCTCTCTTGTAATGCGAAAAGCCTCCTCCATTTTAAGTTTCTTTAATTCAATGTGTTTCTTTAAAATGTATTGGAATTGGCCAAATGGTCGACCAGACAGCTGCAATAATCGTTGAGGTACGACAGTTCTTGGCATCACTTGTTCATCAAGGCAATTCATAAGGAATCCAAATCGAAGCTTCGGTTGGGGGGCCTTGATTAACGATTTGGAGAAACCAGTAACGAATGGAGAAAGTCCAGGACAGTTTTTAGAAAAGTAATAGAAGAGCTGTGTGGAATCCATGGTAGAAAGGAATGTTTGCGCTTAATCAACATATTCTGAACTCAGTGAAAATCCCTACGAAGCAGTTAATTCCCATTTCAATAAAGAAATGAAGCTGTTATTGAAAAGTAATGGTTCTCTTATCAAAATTTTGTCATCTTTATCCCCTTCATTTCATAAATGTATGGACTTATCAAAACACATAAACAGAATTTTCCAGAAAGAATAAGTGAGTTCAGTAGGCTCCATCACATATAAATTATCAAAATGGGTAGTTTCTTTATTTAGCTCTTTATTGGGTAGGTATCAAATTCTAATATCATGAACAATGTAGATGTAGTCAACAAGCTAAGCAATATCACTGTTAATTTTGATTTCAAACTAGTTAGCTTTGATGTTTCCTCACTTTTCACAAAAGATCCTGTTGATGACCTTTTAGAGTATTTATTTGATGTCTTGGATGATATTCATTTACCTGTTACAAAGTCTGTTTTCATGGAACTGATAAAATTGTGTATAAAAGACTGTGTATTTCAATTCAATAGAGATCATTATGCTCAAAAATTTGGTATGACAATGGGCAACCCTCTTTCACCTGTACTAAGTAATCTTTATTTGAGATTTTTTGAAACAAAATTCTTAAAGGATATCGCACCTTCTAATGCAATTTGGTTTAGGTAAGTAAATGATGTTCTTTGTGTTTGGCCAACAAATAAGAATGTACAAATATTTCTCTCCTTACTTAACAATTTAGTACCTTTTGTCAAATTTACTGTAGAAAATGAAAATAATAGTAGGTTACCATTTTCAGATTGAAAGATCTATGGGCAAGGAAACAAGTTTACGTTTAGCATATACAGGAAACCTACCAATGTAAGCTTATATATCCATTATTGCTCATCTCAACATGACAGAGTTAAATTATCATCATTTCAATCTATTTTCCTAAAGGCAATACGTATTTGCAGTCCAGAGTTTATTGATGTGGAGTTTGAGAAGATACATTCTATTGGATCTATATAAAAGTACTCTAGACCTTTCATTGATAAATCCCTTAGTTAGCAAAGAAATCATTATATAGATTTGAGCCCAAACATCCTACTGGCACCAAGAGTCTTTTAGTTCTCCCTTTTAATGATAATTTTATTTTACTTCCCATGTTGCTTAAGTCCTTTAATGTAAATGTTGCCTTCACCAACAATAATACTATTAGGAATATCTTAATCAGGAACTTGATTAGGAACCAGAAAATTCTCTTGGATGCATCTATAAAGTGCTATGTGGAAATTGTGATAAATATCATGTTGGACAGACTGGTAAGGATCTTTCTGTTAGACTTAAGCAACATATATATGGTATAAGAACGGGACTAGAATCAAATGCCTTGGATAATCATATTAAAAACTATGATCATTGTATTCACTAGAGTAATGCCAACTCAGCTATTAACTCTAACTCTATTACAACGAGAAATATCATTGTATCTGCTATTATCAAATACACAAAGAATTATAATCTTAATATCAGTGATGGTCTGAAAAAAATTAGATAGCATTATTGTTGATAAAATTTGTAAAATGATAAGTTTATAAACGCTCCTTGTCTGTCTTGGACAATCGCATGTTTACCAAATGGCGCCCTAGCTTCGTCTCTTCGATGTGTATCAACTGACTGATATATCTCTCTCTTGTGTCTCCCCTGATGATGTGATTATTGCACGAAAGTGCACTTGGGAAGTTATCGTCTTTCTTTTCCCCCCTTGGCATCATACGAATATCTTGATCACGCGCAAAATTGTGATCCTTGCCAACATGGACTCCACACGGCTCTTCTATTACTTCTCTACAAGCTGTCCTTGACTTTCTCCTATCGTTACTGCTTTCTCCAAATCGTTAATCAAGGCCCACCAACTGAAGCTACGATTTGGATTCCTTAGGAAATGCCTTGATGAACAAGTGATGCCAAGATCTGTCCTACCTCAACGACTGTTGCAGATGTCTGGTCGACCATTTGACCAATTCCAAAACATCATCTTAAAGAAACACATTGAATTAAAGAAATTTGAATTGGCGGAGGCTTTTCGCATTTCAAGAGAGAAGAAAAATGCCATTCAAATGGCAATATCAACATATTCGAAGAACCGGATGTTGGACTATTGCAATGATAGATTAAGCAATGAACGCAATAGGCTACAAATGACATCAAATCGTAAGTTGGACGATCTTATCAATAACAGCGACTGGTCTAAGAACAAAAATCCAAGTTTTGTGATAAATCTGTGTAATAAATAACTAGATAAGGATTTGTGTGCATTAGGCTATGGATTAAGTTTTGTGTGCTCTAACAGAGAAGCCAGCTGTGTTGATGTCACAAAGTCTTTTCGTAATTTAGAGAAATACAGTAATTTAACTAATAATGAAATTGATATCAGTAAGGATTTAGTGTATGCCAGTTTGTCAAAAGCAGTGAAACCTAATTGCTCTAGATGATTCATAAGAGCTATTAACACCTTTAAAAAAAAAAAACAAGGATGTACATATTTCTAAAGCAGATAAGGCTAACACTGTTGTGATTTTAGACAAAAATAACTATTTATCTAAAATGAATGATCTTTTATATGATGACACAACATATTCTAAACTCAGTAAGAATCTTCTAGAAGCAGTTAATTCCCATTTCAATAATGAAATGAAGCTGTTGTTGAAAGGTAATTGTTCTCTTATCAAAAGTATGTCATTTTTGCCCTCTTCATTGCCATATATGTATGGACTTATCAAAACACATAAACAGAACTTTCCAGCAAGACCTACAGTGAGATTATTAGGCTTCATCACATATAAATCATCTAAAAGGTTAGTTTCTTTATTAAGCCCTTTAGTGGGTAGGTATCAAATTGTAATATCATGAGCAATATCAATGTTGATTTTGATTTCAAACTAGTTAGCTTTAATGTTTTCTCTCTTTTCACAAAAGTTCATGTTGATGAACTTTTAGAATATTTATTTGATGTCTTGGATGATATTCATTTAACTGTTTCGATATCTGTTTTCATGGAACTGATAAAATTGTGTATAAAAGACTGTGTATTTTATTTCAATGGAGATTATCATGCTAAGAAATTTGGTATGGCAATTTGTAACCCTCTTTCACCTGTACTAAGTAATCTTTATGTGTAATTTTTTGAAACAAAATTACTAGAGGATACCTTACCTTCTAATGCAATTTGGTTTCGGTAAGTAGATGATGTTCTTTGTTTTTTGCCAACAAATGAAAATGTACAAATATTTCTTCCCTTACTTAAGAATTTAGTACCTTCCATCAAATTTACTGTGAAAATGAAAACAGAGTATGTTATCATTTTAGATTACATGAGCCATAGGCAAGGAAACAAGCTTACGTATAACATACACAGAAAACCTACCAATATATGCTCATATATCCATTATTACACATCTCAACATGACTGAGTTGAATTATCATCATTTCAATCTATATTCCTAAGGGCATTGAGTTTATTGATGATGAATTTGAGGAGATATATTTTATTGGATCTATGTTAAAGAACCCTAGATCTTTCATTAATAAATCCGTTAAGTTAGTAAAGAAATGATTATATATACTTGAGCCCAAACCTCCAATTGAGACCAAAAATCTTTTAGTTCTCCCTTTTAATAATAATTTTACTGTGTTCCTTAAATCCTCCAATGTAAGGGTTACCTTCAGCAACAATGTTACTATAAGGAATATCTTAATCAGAATGTCACCAGAAAATACTCTTGGATGCATATATAAAGTGCCATGTGGAAATTTTGATAGATTTTATGTTAGGCAGACTGGTAATTATCTTCCTGCTTGACTTAAGCAGCATTTATGTAATATAAGAACGGGACAAGAATCAAATGCCTTGTATAATCATGTTAGAAACTATGATCATTGTATTTACTACAGTAATGCCAACTGTTATTAACTCTAACTCTATTATCGCGAGAAATATCATTGTATCTGCTATAATCAAATACACAAAGAATTATAATGTTAATATTAGTGATGGTCTGAAGAAATTAGAAAGCTTTATTGTTGATGAAATTTGTAAAATGATAAGTTTATGAACGCTACTTCTCTGTCTTGGACAATCGTATTTTTTCCAAATGACGCCATAGCTTCGTCTCTTCGATGTATATCAACTGACTGATATATTCTCTCTTGTGTCTCCCCTGATGATGTGATTATTGCACGAAAGTGCACTTGGGAACTTATCGTCGTTCATTTACCCCGTGGACTCATAGGAATATGTTGATCACGCGCAAAATTGTGATCCTCTCCAACATGGATTCCACACGGCTCTTCTATTACTTCTCTACAAGCTGTCCTGAACTTTCTCCTTTCGCTACTGCTTTCTATAAATCGTTAATCAAGGCCCACCAACTGAAATTACTATTTGGATTCCTTAGGAAATGCCTTGATGAACAAGTGATTCCAATATTTGTCTCACCTCAACGATTGTTGCAGCTGTCTGGTCGACCATTTGACCAATTCCAAAGCATCATTTTAAAGAAACACACTGAATCAAAGAAACTTGAAATGGAGGAGGCATTTCGAATTGCAAGAAAGAAGAAACGTGCCTTTCAAATGGCAATACCAACATATTGGAAGAAACGGATGTTGGACTATTGCTATGATGGATTAAGGAATGAACGCAATAGGATACAAATGACATTAAATCGTAAATTGGACCATCTTATCAAAAACAGCGACTGGACTAAGAACACAAACCCTTGTTCTGTGATAAACCTGGCTAATAAATAAATAGATAAGTATTCTTTGTGTGCATTAGGCTATGGATTAAGTTTTGTGTGCTCTAACAGAAAAGCCAGATGTGTTGATATCACAAAGTCTTTTTGTAATTTAGAAAAATACAGTAATTTAACCAATGATGAATTTAATATCAGTAAGGATTTAGTGTATGCCAGTTTTTCAAAAGCAGTGGAACCTAATTGCCCTAAAAGATCTATAAGAGCTATTAGCACCTTAAAAAAAGACAAGGATACACATATTACCAAAGCAGGTAAGGCTAAAGCTGTTGTGATTTTAGACAAAAATAACTATTTATCAAAATTGAATGATCTTTTATATGATGACACAACATATTCTAAACTCACTAAGAATCTTCTAGAAGCAGTAAATTCCCATTTCAATAAAGAAATGAAGTTGTTGTTGAAAGGTAATGGTTCTCTTATCAAAAGTATGTCATCTTTGTCCCCTTCATTGCCATATATGTATGGACTTATCAAAGCACATAAACAGAATTTTCCAGCAAGACCTATAGTGAGTTCAGTAGCCTCCATCACATACAAATCATCAAAATGGTTAGTTTCTTTATTTAGTCCTTTAGTGGATAGGTATCAAATTCTAATATCATGAACAATGTAGATTTAGTCAACAAGCTAAACAATATCAATGTTAATTTTGATTTCAAACTAGTTAGCTTTGCTGTTCCTTCACTTTTCAGAAAAGTTCCAGTTGATGACCTTTTAGAATATTCATTTGATGTCTTGGATGATATCATTTACCTGTTTCAATGTCTGTTTTCATGGAACTGATAAAATTATGTATTTCATTTCAATGGAGATTATTATGCTCAAAAATTTGGTATGGCAATGGGTAACCCTCTTTCACCTATACTAAGTAATCTTTATATGGAATATTTTGAAACAAAATTACTAAAGGATATCTTACCTTCTAATGTAATTTGGTTTAGGTTTGTTGATGATGTTCTTTGTGTTTGGCCAACAAATAAAAATGTACAAATATTTCTCACCTTACTTAAGAAATTAGTACCTTCCATCAAATTTACTGTGAAAATTAAAATAATAGTATGTTACCTTTTTAGATTACATGATCTATAGGCAAGGAAACAAGTTTACGTGCAGCATATACAGAAAACCTACCAATATATGCTCATTTATCCATTATTACTCATCTCAACATGAGTGAGTTAAATCATCATCATTTCACTGTATGTTCCTAAGGGCATTACGTATTTGCAGTCCAGAGTTTATTGATGATGAGTTTGAGAAGACATATCATATTGAATCTAAGTAAAGGTTCAATAGATCTTTCATTGATAAATCCCTTAAGTTAGTAAAGAAATGATTATATAGATTTGAGCCCAAACCTCCCATTGAGACCAAGAATCTTTTAGTTCTCCCTTTTAAAGATAATTTTACTTTACTTCTCATGTTCCTTGAATCCTTTAATGTAAGTGTTGCCTTTAGCATAAATATTACTATAAGGAATATCTTAATCAGAATCTCACCAGAAAATTCTCTTTGATGCATCTATGAAGTGCCATTTGGAAATCTTAATAAGTCTTTTGTTTGGCAGATTGGTAAGGATCTTTCTGTTAGACTTAAGGAACAAAAATATAGTATAAGAATGGGACAAGAATCAAATGCCTTGTATAATCACGTTAAAACCTATGATCATTGTATTGACTGGAGTAATGCCATCTTAATTATTAACTCTAACGCGATTACCACGAGAAATATCACTGAATCTTCCATTATTAAATACACAAAGAATTATATTCTTATTATTAGTGATGATCTGTACAAATTAGATAACACTATTGTTGAGAAAATTTATAAAATATGTTTATGAACGCTCCTTGTCTGTCTTGGACAATCGCATGTTTACCAAATGGCGCCCTAGCTTCGTCTCTTCGATGTATATCAAATGACTGATATATTTCTCTCTTGTGTCTCCCCTGATAGTGTGATTATTACACAAAAAAGCACTTTGGTTTTTATCGTCTGTCATTTTTCCCGTGGATTCATAAGAATATCTTGATGACGCGCAAATTTTTGATTCTTTCAAACATGGATTCTAAATGTCTCTTCTATTACTTCTCTACAAGCTGTCCTGGAATTTCTCCTTTCGTTACTGCTTTTTATTAATCGTTAATCAAGGCCCACCAACTGAAGTTACGATTTGGATTCCTTAGGAGATGCCTTAATGAACAAGTGATGCCAAGATCTGTCCTACCACAACCATTCTTGCAGCTCTCTGGTCGACTATTTGACCATTTCCAAAACATCATTTTAAAGAAACACATTGAATCAAAGAAACTTGAAATGGAGGAGGCTTTTCGCATTACAATTGATAAGAAACGTGCCTTTCAAATGGCGATACCAAGATATTGTAGGAACCGGATATTGGACTAATGCTATGATAGATTAAGGAATGAACGCAATAGGCTACAAATGACATTAAATCGTAAGTTGGACCATCTTATCAAAAACAGCGACTGGACTAAGAACACAAACCCTTGTTTTGTGATAAACGTGGCTAATAAATGACTAAATAAGGATTCTTTGTGTGCACTAGGCTATGGATTAAGTTCTGTTTGCTCTAACAAGGATGCCAGATGTGTTGACGTCACAAAGTTTTTGTGTAATTTAGAGAAATACAGTAATTTAACTAATGAGGAATTCAATATGAGTAAGGGTTTAGTGTATGCCAGTTTGTCAAAAGCAGTGGAACCTAACTGCCCTAAAAGATTTATGATAGCAATTAACATCTTCAGAAAAAGACAAGGATAAACATATTACTAAAGCAGATAAGGCTAACACTGGTGTGATTTTATACAAAAGTAACTATTTATCTAAAAATGAATGATCTTTTAAATGATGACACAACATATTCTAAACTCACTAAGAATCTCCTAGAAGCAGTTAAATCCCATTTCAATAAAGAAATGAAGTTTTTGTTGATAGGTAATGGTTTTCTTATCAAAAGTATGTCATCTTTGTCCCCTTCATTGCCAGATATGTATGGACTTATCAAAACACATAAATAGAATTTTCCAGCAAGACCTACAGTGGGTTCAGTAGGCTCCATCACATATAAATCATCAAAATGGGTAGTTTCTTTGTTAAGCCCTTTAGTGGATAGGTATCAAATTCTAATATCATGAACAATGTAGATTTAGTCAACAAGCTAAACAATGTCAATGTTAATTTTGATTTCAAACTAGTTAGCTATGATGTTTTCTCACTTTTCACAAAAGTTCCAGTTGATGACCCTTTAGAATATTTATTTGATGTCTTGGATGATGTTCATTTACCTGTTTCAAAGTCTGTTTTTTCTGGAACCGATAGAATTGTATATAAAAGACTGTGTATTTCATTTCAATGGAGATTCTTATGCTCAAAAATTTGGTATGGCAATGGGTAACCCTCTTTTACCTGTACTAAGCAATATTTATATGGATATTTTTGAAACAAAATTACTAAAGGATATCTTACCTTCTAATGCAATTTGGTTTAGGTATGTAGACGATGTTCTTTGTGTTTGGCCAACAAATGACAATGTACAAATATTTCTCCCCTTACTTAAGAATTTAGTACCTTCCATCAAATTTACTGTGAACATGAAAATAATAGTATGTTACCATTTTTAGATTACATGATCCATAGGCAAGGAAACAAGTTTAAGTTTAGCATATACAGAAAATCTACCAACGTATGTTCATATATCCAGTTTAACTCATCTCAACATGACAGAGTAAACTTATCATCATGTCAATCTATGTTCCTTAGGGCATTAGGTATTTGCAGTGTAGAATTTATTGATGATGAGTTTGAGACGATATATTCTATTGGATCTAAGTTAAAGTACCCTAGATCTTTCATTGATAAATCCCTTAAGTTAGCAAAGCAATCATTACACAGAGTTAAGCCCAAACTTCCCATTGAGACCAAGAATCTTTTAGTTCTCCCTTTTATCAGTAATTGTACTTTACTTCCCATGTTGCTTAAGTGCTTTAATGTACATGTTGCCTTCAGCAACAATAATATCATAAGGAATAACTTAATCAAGAACTCACCAGAAAATTCTCTTTGATGCATCTATAAAGAATCGTGTGGAAATTGTGATAAATTATATGTTGGTCAGACTGGTAAGGATCTTTCTGTTAAACTTAAGCAACATAAATATAGTATGAGAAATGATCATAGAGACTTGAGCTCAAACCTCCCATTGAGACAAAGAATCTTTTAGTTCTCCCATTTAATAATAGTTTTTCTTTACTTCCCATGTTCCTTAAATCCTTTAATGTAAGTGTTGCCTTCAGCAACAATATCACTATAAGGAATATCTTAATCAGAAACTCACCAGAAAATTCTCTTAGATGCATCTATAAAGTGTCATGTGGAAATTGTGATAAATTCTATGTTGGGCAGACTGGTAAGGATCTTTCCGTTAGACTTAAGCAACATAAATGTAGTATAAGAACGGGACAATAATGAAATGCCTTGTATAATCATGTTAAAAACTATGATCATTGTATTGACTGGAGTAATGCCATCATAGTTATTAACTCTAACTCGATTAACATGACAAATATCACTGAATTTTCTATTATCAAATACACAAAGAATTATAATCTTAATATCAGTTATGGTGTGTATAAATCAGATAACTTTATTGTTGATGAAATTTGTAAAATGAATAGCTTATGAACGCTCCTTGTCTGTCTCGGACAATCGCTTGTTTACCAAATGGCGCCCTAATTTCCTATCTTCGAGTTATATCAACTGACTGATATATTTCTCTCTTGTGTCTCCCCTGATGATGTGATTATTACACGAAAGTGCACTTGGGAACTTATCGTCTTTCATTTTCGGCGTGAATTCATAGGAATATCTTGATTAGCACAAAATTGTGATCCTTTCCAACATGGATTCCACACGGCACTTCTATTGCTTCTCTGCAAGCTGTACTGGACTTTCTCCTTTCGATACTGCTTTCTCCAATTCGTTAATCAAGGCCCACAAACTGAAGTTACGATTTGGATTCCTTAGGAAATTCCTTGATGAACAAGCGATGCTAAGATCTGTCCTACCTCAACGATTGTTACAGCTGTCTGGTCGACCATTTGACCAATTCCAAAACATCATTTTAAAGAAACACATTGAATTAAAGAAACTTGAAATGGAGAAGGCTTTTCGCATCACAAGAGAGAAGAAACGTGCCTTTCAAATGGCAATGCCAACATACTGGAAGAAACGGATGTTGGACTATTGCTATGATAGCTTAAGGATTGAACGCAAGACCTGCAAATGAAACTAAATCGTAAGTTGGACGATCTTATCAAAAAACAGCGACTGGACTAAGAACACAAGCCCTTGTTTTATGATAAACCTGTCTAATAAACAACTAGATATGGATTCCTTGTGTGCATTAGGCTATGGATTAAGTTTTCTGTGCTTTAATAGGAAAGCCAGATGAGCTGATGTCTCAAAGTTTTTTTGTAATTTAGAGAAATACAGTAATTTAACTATAGATGAATTTAATATCGGTAAGGATTTAGTGTATGCCTTCTTGTCAAAACAAGTGGAACCTAATTTCCCTGAAATATTTATAAGAGCTATTAACACCTTAAAAAAGACAAGGATATACATATTACTAAAGCAGATAAGGCTGACACTTGTGATTTTAGACAAAATTAGATATTTATCTAAAATGAATGATCTTTTAAATGATGACACAATATATTCTAAGCTCAGAAAAAATCCCCTAGAAGCAGTTAATTCACATTTCAATAAAGAAATGAAGTTGTTGTTGAAAGGTATGGTTCTCTTATCAAAAGTATGTCATCTTTGTCCCCTTCATTGCCAGATATGTATGGACTTATCAAAACTCATTAATAGAATTCTCCAGCAAGACCTATAGTGAGTTCAGTAGGCTCCATCACATATAAATCATCAAAATGGGTAGTTTCTTTATTAAGCTCTTCATTGAGTAGGCATCAAATTCTAATATCATGAACAATGTAGATTTAGTCAACAAGCTAAACAATATCAATGTTAATTTTGATTTGAAGCTAGTTAGCTTTGATGTTTTCTCACTTTTCACAAAAGTTCCAGTTGATGACCTTTTAGAATATTTATTTGATGTCTTGGATGATATTCATTTACCTGTTTCAAAGTCTGTTTTCATGGAACTGATAAAATTGCGTATAAAACACTCTGTATTTTAATTCAATGTAGATTATTTTGTTTCAAAATTTGGTATGGCAATGGGCAACCCTCTTTCACCTGCACCAAATAATCTTTATATGGAATTTTTTGAAACAAAATTACTAAAGGATATCTTACCTTCTAATGGAATTTGGTTTAGTTATGTAGATGATGTTCTTTGTGTTTGGCCAACAAATGAAAATGTACAAATATTTCTCCCCTTACTTAATAATTTCATACCTTCCATGAAATTTACTGTAGAAAATGAAAATTAGAGTATGTTATCATTTTTAGTTTACATGATCCATAGGCAAGGAAATAGGTTTACGTTTAGCATATACAGAAAGCCTACCAATGTATGCTCATATATCCATTACTACTCATCTCAACATAACAGAGTTAAATCATCATCATTTCAATCTATATTCCTTAGGGCATTACCTATTTTTAGTCCATAGTTTGTTGATGATGAGTTTGAGACGAAATATTCTATCAAGTGTAAGTTAAAGTACCCTAGATCTTTCATTGATATATCCCTTAAGTTAGCAAAGAAATCATTATATAGAGTTGAGCCAAAACCTCCTATTGAGAACAAGAATCTTTTCGTTCTCCCTTTTAATAATGATTTTACTTTACTTCCCATGTTTCTTAAATCCATTAATGTAAATGTTGCCTTCAGCAACAATAATACTATAAGGAATATCTTAATCAGGAACTCACCAGAAAATTCTCTTTGATGCATCTATAAAGAATCGTGTGGAAATTGTGATAAATTATATGTTGGTCAGACTGGTAAGGATCTTTCTGTTAAACTTAAGCAACATAAATATAGTATGAGAAATGATCATAGAGACTTGAGCTCAAACCTCCCATTGAGACAAAGAATCTTTTAGTTCTCCCTTTTAATAATGATTTTACTTTACTTCCCATGTTCCTTAAATCCTTTAATGTAAGTGTTGCCTTCAGCAACAATATCACTATAAGGAATATCTTAATCAGAAACTCACCAGAAAATTCTCTTAGATGCATCTATAAAGTGTCATGTGGAAATTGTGATAAATTATATGTTGGTCAGACTGGTAAGGATCTTTCCGTTAGACTTAAGCAACATAAATATAGTATGAGAAATGATCATAGAGACTTGAGCTCAAACCTCCCATTGAGACAAAGAATCTTTTAGTTCTCCCTTTTATCAGTAATTGTACTTTACTTCCCATGTTTCTTAAATCCATTAATGTAAATGTTGCCTTCAGCAACAATATCACTATAAGGAATATCTTAATCAGGAACTCACCAGAAAATTCTCTTTGATGCATCTATAAAGTGTCATGTGGAAATTGTGATAAATTATATTTAGGGCAGACTGGTAAGGATCTTTCCGTTAGACTTAAGCAACATAAATATAGTATGAGAAATGATCATAGAGACTTGAGCTCAAACCTCCCATTGAGACAAAGAATCTTTTAGTTCTCCCTTTTATCAGTAATTGTACTTTACTTCCCATGTTCCTTAAATCCTTTAATGTAAGTGTTGCCTTCAGCAACAATATCACTATAAGGAATATCTTAATCAGGAACTCACCAGAAAATTCTCTTTGATGCATCTATAAAGAATCGTGTGGAAATTGTGATAAATTATATGTTGGTCAGACTGGTAAGGATCTTTCCGTTAGACTTAAGCAACATAAATGTAGTATAAGAACGGGACAATAATGAAATGCCTTGTATAATCACGTTAAAACCTATGATCATTGTATTGACTGGAGTAATGCCATCTTAATTATTAACTCTAACGCGATTACCACGAGAAATATCACTGAATCTTCCATTATTAAATACACAAAGAATTATATTCTTATTATTAGTGATGATCTGTACAAATTAGATAACACTATTGTTGAGAAAATTTATAAAATATGTTTATGAACGCTCCTTGTCTGTCTTGGACAATCGCATGTTTACCAAATGGCGCCCTAGCTTCGTCTCTTCGATGTATATCAAATGACTGATATATTTCTCTCTTGTGTCTCCCCTGATAGTGTGATTATTACACAAAAAAGCACTTTGGTTTTTATCGTCTGTCATTTTTCCCGTGGATTCATAAGAATATCTTGATGACGCGCAAATTTTTGATTCTTTCAAACATGGATTCTAAATGTCTCTTCTATTACTTCTCTACAAGCTGTCCTGGAATTTCTCCTTTCGTTACTGCTTTTTATTAATCGTTAATCAAGGCCCACCAACTGAAGTTACGATTTGGATTCCTTAGGAGATGCCTTAATGAACAAGTGATGCCAAGATCTGTCCTACCACAACCATTCTTGCAGCTCTCTGGTCGACTATTTGACCATTTCCAAAACATCATTTTAAAGAAACACATTGAATCAAAGAAACTTGAAATGGAGGAGGCTTTTCGCATTACAATTGATAAGAAACGTGCCTTTCAAATGGCGATACCAAGATATTGTAGGAACCGGATATTGGACTAATGCTATGATAGATTAAGGAATGAACGCAATAGGCTACAAATGACATTAAATCGTAAGTTGGACCATCTTATCAAAAACAGCGACTGGACTAAGAACACAAACCCTTGTTTTGTGATAAACGTGGCTAATAAATGACTAAATAAGGATTCTTTGTGTGCACTAGGCTATGGATTAAGTTCTGTTTGCTCTAACAAGGATGCCAGATGTGTTGACGTCACAAAGTTTTTGTGTAATTTAGAGAAATACAGTAATTTAACTAATGAGGAATTCAATATGAGTAAGGGTTTAGTGTATGCCAGTTTGTCAAAAGCAGTGGAACCTAACTGCCCTAAAAGATTTATGATAGCAATTAACATCTTCAGAAAAAGACAAGGATAAACATATTACTAAAGCAGATAAGGCTAACACTGGTGTGATTTTATACAAAAGTAACTATTTATCTAAAAATGAATGATCTTTTAAATGATGACACAACATATTCTAAACTCACTAAGAATCTCCTAGAAGCAGTTAAATCCCATTTCAATAAAGAAATGAAGTTTTTGTTGATAGGTAATGGTTTTCTTATCAAAAGTATGTCATCTTTGTCCCCTTCATTGCCAGATATGTATGGACTTATCAAAACACATAAATAGAATTTTCCAGCAAGACCTACAGTGGGTTCAGTAGGCTCCATCACATATAAATCATCAAAATGGGTAGTTTCTTTGTTAAGCCCTTTAGTGGATAGGTATCAAATTCTAATATCATGAACAATGTAGATTTAGTCAACAAGCTAAACAATGTCAATGTTAATTTTGATTTCAAACTAGTTAGCTATGATGTTTTCTCACTTTTCACAAAAGTTCCAGTTGATGACCCTTTAGAATATTTATTTGATGTCTTGGATGATGTTCATTTACCTGTTTCAAAGTCTGTTTTTTCTGGAACCGATAGAATTGTATATAAAAGACTGTGTATTTCATTTCAATGGAGATTCTTATGCTCAAAAATTTGGTATGGCAATGGGTAACCCTCTTTTACCTGTACTAAGCAATATTTATATGGATATTTTTGAAACAAAATTACTAAAGGATATCTTACCTTCTAATGCAATTTGGTTTAGGTATGTAGACGATGTTCTTTGTGTTTGGCCAACAAATGACAATGTACAAATATTTCTCCCCTTACTTAAGAATTTAGTACCTTCCATCAAATTTACTGTGAACATGAAAATAATAGTATGTTACCATTTTTAGATTACATGATCCATAGGCAAGGAAACAAGTTTAAGTTTAGCATATACAGAAAATCTACCAACGTATGTTCATATATCCAGTTTAACTCATCTCAACATGACAGAGTAAACTTATCATCATGTCAATCTATGTTCCTTAGGGCATTAGGTATTTGCAGTGTAGAATTTATTGATGATGAGTTTGAGACGATATATTCTATTGGATCTAAGTTAAAGTACCCTAGATCTTTCATTGATAAATCCCTTAAGTTAGCAAAGCAATCATTACACAGAGTTAAGCCCAAACTTCCCATTGAGACCAAGAATCTTTTAGTTCTCCCTTTTATCAGTAATTGTACTTTACTTCCCATGTTGCTTAAGTGCTTTAATGTACATGTTGCCTTCAGCAACAATAATATCATAAGGAATAACTTAATCAAGAACTCACCAGAAAATTCTCTTTGATGCATCTATAAAGAATCGTGTGGAAATTGTGATAAATTATATGTTGGTCAGACTGGTAAGGATCTTTCTGTTAAACTTAAGCAACATAAATATAGTATGAGAAATGATCATAGAGACTTGAGCTCAAACCTCCCATTGAGACAAAGAATCTTTTAGTTCTCCCATTTAATAATAGTTTTTCTTTACTTCCCATGTTCCTTAAATCCTTTAATGTAAGTGTTGCCTTCAGCAACAATATCACTATAAGGAATATCTTAATCAGAAACTCACCAGAAAATTCTCTTAGATGCATCTATAAAGTGTCATGTGGAAATTGTGATAAATTCTATGTTGGGCAGACTGGTAAGGATCTTTCCGTTAGACTTAAGCAACATAAATGTAGTATAAGAACGGGACAATAATGAAATGCCTTGTATAATCATGTTAAAAACTATGATCATTGTATTGACTGGAGTAATGCCATCATAGTTATTAACTCTAACTCGATTAACATGACAAATATCACTGAATTTTCTATTATCAAATACACAAAGAATTATAATCTTAATATCAGTTATGGTGTGTATAAATCAGATAACTTTATTGTTGATGAAATTTGTAAAATGAATAGCTTATGAACGCTCCTTGTCTGTCTCGGACAATCGCTTGTTTACCAAATGGCGCCCTAATTTCCTATCTTCGAGTTATATCAACTGACTGATATATTTCTCTCTTGTGTCTCCCCTGATGATGTGATTATTACACGAAAGTGCACTTGGGAACTTATCGTCTTTCATTTTCGGCGTGAATTCATAGGAATATCTTGATTAGCACAAAATTGTGATCCTTTCCAACATGGATTCCACACGGCACTTCTATTGCTTCTCTGCAAGCTGTACTGGACTTTCTCCTTTCGATACTGCTTTCTCCAATTCGTTAATCAAGGCCCACAAACTGAAGTTACGATTTGGATTCCTTAGGAAATTCCTTGATGAACAAGCGATGCTAAGATCTGTCCTACCTCAACGATTGTTACAGCTGTCTGGTCGACCATTTGACCAATTCCAAAACATCATTTTAAAGAAACACATTGAATTAAAGAAACTTGAAATGGAGAAGGCTTTTCGCATCACAAGAGAGAAGAAACGTGCCTTTCAAATGGCAATGCCAACATACTGGAAGAAACGGATGTTGGACTATTGCTATGATAGCTTAAGGATTGAACGCAAGACCTGCAAATGAAACTAAATCGTAAGTTGGACGATCTTATCAAAAAACAGCGACTGGACTAAGAACACAAGCCCTTGTTTTATGATAAACCTGTCTAATAAACAACTAGATATGGATTCCTTGTGTGCATTAGGCTATGGATTAAGTTTTCTGTGCTTTAATAGGAAAGCCAGATGAGCTGATGTCTCAAAGTTTTTTTGTAATTTAGAGAAATACAGTAATTTAACTATAGATGAATTTAATATCGGTAAGGATTTAGTGTATGCCTTCTTGTCAAAACAAGTGGAACCTAATTTCCCTGAAATATTTATAAGAGCTATTAACACCTTAAAAAAGACAAGGATATACATATTACTAAAGCAGATAAGGCTGACACTTGTGATTTTAGACAAAATTAGATATTTATCTAAAATGAATGATCTTTTAAATGATGACACAATATATTCTAAGCTCAGAAAAAATCCCCTAGAAGCAGTTAATTCACATTTCAATAAAGAAATGAAGTTGTTGTTGAAAGGTATGGTTCTCTTATCAAAAGTATGTCATCTTTGTCCCCTTCATTGCCAGATATGTATGGACTTATCAAAACTCATTAATAGAATTCTCCAGCAAGACCTATAGTGAGTTCAGTAGGCTCCATCACATATAAATCATCAAAATGGGTAGTTTCTTTATTAAGCTCTTCATTGAGTAGGCATCAAATTCTAATATCATGAACAATGTAGATTTAGTCAACAAGCTAAACAATATCAATGTTAATTTTGATTTGAAGCTAGTTAGCTTTGATGTTTTCTCACTTTTCACAAAAGTTCCAGTTGATGACCTTTTAGAATATTTATTTGATGTCTTGGATGATATTCATTTACCTGTTTCAAAGTCTGTTTTCATGGAACTGATAAAATTGCGTATAAAACACTCTGTATTTTAATTCAATGTAGATTATTTTGTTTCAAAATTTGGTATGGCAATGGGCAACCCTCTTTCACCTGCACCAAATAATCTTTATATGGAATTTTTTGAAACAAAATTACTAAAGGATATCTTACCTTCTAATGGAATTTGGTTTAGTTATGTAGATGATGTTCTTTGTGTTTGGCCAACAAATGAAAATGTACAAATATTTCTCCCCTTACTTAATAATTTCATACCTTCCATGAAATTTACTGTAGAAAATGAAAATTAGAGTATGTTATCATTTTTAGTTTACATGATCCATAGGCAAGGAAATAGGTTTACGTTTAGCATATACAGAAAGCCTACCAATGTATGCTCATATATCCATTACTACTCATCTCAACATAACAGAGTTAAATCATCATCATTTCAATCTATATTCCTTAGGGCATTACCTATTTTTAGTCCATAGTTTGTTGATGATGAGTTTGAGACGAAATATTCTATCAAGTGTAAGTTAAAGTACCCTAGATCTTTCATTGATATATCCCTTAAGTTAGCAAAGAAATCATTATATAGAGTTGAGCCAAAACCTCCTATTGAGAACAAGAATCTTTTCGTTCTCCCTTTTAATAATGATTTTACTTTACTTCCCATGTTTCTTAAATCCATTAATGTAAATGTTGCCTTCAGCAACAATAATACTATAAGGAATATCTTAATCAGGAACTCACCAGAAAATTCTCTTGGATGCATCTATAAAGTGCCATGTGGAAATTGTGATAAATTATATTTAGGGCAGACTGGTAAGGATCTTTCTGTTAGACGTAAGCAACCTAAATATAGTTTAAGAACGGGACAAGAACCAAATGCCTTGGTTAATCAAGTTAAAAACTATAATCCATGTATTGACTGGTGTAATGCCATCTCAGTTTTAACTCTAACTCTATTACCACGAGAAATATCATTGAATCTTATATTATCAAATATACAAAGAATTATAATCTTAATACTAGTGATGGTCTATACAAATTATATATCTTTATTGTTGATAAGATTTGTGGAATCATAAGTTTATGAATGCTCCTTGTCTGTCTTGGACAATCGCATGTTTACCTAATGGCGTCCTAGCTTCGTCTCTTCGATGTATATCAACTGACTGATATATTTCTTTCTCGTGTCTCCCCTGATGATGTGATTATTACACGAAAGTGCATTTGGGAACTTATCGTCTTTCATTTTCCCCGTGGACTCATAGGAATATCTTGATCACATGCAAAATTGTGATCTTTTCCAACATGGATTCCACACGGCTCTTCTATTACTTCTCTACAAGCTATCCTGAACTTTCTCTTTTCGTTAGTGCTTTCTCCAAATCGTTAATCAAGGCCCACTGACTGAAGCTACGATTTGGATTCCTTAGGAAATGCCTTGATGAAAAAGTGATGGCAAGATCTGTTCTACCTCAACGATTGTTGAAGCTGTCTGGTCGACCATTTGACAAATTCCAAAACATTATTTTAAAGAAACACATTAAATTAAAGAAACTTGAAATGGAGGAAGCTTTTCGCATTACAAGAGAAAAAAAAAAAAAACCGTGCCTTTCAAGTGGCAATACCAACATATTGGAAGGACCGGCTGTTGGACTATTCCTATGATAGATATAGGAATGAACGCAATAGGCTACAAATCACATTAAATCGTAAGTTGGACCATCTTATCAAAAAGAGAGACTGGACTAAGAACACAAACCCTTGTTTTGTGATAAACCTGGCTAATAAACAACTAGATAAGGATTCCTTGTTTACATTCGGCTATGGATTAAGTTTTGTGTGCTCTAACTGGGAAGCCAGCTGTGTTAATGTCACAAAGACATTTTGTAATTTAGAGAAATACAATAATTCAACTAATGATGAAATCAATATCTTTAAGAGTTTAGTGTATCCCAGGTTGTCAAAACCAGTGGAACCTTATTGCCCTAAAAGATTTATAAGAGCTATTAACCCATTAAAAAAGACAAGATATACATATTACTAAAGCAGATAAAGTTAACACTTTTGTGTCTTTAGACAAAAGTAACTATTTATCTAAAATGAACGATCTTTTAAATGACGACACAACATATTGTAAATTCAGTAAAAATCCCCTGGAAGCAGTTAATTTCCATTTCAATAAAGAAAAGAAGTTGCTGAAAGGTAATGGTTCTCATATCAAAAGTTTGTCATTTTTGTCCCCTTCATTGCCATATAAGTATGGACTTATCAAAACACATGAACAGAATTTTCCAGCAAGACCTATAGTGAGTTCAGTAGGCTCCATCACATATAAACTATCAAAATGTTTATATTCTTTATTGAGCCCTTTAGTGGGTAGGTATCAAATTCTAATATCATGAACAATATAGATTTAGTCAATAAGCTAAACAATATCAATGTCAATTTTGATTGCAAATTAGTTAGCTTTCATGTTTCCTAACTTTTCATCAAAGTTCTAGTTGACCTTTTAGAATATATATTTGGTGCCTTGGATGACATTCATTTACCTGTTTCAAGGTCTGTTTTCAATGGACTGATAAAATTGTCTATAAAAGACTGTTTTTCAATTCAGTGGAGATTATCATGCTGAAAAATTTGGTATGGCAATGGGTAACCTTCTTTTACCTGTACTAAGTAATCTTTATATGGAATTTTTGAAAAAAAATTACTAGAGGATACCTTAACTTCTAATGAAATTTGGTTTGGGTATGTAAATGATGTTCTTTGTGTTTGCCCAACGAATGAAAAATTACAAATATTTCTCACCTTACTCAATAATTTAGCACCTTCTATCAGATTTACTGTAGAAAATGAAAATAAGGGTATGTTGCCCTTTTTAGATTGCATGATCCTTAGGCAAAGAAACAGTTTAAGTTTATCACATACAGAAATCCTACCAATGTATTCCCATGTATCCATTATTACTCTTCTCAACATGACAGAGTTAAATTATCATTATTTCAGTCTGTGTTCTTAGGGCATTACGTTTTTGCAGTCCAGAGTTTATTGATGATGAGTTTGAGAAGATATATTCTATTGGATCTAAGTGAAAGTACCTTAGATCTTTTATCGATAAACCCCAAAAGTTAGCAAAGAAATAATTTTATAGAGTTGAGCCCAAACCTCCCATTGAGACCAAGAATCTTTTGGTTCTCCCTTTTAATAATAATTTCACTATACTTTCAGTGTTGCTATAATCCTTTATGTAAATGTTGCATTCAGCACCGATAATACTATAAGGAATATCTTAATCAGGAATTCACCAGAAAAATCTCTTGGATGCATTTGTAAAGTGCTATGAGGAAATTGTGATAAATTTTATGTTGGGCAGAGTGGTAAGGATCTTTCTGTTACATTCAAGCAACATATATATATAGTGTAAGAGCGGGACAAGAAGCAAATGTCTTGTTTAATCAGGTTAAAACATATGAACATTGTATTGACTGGAGTTATGACATCTCTGTTATTAAGTCTAACTCTATTTCCATGAGAAATATCATTGAATTTTCTATTGTTAAAGACACAAAGAAGTGTAATCTTAATATTAGTGATGGTCTCTACGAATTCGATAACATTATTGTTGATAAATTTTGTAAAATGATAAGTTTATGAACGCTCCTTGTCTGTATTGGACAAACGCATGCATACCAAATCGCAGTACCAGCTTCGTCTCTTCCAGGTATATCAACTGACTGTTATATTTCTCTCTCTCTCTCTCTCTCTCTCTCTCTCTCTCTCTCTATATATATATATATATATATATATATATATATATATATATATATATATATATATATATATATATATATATATATATATATATATATATATGGGATTTTTTTTGGACAATCACATGTTTACCAAATGGCGTCCTAGCTTCGTCTCTTCGATGTATATCAATTGACTGTTATATTTCTCTCTTGTATCTCTCTTGATGATGTGATTATTAAACGAAAGTGCACTTGGGAACTTTACGTGTTTATATATAACAACTTGGTGTGGGAGTCAAGTGGTTAGGAGCAGTGAAATTCTTTTATCGAGGATTAAGGCATGTGTACGCGTAGGAAGAGAGCAAAGTGATTGGTTCTCCATGGTTCTTTAATTTGTTTATGGATGGGGTTCTTAGGGAGGTGAATGAAAGAGTGTTCGAAAAAGGGGCAAGTATGCAGTCTGTTGTGGATGAGAGAGCTTGGGAAGTGAGTCAGTTGTTGTTCTCTGATGACACAGCACTGGTGGGTGATACATGTGAGAAACTGCAGAAGCTGATGACTGAGTTTGGTAAAGTGTGTGAAAGAAAGTTGAGAGTGAATGTGAATAGGAGCAAGGTTATTAGGTACAGTAGGGTTGAGGGTCAAGTCAGTTGGGAGGTAAGTTTGAATGGAGAAAAACTGGAGGAAGTAAAGTGTTTTAGATATCTGGGAGTGGATCTGGCAGCAGATGGAACCATGGAAGCGGAAGTGAATCATTTGGTGGGGGAGGGGGCGAAAATTCTGGGAGCCTTGAAGAATGTGTGGAAGTCGAGAACACTATCTCGGAAATCAAAAATGGGTATGCTTGAAGGACTGTGGTTCCAACAATGTTGTATGGTTGCGAGGCGTGGGCTATGGATAGAGTTGTGCGCAGGAGGGTGGATGTACTGGAAATGAGATGTTTGACGACAATATGTGGTGTGAGGTGGTTTGATTCAGTAAGTAATATAAGGGTAAGAGAGATGTGTAGAAATACAAAGAGTCTGGTCGAGAGATCAGAATAGGGTGTTTTGAAATGGTTTGGTCACATGGATAGAATGATTGAGGAGAGATTGGCGAAGAGGATATATTTTTCGGAGGTTGAGGGAACGAGGAGAAGTGGGAGACCAAATTGGATGTGGAAAGATGGAGTGAAGAAGATTTTGAGTGATCGGGGCCTGAACATGCAGGAGGGTGAAAGGCACGCAAGGAATACAGTGAATTAGAACGATGTGGTATACCGGGGTCGACGTGCTGTCAATGTTTTGAACCAGGGCATGTGAAGCGTCTGGGGTAAACCATTAGAAGTTCCGAGGGGCCTGAATGTGGAAAGGGAGCTGTGGTTTCGGTGCATTATTACATGACAGCTAGAGACTGAGTGTGAACGAATGTGGCCTTTGTTGTCTTTTCCTAGCGATACGTCGCACACATGATGGGCGAGGTGGTTGTTATTCCATGTGTAGCGAGGTGGCGATGAGGATAAATAAAGGGAGACAGTACGAGTTATGTACATGTGTATATATGTATATGTCTGTGCGTGTATATATATATATATATATATATATATATATATATATATATATATATATATATATATATATATATATATATATATATATATATATATATATATATAAATATATATATATATATATATATATATATATATATATATATATATATATATATATATATATATATATATATATATATATATATATATATATATATATATATATATATATCTTTCATACTATTCGCCATTTCCCGCATTAGTGAGGTATATATATATATATATATATATATATATATATATATATATAGAAGGAGATGGAATGAGTATTTTGAAGGTTTGTTGAATGTGTCTGATGACAGAGTGGCAGATATAGGGTGTTTTGGTCGAGGTGGTGTGCAAAGTGAGAGGGTTAGGGAAAATGATTTGGTAAACAGAGAAGAGGTAGTAAAAGCTTTGCGGAAGATGAAAGCCGGCAAGGCAGCAGGTTTGGATGGTATTGCAGTGGAATTTATTAAAAAAGGGGGTGACTGTATTGTTGACTGGTTGGTAAGGTTATTTAATGTATGTATGACTCATGGTGAGGTGCCTGAGGATTGGCGGAATGCGTGCATAGTGCCATTGTACAAAGGCAAAGGGGATAAGAGTGAGTGCTCAAATTACAGAGGTATAAGTTTGTTGAGTATTCCTGGTAAATTATATGGGAGGGTATTGATTGAGAGGGTGAAGGCATGTACAGAGCATCAGATTGGGGAAGAACAGTGCGGTTTCAGAAGTGGTAGAGGATGTGTGGATCAGGTGTTTGCTTTGAAGAATGTATGTGAGAAATACTTAGAAAAGCAAATGGATTTGTATGTAGCATTTATGGATCTGGAGAAGGCATATGATAGAGTTAATAGAGATGCTCTGTGGAAGGTATTAAGAATATATGGTGTGGGAGGCAAGTTGTTAGAAGCAGTGAAAAGTTTTTATCGAGGATGTAAGGCATGTGTACGTGTAGGAAGAGAGGAAAGTGATTGGTTCTCAGTGAATGTAGGTTTGCGGCAGGGGTGTGTGATGTCTCCATGGTTGTTTAATTTGTTTATGGATGGGGTTGTGAGGGAGGTAAATGCAAGAGTCCTGGAAAGAGGGGCAAGTATGAAGTCTGTTGGGGATGAGAGAGCTTGGGAAGTGAGTCAGTTGTTGTTCGCTGATGATACAGCGCTGGTGGCTGATTCATGTGAGAAACTGCAGAAGCTGGTGACTGAGTTTGGTAAAGTGTGTGGAAGAAGAAAGTTGAGAGTAAATGTGAATAAGAGCAAGGTTATTAGGTACAGTAGGGGTGAGGGTCAAGCCAATTGGGAGGTGAGTTTGAATGGAGAAAAACTGGAGGAAGTGAAGTGTTTTAGATATCTGGGAGTGGATCTGGCAGCGGATGGAACCATGGAAGCGGAAGTGGATCATAGGGTGGGGGAGGGGGCGAAAATTTTGGGAGCCTTGAAAAATGTGTGGAAGTCGAGAACATTATCTCGGAAAGCAAAAATGGGTATGTTTGAGGGAATAGTGGTTCCAACAATGTTGTATGGTTGCGAGGCGTGGGCTATGGATAGAGATGTGCGCAGGAGGATGGATGTGCTGGAAATGAGATGTTTGAGGACAATGTGTGGTGTGAGGTGGTTTGATCGAGTAAGTAACGTAAGGGTAAGAGAGATGTGTGGAAATAAAAAGAGCGTGGTTGAGAGAGCAGAAGAGGGTGTTTTGAAATGGTTTGGGCACATGGAGAGAATGAGTGAGGAGAGATTGACCAAGAGGATATATGTGTCGGAGGTGGAGGGAACGAGGAGAAGAGGGAGACCAAATTGGAGGTGGAAAGATGGAGTGAAAAAGATTTTGTGTGATCGGGGCCTGAACATGCAGGAGGGTGAAAGGAGGGCAAGAAATAGAGTGAATTGGAGTCATGTGGTATACAGGGGTTGACGTGCTGTCAGTGGATTGAAGCAAGGCATGTGAAGCGTCTGGGGTAAACCATGGAAAGCTGTGTAGGTATGTATATTTGCGTGTGTGGACGTGTGTATGTACATGTGTATGGGGGGGGTGGGTTGGGCCATTTCTTTCGTCTGTTTCCTTGCGCTACCTCGCAAACGCGGGAGACAGCGACAAAGTATATAAAAAAAAAAAAAAAAATAATAAATTATATGGGAGGGTATTGATTGAGAGGGTGAAGGCATGTACAGAGCATCAGATTGGGGAAGAGCAGTGTGGTTTCAGAAGTGGTAGAGGATGTGTGGATCAGGTGTTTACTTTCAAGAATGTATGGGAGAAATACTTAGAAAAGCAAATGGATTTGTATGTAGCATTTATGGATCTGGAGAAGGCATATGATAGAGTTGATAGAGATGTTCTGTGGAAGGTATTAAGAATATATGGTGTGGGAGGCAAGTTGTTAGAAGCAGTGAAAAGTTTTTATCGAGGATGTAAGGCATGTGTACATGTAGGAAGAGAGGAAAGTGATTGGTTCTCAGTGAATGTAGGTTTGCGGCAGGGGTGTGTGATGTCTCCATGGTTGTTTAATTTGTTTATGGATGGGGTTGTTAGGGAGGTGAATGCAAGACTTTTGGAAAGAGGGGCAAGTATGAAGTCTGTTGGGGATGAGAGAGCTTGGGAAGTGAGTCAGTTGTTGTTCGCTGATGATACAGCGCTGGTGGCTGATTCATGTGAGAAACTGCAGAAGCTGGTGACTGAGTTTGGTAAAGTGTGTGAAAGAAGAAAGTTAAGAGTAAATGTGAATAAGAGCAAGGTTATTAGGTACAGTAGGGTTGAGGGTCAAGTCAATTGGGAGGTAAGTTTGAATGGAGAAAAACTGGAGGAAGTAAAGTGTTTTAGATATCTGGGAGTGGATCTGGCAGCGGATGGAACCATGGAAGCGGAAGTGGATCATAGGGTGGGGGAGGGGGCGAAAATTCTGGGAGCCTTGAAGAATGTGTGGAAGTCGAGAACATTATCTCGGAAAGCAAAAATGGGTATGTTTGAAGGAATAGTGGTTCCAACAATGCTGTATGGTTGCGAGGCGTGGGCTATGGATAGACTTGTGCGCAGGAGAATGGATATGCTGGAAATGAGATGTTTGAGGACAATGTGTGGTGTGAGGTGGTTTGATCGAGTAAGTAACGTAATTCAATCCACTGACAGCACGTCAACCCCGGTATATCACATCGATCCAATGCACTCTATTCCTTGCACGCCTTTCACCCTCCTGCATGTTCAGGCCCCGATCACACAAAATCTTTTACACTCCATCTTTCCACCTCCAATTTGGTCTCCCACCTCTCCTCGTTCCCTCCACCTCTGACACATATATCCTCTTGGTCAATCTTTCCCCACTCATTCTCTAGATGTGCCCAAACCATTTCACAACACCCTCTTCTGCTCTCTCAACCACGCTCTTTTTATTTCCACACATCTCTCTTACCCTTACATTACTTACTCGATCAAACCACCTCAAACCACACATTGTCCTCAAACATCTCATTTCCAGCACCTCCACCCTCCTGCGCACAACTCTATCCATAGCCCACGCCTCGCAACCATACAACATTGTTGGAACCACTATTCCTTCAAACGTACCCATTTTTGCTTTCCGAGATAATGTTCTCGACTTCCACACATTCTTCAAGGCTCCCAGGATTTTCGCCCTCTCCCCACACTATGATCCACTTCCGCTTCCATGGTTCCATCCGCTGCCAGATCCACTCCCAGATATCTAAAACACTTTACTTCCTCCAGTTTTTCTCCATTCAAACTTTCCTCTCATTTGACTTGACCCTCAACCCTACTGTACCTAATAACCTTGCTCTTATTCACATCTACTCTTAACTTTCTTCTTTCACACACTTTACCAAACTCAGTCACCAGTTTCTGCAGTTTCTCACATGAATCAGCCACCAGCGCTGTATCATCAGCGAACAACAACTGACTCACTTCCCAAGCTCTCTCATCCACAACAGACTTTGTACTTGCCCCTCTTTCCAAAACTCTTGCATTCACCTCCCTAACAACCCCATCCATAAACAAATTAAACAACCATGGAGACATCACACACCCCTGCCGCAAACCTTGATTCACTGAGAACCAATCACTTTCCTCTCTTCCTACACGTACACATGCCTTACATCCTCGATAAAAACTTTTCACTGCTTCTAACAACTTGCCTCCCACACCATATATTCTTAATACCTTCCACAGAGCATCTCTATCAACTCTATCATATGCCTTCTCCAGATCCATAAATGCTACATACAAATCCATTTGTATGTAGGTGAAAAACAGGGCAAATGAGAGTTGGGATGAGAGATGATCATTAAATTTTAGGGAGAATAAAAAGATGTTCTGGAAGGAGGTAAATAAAGTGCGTAAGACAAGTGAGCAAATGGGAACTTCAGTGAATGGCGCAAATGGGGAGGTGATAACAAGTAGTGGTGATGTGAGAAGGAGATGGAGTAACTATTTTGAAGGTTTGTTGAATGTGTTTGATGATAGAGTGGCAGATATAGGGTGTTTTGGTCTAGGTGGTGTGCAAAGTGAGAGGGTTAGGGAAAAAGATTTGGTAAACAGAGAAGAGATAGTAAAAGCTTTGCGGAAGATGAAAGCCGGCAAGGCAGTAGGTTTGGATGGTATTGCAGTGGAATTTATTAAAAAAGGGGGTGACTGTATTGTTGACTGGTTGGTAAGGTTATTTGATGTATGTATGACTCATGGTGAGGTGCCTGAGGATTGGCGGAATACGTGCATAGTGCCATTGTACAAAGGCAAAGGGGATAAGAGTGAGTGCTCAAATTACAGAAGTATAAGTTTGTTGAGTATAGGTGGTAAATTATATGGGAGGGTATTGATTGAGAGGGTGAAGGCATGTACAGAGCATCAGATTGGAAAAGAGCAGTGTGGTTCCAGATGTGGTAGAGGATGTGTGGATCAGGTGTTTGCTTTGAAGAATGTATGTGAGAAATAATTAGAAAAGCAAATGGATATATATATACATATATATATATATAAATATATATATATATATATATATATATATATATATATATATATATATATATATATATATATATATACATATATATATATATAAATATATATATATATATATATATATATATATATATATATATATATATATATATATATATATATATATATATATATATATATATATATATATATATATATATATATATATATATATATATATATATATATATATATATATATATATATATATATATATATATATATATATATATATATATATATATATATATATATATATATATATATATATATATATATATATATATATATATATATATATATATATATATATATATATATATATATATATATATATATATATATATATATATATATATATATATATATATATATATATATATATATATATATATATATATATATATATATATATATATATATATATATATATATATATATATATATATATATATATATGGGAACGGGGGGCCACAAACCCTACCCTCCTTGTATTTTGACTTTCTAAAGGGGAAACAGAAGAATGAGTCACGCGGAGAGTGCTCATCATCCTCGAAAGCTCGGATTGGGATGCCTAAATGTGTGTGGATGTAACCAAGATGAGAAAAAAGGAGAGGTAAGTACTATGTTTGAGGAAAGGAACCTGGATGTTTTGGCTCTGATTGAAAAGAAGATAAAGGGTAAAGGGGAAGAGTGGTTTGGGAATGTCTTGGGAGTAAAGTCATGGGTTAGTGAGAGGACAAGAGCAAGGGAAGGAGTAGCACTAGTCCTGAAACAGGAATTGTGGGAGTGTGTGATAGAGTGTAAGAAAGTAAATTCTAGAATGATATGTGTAAAGCTTAAAGTTGATGGAGAGAGATGTGTGATTATTGGTGAATATGCACCTTGGCATGAGGAGAAAGATCATGAGAGGCAAGTGTATTGGGAGCAGCTGAATGAGTGTGTTAGTGGTTTGGATGCACAAGACCGGGTTATAGTGATGGGTGATTTGAATGCAAAGGTGAGTAATGTGGCAGTTGAGGGAAAAATTGGTATACATGGTGTGTTCAGTGTTGTAAATGGAAATGGTGAAGAGCTTGTGGATTTGTGTGCTGAGAAAGGACTGGTGATTGGGAATACCTGGTTTAAAAAGCGAGATATACAAAAGTATACGTATGTAAGTAGGAGAGATGGCCAGAGAGCGTTATTGTATTACGTGTTAATTGATAGACGCGCGAAAGAGAGACTTTTGGATGTTAATGTTTTGAGAGGTGCAACTGGAGGGATATCTGATCATTATCTTGTGGAGGCGAAGGTGATGATTTGTACGGGTTTTCAGAAAAGAAGAGAGAATGTTGGGGTAAAGAGAGTGGTGAGAGTAAGTGAGCTTGGGAAGGAGACTTGTATGAGGAAGCACCAGGAGAGACTGAGTGCAGAATGGAAAAAGGTTAGAACAAAGAAGGTAAGTGGATTTGGGGAAGGAATGAGATATATTTAGGGAATCAGTGATGGCTTGCGCAAAAGATGCTTGTGGCATGAGAAACGTGGGAGGTGGGTTGATTAGAAACGATAGCGAGTGGTGGGATGAAGAAGTAAGATTATCAGTGAAAGAGAAGAGAGAGCATTTGGACTATTTTTGCAGGGAAAAAATGCAAATGAGTGGGAGATGTATAAAAGAAAGAGGCAGATGAAGAGAAAGGTGCAAGAGGTGAAAAAGAGGGCAAATGAGAGGTGGTGTGAGAGTATCATTAAATTTTAGGAAGGATAAAAGGATGTTTTGGAAGGATTAAAATAAAGTGCGTAAGATATGGGAGAAAATGGGAACTTCAGTGAAGGGGGCTATTGCGGAGGTGATAACAAGTAGTGGTGATGTGAGAAGGAGATGGAGTGAGTATTTTGAAGGTTTGTTGAATGTGTTTGATGATAGAGTGGCAGATATAGGGTGTTTTGGTCGAGGAGGGGTGCAAAGTGAGAGGGTTGGGGAAAATGATTTGCTAAACAGAGAAGACGTAGTAAAAGCTTTCCGGAAGATGAAAGCCAGCAAGGCACCGGGTTTGGATGTTGTTGCAGTGAAATTTATTTAAAAAGGGGGTGACTGTATTGTCGACTGGTTGGTAAGGTTATCTAATATGATTCATGGTGAGGTGACTGAGGATTGGCAGAATGCTTGCATAGAGTGAGTGCTGAAATTACAGAGGTATAAGTTTGTTGAGTATTCCTGGTAAATTATATGGGAGGGTATTGATTGAGAGGGTGAAAGAATGTACAGAGCATCAGATTGGGGAAGAGCAGCGTGTTTTCAGAAGTGGTAGAGGATGTGTGGATCAGGGGTTTGGTTTGAAGAATGTATGTGAGAAATTCTTAGAAAAGCAAATGGATTTGTATTAAGCATTTATGGATCTGGATAAGGCATATGATAGAGTTGATAGAGATGCTCTATGGAAGGTATTAAGAATATATGGTGTGGGAGGCAAGTTGTTAGAGGCAGTGAAAAGTTTTTATCGAGGATGTAAGGCATGTGTACGTGTAGGAAGAGAGGAAGGTGATTGGTTCTCAGTGAATGTAGGTTTGCGGCAGAGATATGTGATGTCTACATGCTTGTTTAATTTGTTTATGGATGGGGTTGTTAGGGAGGTGAATGCATGAATTTTGCAAAGAGGGGCAAGTATGCAGTCTGTTGTGGATGAGAGAGCTTGGGAAGTGAGTCACTTGTTGTTCGCTGATGATACAGCGCTGTTGGCTGACTCATATGAGAAACTGCAGAAGCTGGTGACTGAGTTTGGTGAAGTGTGTGAAAAAAGAAAGTTAAGAGTAAATATGAATACGAACAATGTTATTAGGTACAGTATGGTTGAGGGTCAAGTCAATTGTTATGTAAGTTGGAATGGAGAAAAACTAGAGGAAGTAAAGTGTCTTAGATATCTGGGAGTGGATTTGGCAACGGATGGAACCATGGAAGCGAAAGTGAATCATAGGGTGGAGGTGGGGGCAAAAATTTTAGGAGCCTTGAAGAATGTTTGGAAGTCGAGAACATTTTCTCGGAAATCAAAAATGGGTATGTTTGAAGGAATAGTGGCTCCAACAATGTTGTATGGTTGCGAGGCATGGGCTATGGATAGAGTTGTGCGCAGGAGGGTGGATGTGCTAGAAATGAGATGCATGAGGACAATATGTGGTGTAAGGTGGTTTGATCGAGTAAGTAATGTAAGGGTAAGAGAGATGTGTGGAAATAAAAGAGTATTGTTGAGAGAGCAGAAGAGGGTGTTTTGAAATGGTTTGGTTACATGGAGAGAATGAGTGGGGAAAGATTGGCCAAGAGGATATATATGTGTCAGAGGTGGAAGAACGAGGAGAAGTGGGAGACCTAATTGGAGGTGGAAACATGGAGTGAAAAAGATTTTGAGTGATCGGGGCCTAAACATCCAGGAGGGTGAAAGGCGTGCAAGGAATAGAGTGAATTGGAACGATGTGGTATACCGGGGTCGACGTGCTGTCAATGGATTGAACCAGGGCATGTGAAGCGTCTAGGGTAAACCATGGTAAGTTCTGTGGGGCCTGGATGTGGAAAGGTAACTGTGATCTCGGTGCATTATTACATGACAGCTAGAGACTGAGTGTGAACGAATGGGGCCTTTGGTGTCTTTTCCTAGCGCTAACTCGCACACATGTAGGGGAGGGGGTTGTTATTCCATGTGTGTTGAGGTGGCTATGGGAATGAATAAAGGCAGACAGTATGAATTATGTACATGTGTATATATGTATATGTCTGTGTGTGTATATATATGTGTACTATGAGATGTATAGGTATTTATATTTGCGTGTGAGAACGTGTATGTATATACATGTGTATGTGTGTGGGTTGGGCAATTTCTTTCGTCTGTTTCCTTGCGCTTCCTCGCTAACGCGGGAGACAGCGACAGAGAAAAACAATAATAATATAGGGTGTTTTGGTCGAGGTGGTGTGCAAAGTGAGAGGGTTAGGGAAAATGATTTGATAAACAGAGAAGAGGTAGTAAAAGCTTTGCGGAAGATGAAAGCCGGCAAGGCAGCAGGTTTGGATGGTATTGCAGTGGAATTTATTAAGAAAGGGGGTGACTGTATTGTTGACTGGTTGGTAAGGTTATTTAATGTATGTATGACTCATGGTGAGGTGCCTGAGGATTGGCGGAATGCGTGCATAGTGCCATTGTACAAAGGCAAAGGGGATAAGAGTGAGTGCTCAAATTACAGAGGTATAAGTTTGTTGAGTATTCCTGGTAAATTATATGGGAGGGTATTGATTGAGAGGGTGAAGGCATGTACAGAGCATCAGATTGTGGAAGAGCAGTGCGGTTTCAGAAGTGGTAGAGGATGTGTGGATCAGGTGTTTGCTTTGAAGAATGTATGTGAGAAATACTTAGAAAAGCAAATGGATTTGTATGTAGCATTTATGGATCTGGAGAAGGCATATGATAGAGTTGATAGAGATGCTCTGTGGAAGGTATTAAGAATATATGGTGTGGGAGGCAAGTTGTTAGAAGCAGTGAAAAGTTTTTATCGAGGATGTAAGGCATGTGTACGTGTAGGAAGAGAGGAAAGTGATTGGTTCTCAGTGAATGTAGGTTTGCGGCAGGGGTGTGTGATGTCTCCATGGTTGTTTAATTTGTTTATGGATGGGGTTGTAAAGGAGGTGAATGCAAGAGTCCTGGAAAGAGGGGCAAGTATGAAGTCTGTTGGGGATGAGAGAGCTTGGGAAGTGAGTCAATTGTTGTTCGCTGATGATACAGCGCTGGTGGCTGATTCATGTGAGAAACTGCAGAAGCTGGTGACTGAGTTTGGTAAAGTGTGTGGAAGAAGAAAGTTGAGAGTAAATGTGAATAAGAGCAAGGTTATTAGGTACAGTAGGGGTGAGGGTCAAGTCAATTGGGAGGTGAGTTTGAATGGAGAAAAACTGGAGGAAGTGAAGTGTTTTAGATATCTGGGAGTGGATCTGTCAGCGGATGGAACCATGGAAGCGGAAGTGGATCATAGGGTGGGGGAGGGGGCGAAAATTTTGGGAGCCTTGAAAAATGTGTGGAAGTCGAGAACATTATCTCGGAAAGCAAAAATGGGTATGTTTGAGGGAATAGTGGTTCCAACAATGCTGTATGGTTGCGAGGCGTGGGCTATGGATAGAGATGTGCGCAGGAGGATGGATGTGCTGGAAATGAGATGTTTGAGGACAATGTGTGGTGTGAGGTGGTTTGATCGAGTAAGTAACGTAAGGGTAAGAGAGATGTGTGGAAATAAAAAGAGCGTGGTCGAGAGAGCAGAAGAGGGTGTTTTGAAATGGTTTGGGCACATGGAGAGAATGAGTGAGGAGAGATTGACCAAGAGGATATATGTGTCGGAGGTGGAGGGAACGAGGAGAAGAGGGAGACCAAATTGGAGGTGGAAAGATGGAGTGAAAAAGATTTTGTGTGATCGGGGCCTGAACATGCAGGAGGGTGAAAGGAGGGCAAGAAATAGAGTGAATTGGAGTCATGTGGTATACAGGGGTTGACGTGCTGTCAGTGGATTGAAGCAAGGCATGTGAAGCGTCTGGGGTAAACCATGGAAAGCTGTGTAGGTATGTATATTTGCGTGTCTGGACGTGTGTATGTACATGTGTATGGGGGGGGGGGGTTGGGCCATTTCTTTCGTCTGTTTCCTTGCGCTACCTCGCAAACGCGGGAGACAGCGACAAAGTATAAAAAAAAAAAAAAAAAAAAAAAGGATAATATATATATATATATATATATATATATATATATATATATATATATATATATATATATATATATATATATATATATATATATATTCTTTTTCTTTCATGATATTCGCCATTTCCCGCATCAACGAGGTAGCGTTAAGAACAGAGGACTGTGTCTCTGAGGAAACATCCTCACCCGGCCCACTTCTCTGTTCTGTCCTTTGGAAAATTAAAAAAAAAACAATACTTCCCACGCATTCCTCACGTGTCGTAGAACGCGACTAAATGGGACGGGAGCGGGGGCCAGAAACCCTCCCCTCATTGTATTTTGTGTTTCTAAAAGGGGAAACAGAAGAAGTAACGCGGGGAGTGCTCATCCTCCTCGAAGGCTCAGATTGGGGTGTCTAAATGTGTGTGGATGTAACAAAGATGAGAAAAAAGGAGAGATAGGTAGTGTGTTTGAGGAAAGAAACCTGGATGTTTTGGTTCTGAGTGAAACGAAGCTCATGGTTAAAGGGGAAGAGTGTTTCGGGAATGTCATGGGGGTAAAGTTAGGTGTTAGTGGGAGGAAAAGAACAAGAGAAGGAGTAGCAGTACTCCTGAAACAGGAGTGGTGGGAGTATGTGATAGAGTGTAAGAAAGTAAATCCTAGATTGATATGTGTAAAACTGAAAGTTGATGGAGAGAGATGGGTGATTATTGGTGCATATGCACTTGGGCATGACAAGAAAGATCATGAGATCATAGTGTTTTGGGAGCAGCTGAATTAGTGTGTTAGTGGTTTGGATGCACAAGACTTGGTTATAGTGATGGGCGATTTGAATGCAAAGGTGAGTAATGTGGCAGTTGAGGTAATAATTGGCATGGTTATAGTGATGGGCGATTTCAATGCAAAGGTGAGTAATGTGGCAGTTGAGGTAATAATTGGTATGCATGGTGTGTTCAGTATTGTAAATGGAAATGGTGAAGAGCTTGTAGATTTATGTGCTGAGAAAGGACTGGTGATCGGGAACACCTGGTTTAAAAAGCGAGATATACAAAAGTATACGTATGTAAGTAGGAGAGATGGCCAGAGAGCGTTATTGGATTACGTGTTAATTGATTGGCGCGCGAAAGAGTGACTTTTGGATGTGAATGTGCTTAAAGGTGCAACTGGAGGGATGTCTGAACATTATCTTGTGGAGGCAAAGGTGAAGATTTGTATGGGTTTTCAGAAAAGAGGAGAGAATGTTGGGGTGAAGAGAGTTGTGAGAGTAAGTGAGTTTGGGAAGGAAACTTTTGTGAGGAGGTACCAGGAGAGACTGAGTACTGAATGGAAAAAGGTGAGAACAAAGAAGGTAAGGGTAAGGGGGGAGGAATAGGATGTATTTAGGGAAGCAGTGATGGCTTGCGCAAAAGATGCTTGTGGTATGAGATGCGTGGGAGGTGGGATGATTAGAAAGGGTATTGAGTGGTGGGATGAAGGAGATAAGATTATTAGTGAAAGAGAAGAGAGAGTCATTTGGACTTTTTTTGCAGGGAAAAAATGCAAATGAGTGGGAGAAATATAAAAGACGATGTATATATATATATATATATATATATATATATATATATATATATATATATATATATATATATATATATATATATATATATATATATATATATATATATATATATATATATATATATGGGAACTTCAGTGAAGGGCGCAAATGGGGAGGTGATAACAAGTAGTGGTGATGTGAGAAGGAGATGGAGTGAGTATTTTGAAGGTTTGTTGAATGTGTTTGATGATAGAGTGGCAGATATAGGGCGTTTTGGTCGAGGTGGTGTGCAAAGTGAGAGGGTTAGGGAAAATGATTTGGTAAACAGAGAAGAGGTAGTGAAAGCTTTGCGGAAGATGAAAGCCGGCAAGGCAGCAGGTTTGGATGGTATTGCAGTGGAATTTATTAAAAAAGGGGGTGACTGTATTGTTGACTGGTTGGTAAGGTTATTTAATGTATTAATGACTCATGGTGAGGTGCCTGAGGATTGGCGGAATGCGTGCATAGTGCCATTGTACAAAGGCAAAGGGGATAAGAGTGAGTGCTCAAATTACAGAGGTATAAGTTTGTTGAGTATTCCTGGTAAATTATATGGGAGGATATTGATTGAGAGGGTGAAGGCATGTACAGAGCATCAGATTGGGGAAGAGCAGTGTGGTTTCAGAAGTGGTAGAGGATGTGTGGATCAGGTGTTTGCTTTGAAGAATGTATGTGAGAAATACTTAGAAAAGCAAATGGATTTGTATGTAGCATTTATGGATCTGGAGAAGGTATATGATAGAGTTGATAGAGATGCTGTGTGGAAGGTATTAAGAATATATGGTGTGGGAGGCAAGTTGTTAGAAGCAGTGAAAAGTTTTTATCGAGGATGTAAGGCATGTGTACGTGTAGGAAGAGAGGAAAGTGATTGGTTCTTAGTGAATGTAGGTTTGCGGCAGGGGTGTGTGATGTCTCCATGGTTGTTTAATTTGTTTATGGATGGGGTTGTTAGGGAGGTGAATGCAAGAGTTTTGGGAAAAGGGGCAAGTATGAAGTCTGTTGGGGATGAGAGAGCTTGGGAAGTGAGTCAGTTGTTGTTCGCTGATGATACAGCGCTGGTGGCTGATTCATGTGAGAAACTGCAGAAGCTGGTGACTGAGTTTGGTAAAGTGTGTGAAAGAAGAAAGTTAAGAGTAAATGTGAATAAGAGCAAGGTTATTAGGTACAGTAGGGTTGAGGGTCAAGTCAATTGGGAGGTGAGTTTGAATGGAGAAAAACTGGAGGAAGTGAAGTGTTTTAGATATCTGGGAGTGGATCTGTCAGCGGATGGAACCATGGAAGCGGAAGTAGATCATAGGGTGGGGGAGGGGGCGAAAATTCTGGGAACCTTGAAGAATGTGTGGAAGTCGAGATCATTATCTCGGAAAGCAAAAATGTGTATGTTTGAAGGAATAGTGGTTCCAACAATGTTGAATGGTAGCGAGGCGTGGGCTATGGATAGAGTTGTTCGCAGGAGGATGGATGTGCTGGAAATGAGATGTTTGAGGACAATGTGTGGTGTGAGGTGGTTTGATCGAGTAAGTAACGTAAGGGTAAGAGAGATGTGTGGACATAAAAAGAGTGTGGTTGAGAGAGCAGAAGAGGGTGTTTTGAAATGGTTCGGGCACATGGAGAGAATGAGTGAGGAAAGATTGACGAAGAGAATATATGTGTCGGAGGTGGAGGGAACGAGGAGAAGAGGGAGACCAAATTGGAGGTGGAAAGATGGAGTGAAAAAGATTTTGTGTGATCGGGGCCTGAACATGCAGGAGGGTGAAAGGAGGGCAAGGAATAGAGTGAATTGGAGCGATGTGGTATACCGGGGTTGACGTGCTGTCAGTGGATTGAATCAAGGCATGTGAAGCGTCTGGGGTAAACCATGGAAAGCTGTGCAGGTATGTATATTTGCGTGTGTGGACGTATGTATATACATGTGTATTGGGGGTGGGTTGGGCCATTTCTTTCGTCTGTTTCCTTGCGCTACATCGCAAACGCGGGAGACAGCGACAAAGCAAAAAAAAAAAAAAAAAAATTATATATATATATATATATATATATATATATATATATATATATATATATATATATATATATGTATATATATATATATCATTTTTATTTATTTACCTCCTTCCAGAACATCTTTTTATTCTCCCTAAAATTTAATGATACTCTCTCACCCCAACTCTCATTTGCCCTTTTTTTCACCTCTTGCATATATATATATATATATATATATATATATATATATATATATATATATATATATATATATATATATATATATATATATATATATATATATATATATATATATATATACATATATATATATATATATATATATATATATATATATATATATATATATATATATATATATATATATATATATATATATATATATATATATATATATATATATATATATATATATATATATATATATATATATATATATATATATATATATATATATATATATATATATATATATACATATATATATATATATATATATATATATATATATATATATATATATATATATATATATATATATATATATATATATATATATATATATATAGATATATATATATATATATATTTTTTTTTTTTTTTTTTGCTTTGTCGCTGTCTCCCGCGTTTGCGAGGTAGCGCAAGGAAACAGAAGAAAGAAATGGCCCAACTCACCCCCATACACATGTATATATATACGTCCACACACGCAAATATACATACCTACACAGCTTTCCATGGTTTACCCCAGACGCTTCACATGCCTTGATTCAATCCACTGACAGCACGTCAACCCCGGTATACTACATCGCTCCAATTCACTCTATTCCTTGCCCTCCTTTCACCCTCCTGCATGTTCAGGCCCCGATCACACAAAATCTTTTTCACTCCATCTTTCCACCTCCAATTTGGTCTCCCTCTTCTCCTCGTTCCCTCCACCTCCGACACATATATCCTCTTGGTCAATCTTTCCTCACTCATTCTCTCCATGTGACCAAACCATTTCAAAACACCCTCTTCTGCTCTCTCAACCACGCTCTTTTTATTTACACACATCTCTTTTACCATTACGTTACTTACTCGATCAAACCACCTCACACCACACATTGTCCTCAAACATCTCATTTCCAGCACATCCATCCTCCTGCGCACAACTCTATCCATAGCCCACGCCTCGCAACCATACAACATTGTTCTTAGAATTCCTCACATACAAACGTCAAAGCAGACACCTGATATGTATTTTTTTTTTTTTTTTTCCAAAAGAAGGAACAGAGAATTGGGCCAGGTGAGGGTATTCCCTCAAAGGCCCAGTCCTCTGTTCTTAATGCTACCTCGCTAACGCGGGAAATGGCGAATAGTTTAAAAGAAAGAAGAAAAAAAAAAAAAAATATATATATATATATATATATATATATATATATATATATATATATATATATGTATGTATATATATATATATATATATATATATATATATATATATATATATATATATATATATATATATATATATATATATATATATATATATATATACATATATATATATATATATATATATATATATATATATATATATATATATATATATATATATATATATATATATATATGTGTATATATATATATATATATATATATATATATATATATATATATATATATATATATATATATATATATATATATATATATATATATATATATATATATATATATATATATATATATATATATATATGTATATATATATATTTACTCAGACTCTATGTGTTTACTAAGCAGTCGATTACTGGTTCAGTTGTATTAGAATGTTAATGAAAGTAGGTCAGTGTAGGTCGACCACATCTGGGCTTTGTCATGACGTGCCCCTCCTCTTGCCACCTTCGGATCCACTTGTACACAGTGGTCATGCTGACGCCCGTCTCCTGAGCTATGGTGCGGACTGGTGCGCCACACACCCACATCCAAACCATCTTTGCGCGGCAATTTAACTGATTTTGTGTGTGTAGGCTTCCTGCATCCATAACTAACCTGGAAGTGGATCAAATACAAGTCTATAACGTCGTTATCTACACTGTTCTGAAATTAAGATTTGACAATAATTTTTCCACATCCTGAAAGCAGCTAAAACACGAGATTTATCTTTTGATTTTCTTGAGAATCACGCAATTCTTGAAGAATATAACGTACAGTTTAATGATCTACTTGAGTGTTTCGAACGTATAGTAATGATTATATTGAAATTACAAATTAATTCGACCTTTTCTGAGGAGCGAGACAAGTGTTTCTTATTAAAGGAAAATGTATAGGTCTTATCCCACATGGAATTTTATACAAACGTACCTGTTCGCTGCAACGAGAGGCAGTCACATATCTACGTCATTAAATTATACAAAGAAATAAAAAGGACACCAAACAACAGCAGGCCACTGGATCCTTTCAAGGCTGTTTGTGATAGTGGATGATGGCAGAAACTTATAGATTAGCGTGGTAGGAGTTAGAAGGCATACGGATCATTCGAAGAGACTAAATTGCAAATAGTCATCGTGACTAAGTAGGCGCAAATACCATAAATCGTGGACTTAGTTAAGTAATTATCAAGTCTATTCATAACGTATCTACAGTAATGTTTTCAATCGCTCTGATTGACCAATTGTTTCATGTGTTAGCAATCATCTTGAAGAAAAAGGCTTTGTTTCATTCGAAGCAAAACGTTTGCCCACGAGTTTATATCCATTATTGCGAGTAAATCCAGATTAATCACGTCTTAACAAACTTTATAGATCAAGATTATAAAAGCCTTTGATACTTTTGAATAATTGTGTTATATCATGTGTTAACCTCTTTGCTATGCTAAATAGATTCAAGTCGTTTAATCTGCTTTCGTAGTATTTATTTCTCAGTCCGGGAATCATCTTGGTAGGTCGATGCTGTGCCTCTTCCATTCTGTCTATGTCTTATTTTAGTTATTCAAGACATGGACGAACTAATGAATTGTAAAGCGTAATGATGATACCCCTAAGATTAAATTCGAAGGCCTTACTAATGAATTCTTTTTTTCTCTCTCATTTCACTGTTTCTGTGCACTGCTTACGTGATTTTAGGTCACCAGAGATCATTATACCCAACTCTCTTTCCTTATTTGCTCTTTTCTGTTCAACAGAATTCATGGCGTACCTTTCCTTTTCGTTTTTACTACCGATATGTAAAACTTTTCATTTAACGATATCATAAATTCATTAGCCCCTTATGAGCCCAGTTCATCAATTTGTCTATGACAGTTTAAAGATGTAGATGTTCTAGTCCATACGTAGATTCATTTCCAACTTTGTATCATCACCGTATTTTGATATCGTGCAATGCAGCCCATTATCAATATCATTAATGTATATGAGAAAGAGAACCGGTCCCAAGACTGATCCTTGTGGCACTCCTCTTGTAACCATCCTGAAGATCAACCAGTAATCACTACTCGTTGTTTACGGCCAGTCAATCATTTTCCAATCTACTGAAGTACATCATCAGCGCCATGGGACTTAATTTTGGTCAGCAACCAATGATGCACAACCTTATCGAGAGCTTTTTGAAAATATGAATAGATAACATCATGTTTGACTTTCGTTACACATGATGAATGTATCATAAAAAGATCAGAAAGATTTGTCAAATATGAGCGATTTCGTCGAAATTCATGCTGAGAATCGTTTATTAAGTGGCGGTTCTCGGAATGCTTACAGTTCTATTTCGACTGATGGTTTCAGTAAGTTTTCCAAAAACAGACGTTAAGCTAACAGGGCGATCATATCCGGCCAGGGACTTACCACCTTTTTGCAATATCGGTGTTACATAAGCAAACTTCTGTCAATCTGAAACTTTTCCCGTAGAAAGTAGATTATTGAAAAGGGCAGTCAAGTAAATTATTGAGAAGGGCAATCAAGAGCTTAACTATCTCAATTTTTGCCTCTCGAGCATATATGTCAATTCGTTGAAGAACGTTCTCTTCTCTCAACAATGAACCTGGATTGAGACATGGTTGTGTCCTTTATCATGAATACAGATGATAAAAATGATTTCATATTTTGCCATGGATTCGTTGCTCTCAAGCAAGTCACTGTTTTCCGTAATTCCTATTGACTGGGTTATGACTTTTGCTTTTAACATAAACGTAAAACTATTCAGGGCTTATTTTGCTATGATCAGTAATATACGTTTCATATCAAAGTTTACTTTGTCGTATAACTAACTTTCTCTTCGTAAATTTATATACCTCATTGTGTCATGTTGGCTAATGGATTCTCTGAGTTAATTATGAGCTACTTGCTTAGAAAACAGACACTTTCTTAGTTCACCGTTCCACCACCATGGATTTGTTTTAGGAATAAATCGTCTACTACGCATAGGCACGTATTTTCCCTCCACTGTTTTGAAGGTCTTTGTGAAGTCTATTCCAAGCTACGCTCATATGATGTTCATAGGCCATATTCCAGGTTTGCCTGTCAAGACGAACGCGAAAATCGTGAAAATTTGCACCTTAGAAATCAGGTGTTTTTTCACGACTGTCATGTTGACCAACATCATTTGCAGTGTTGAAACTGGTTCAAAAATAATTTGTTCGCTATCATAACTTTTTCTCCAACTTGAACATTATTGCCGAGATCCTTCTTTGTAGCTACAACTAAATCTAATATATTCTCTTCGTGAGTAGGTTTCTCGAGTAATTGCATTAGTGACACTATCAAACATATCTAGGTAGAGTCCACGTGGGCCCCGAGCCACTGGAGAGGGATTCTCCCCATTTAGGTATAGGTATGTAAAATCTCCTACTATGATAGAATTTAGTTCAATACTCGTACAAATTTCTGCCAAATGATCAAGAAATCTTGGCAGTGACCAAACACTTGTAACTCCTGTATACATGGACACATGTATAGGAATTTACCTATATAACTCTAAACATTTGTTCGACTTAAAACACCGCACTCATTCACTGAATGAAACCTGCCTGATAAGTTATTGCTAGGTTCTCTCGCTATTAGTTAACAGAGGTTAAAATGGCCCAGTTAAACCAGACCTATATCACTCACTGTAACACTAGGGATGGTGACTCAGACGACCAAGACTTACTCTCTAATTCGTTTATTTACATGAGTAAATTTTATCTGATCTCAGTTTCACTGGCATTCCTGCTCCATGGTAAGTCAGGATACGTGGGCAATGTTGCTTGTGACTGATACATGTGGTGGGTCAGGAGAGAGAGAGAGAGAGAGAGAGAGAGAGAGAGAGAGAGAGAGAGAGAGAGAGACCTTACTTGAGTTTACATGAGAAAGACAGACAACAGGAGGCCTGGTTGGCCCACGACTGGGTTGTTTGGTAAAAATAAGATATGTAAATCCGCTCTGCAATTTTTTAAGCTTTCCCCGATTCCCCGCTGCTGCACATTAGCCTTCTAGTAGCCCCGTTGCCGCTGTCATTTATAAGTCTATTTTGGGCTTTTTCCACAGAGTATACCTGAATTTATAAGATATTTGTCTAAATGACTTTTGAAAGCATTTATAGTCTTAGCATTCACTACGTCTGACAGTAACTCATTCCAGTGCTCAACACACCTATAGGAAAAAAGCTTTTTCCCACGTACATGCTACATTTCTAGCTTTGAGCTTTATTCCATTTGTTCAGGTAACCATATTTCCTTGTATTTCGAAAAGATGTTCGTGATTACTTTATTGAACTTGTTCAGAATTTTGGAACACTTGTATTAAGTCGCCGCGAAGTCTAGGTTTTTTTAAGGAAGAAGAGATTTAATCGTTTTAGCCTCTCTTTGTATACCAGATTTCTAAGGGATGGAATCAATTTTGTCATGCGTCTTTGTACTTGCTCTAATTTTCCCTCGTCTTTTTTTAATAGGTTGGGGATCAAACCTGGACTGCATATTCAAGGTGTGGTCTTACTAGAGAACTGTAAAGAGTAAGAATTGTTTCTGGTGTCTTGTAATGCATGTTCCTGCCTATGAAACCTAACATTTGGTTGCATATTTCAACTTGCTGCTTGACATTGTTTAGTATACATCATATTGTTGCTAATGACAACTCCAAGATCCTTTTCTTAATCTACTATGATTGGAGAGTTTTCGAATAGTTTTTAGTCGTAAAGTGCATTCTTGTCTGTAAAGTGCATAACTTTACACTTGTCTACATTAAACGTAATTTGCCATCTGTCTGACCACTCTATTAGTTAGTTAAGATCTCTTTGAATTATTTCGCAGTCCAGCCTGCTTACAGATCTACCTCCTAGTTCAGTATCGTCATCAAATTTGGAGACTTCTGATATGAGACCGAGTTCTAGGTCATTAATATATACTATGTAAAGAATCTGGCCTAAGACCGATCCCTGAGGCAAACCACTGGTTACGTCTAGCTAGTCTGAAGCTTCGCCGTTTTACACTACACGCTGCTTTCTTCCGGTAAGCCAGTCTCTGATCCATGTCCAGAGTTCTTCACCAATTCCATGTGCTTTGAGTTTATGTAAAAGTCTCTTGTGAGGTACTTTATCGAAAGCCTTTTTGGAAATCTGAATATCCTATATCAAACATTGATTTTTCGTCCCAATTCTGATAGACAGCATTCAAAGATTCCAGCAAATTCGTCAGGTAGGATCTTCTATAGCGGAAACCGTATTGGTTGTCCGATAAAATTTTGTGTTCTACTAGAAACGTGACAATTCTATCTCGTATTATCTTTACCATCATTTTACCTAACATCGACGTAAGGCTAATTGGGCGGTAGTTCAAGGCACGTTTTTGTCTCCTTTCTTTTATACTGGAATAACATTTGCTATTTTCCAGTCAGTTGGCACCTGACCATCCGATATTGATTTGTTGAATATTTTTGTTGTGGGGTATATCAGCTGTCTCCTCACCTCCTTAAAAGATCTTGGAGCTATGTTATCTGGACCGTTGGATTTGTTTGGATTTGATCGGTCCAAGTATTTAAGTAATTCAGAGCTCTCTATTTTTCTAACCTTCGAATCTTCTTCCTTAGATCTTTGAAACATTTTCGCTGGCTGTTTTGTTTGAGATGTTTCTTCAGTTGTGTAAACGGAGTTAAAAGAATAATTTAGTATGGAAACCATTAACTTGTCGTCAGTGGTTAGTGTGTCATGTTCGTTTCGTAATAGTCCAATTCCTTCTTTTACTCTCTTCCTTTGTCTTATGTATTTGAAGAATTCCGTAGGATTACTCTAAACTTTCAGACAAACTCTTTTTTCTTCCTAGCGTTTACGCTGTTATATGACCTTACACTCTCTTTGGATTATGATTAATTCCTGGTGATTTTCATCGGTTTCCATTGATTTGAATTTCTTATATGTTTTCTTCTTTTGGCGAATTAGTCTTTCTATTCTCCAATTCATCCATGATGTTTTTGAAATATTGCATTTTCTCTTCGTAATTCGTGGAATATGTTATTTTCAATCTTGAATTGTGTGTTTTTATGATTATTCCACATTTCCTGTACTGTGTAAACGTCAGGAAATATTGTCCAATTGGTCTGCGAATTTCATGTCTAATGTTTTCAAAATTTGTTCGCCTGTAATCTGGGATCAAGAGTTTATTGTCATTTATTTCACAATCTACATTTATCTCCAATCCAATCAAACTGTGATCGCTGTTTGACAGACTCTAGCCTGCTTCACAAGAGTTGATTAAGTTTGTGTCACTGGTGAGGACAAGATCGAGAACGTTTTTACCTCTACTTGGTTTTATAATCAACTGTTCTAGAAAAACGCCTTCAATCACTTCCGTTAGTCTCGTTCCCTCTCGGTCACCTATTAACGTGTTCCAATTTATGTCTGGAATGTTGAAATCTCCTACCATCATAACCTCTTTAATGTTTACTATAGTTTTGATTTCATTGTATAATATCCTTTCGTCCTCTTCTTTTTGCTTAGGAGATCTGTAAATAACGCCGATGCGTAGTTTACTTATGAACTTGTCGGTAATGTCAATATCGAGTTGTGTGTGTGTCTACTTTGCTTATCTTGATAACACTTAGATTGTTATCAGCGTGGATTGAAACCACCGCCTACCCTATACAAGTGATCTTTCTTAAATAGTTTGTTTGCTAACTCGGCGATTAAGTGTTTATTCTCAGTGTTTACCAACGTGTCTGAGATTGCAATAATGTTCTGTTTTTCAGTAACTGCATAGGATATAATTTCATCGCGTTTCGAACTGACGCTCCAGGCCTTTGTGTATATTGAACTTATCTTCTTTGGAGTGAGTTTCTGGACTGGATTTGCCTCTTTTTAATGATAATTCAACTGTGTCATGTTGGGATGAGTGATAATAAAGAAAGAGTTAAATTATCATTTCAATCTATGTTCCTTAGGGCATTACGAATTTGCAGCAGAAAGTATATTGATGATGAGTTTGAGATGGTAAATTCCATTGGATCTGAGTTAAAGTACCCTAGATCTTTCATTGATGAATCCCTTAAGTTGACAAAGTTGAGTCCAAACCTGCCATTGACACCAAGAATCTGTCAGTTCACCAATTTGATAATAATTTTATTTTACTTTCCATGTTGCTTAAATCCTTTTATGTAAATGTTGCCTTAAGCAACAATGATACTATAACGAATATCTTAATCAGGAACTCACCAGAAAATTCTCCTGGGTGCATCTATACAGTGCCATGTAGAAACTGCGATAAGTTCTATGTTGGTCAGACTGGTAAGGATCTTTCTTTTAGACTTCAGCAACATAAATATAGCATAAAAACAGGACAAGAATCAAAACCATTGTTTATAAACTGTGATCATTGTAGTGACTGGAGTAATGCCACCTCAGTTATTAACTACCTCCAGTGCCAAAAGAAATATCATTGAATCTTCTATTATCAATTACACAAAGAATCATAACCGAAATATTAACGAAGTTTTATACAAATTGGACAACTACATTGTTCAGAAAATTTGTAAACAATTGACCTTGTCCACATAATAACTTTAGGATACTCTCGTTGTTGTCAGTCTTGGGCGATGATATGTTTACCAAATGGTGTCCTAGATACGTCTCCTCGTTGCATATCAACAGACTGATATATTTCTCCTTTCTGTCTCCCCTGATAACGTGAGTATTACACGAAAATGCACTTGGGTACTTCTCGTGTTTCACCTTCCCCGTGGACCCATAAGAATATACTTGACCATGCGCATAAAACTGTGATCCTTTTAACAATTATCTTACTTCACTTCCCATTTTGCATAGATCCTTTAATGTAAATGTTGCCTTCAGCAAGAAAAATACTATAAAGAATGTCTTAATCAGGAATTCATCAGAAAATTCTAAGGGGTCCATCTATAAAGTGCCATGCAAAAAATGTGATAAGTTTTATGTTGAACAGCTTGGAATATATATATATATATATATATATATATATATATATATATATATATATATATATATATATATATATATATCTTTCAAACTATTCCCCATTTCCCGCGTGAGCAAGGTAGCGTTAAGAACAGAGGACTGGACCTCTGAGGGAATATCCTCACCTGGCCTCCTTCTCTGTTCCTTCTATTGGAAAATAAAAAAAAAAAAAGAGACGGGAGGATTTCCAGCACCCCGCAGCCTCCACTTTTAGTCGCCTTCTACAACACGCAGGAAATACATGGGAAGTATTCTTTCTCCCCTATCCCCAGGAACATATATATATATATATATATATATATATATATATATATATATATATATATATATATATATATATATATATATATATATATATATATATATATATATATATATATATATATATATATATATATATATATATATACACATTATTACTATTATCATTATTTTGCTTTGTCACTGTCTCCCGCGTTTGCGAGGTAGCGCAAGGAAACAGACGAAAGAAATGACCCAACCCACCCCCATACACATGTATATACATACACGTCCATACACGCAAATATACATACCCATACATCTCAGTGTACACACATATATACACATACTTTATAGATGCACTCAGGAGAATTTTCTGGTGAATTCCTTATTAAGATATTCTTTATAGTATCACTGTTGCTGAAGGCACCATTTACATTAAAGGATTTAAGGAACATGGGAAGTAAATTAAGATTATTAGTAAAAGGGAGAACTAAAAGATTCTTGGTGTCAATAGGAGGTTTGGATTCAACTCTATGAAAAGATTTCTTTGCTAACTAAAGGATTTATCAATGAAAGATCTAGGCTATTTTAACTTAGATCCAATAGAATATATCTTGTCAAACTCATCATCAATAAACTCTGGACTGCAAATACGTAAAGCCCTAAGGAACATAGATTGAAATGAATTGATAATGTAACTGTTATTTTGAGATGAGTAATAAGGGATATATGAGCATACATTGGTAGGTTTCCTGTATATGGTAAACTTGTTTTCTTGCCTGTTAGTTTTGATGTTTCCTCACTTTTCACAAAAGTTCCAGTTGATAACCCTTTAGAATATCTATTTGATGTCTTGACTGATATTCATTTACCTGTTTCAAAGACTGCTTACATTGAACTGATAAAATTGTGTATAAAAAAATGTGTATTTCAATTGAATGGATGTCATTATGCTCAAAAATTTGGTATGGCAATGGGTTTTTACCTGTAGTAAGTAATCTATATATCGATTTTTTTAAACAAAATTAATAAAGAATATCTTACCTTCTCATGCAATTTCGTTTAGGTATGTAGACGATGTTCTTTGTGTTTGGCCAACAAATGAAAATTTGCAAAAGTGTCTCCCCTTACTTAACAATTTAGTACCTTCCATGTAATTTACAGAAGAAAATAAAATAATGGTATGATACATTTTTAGATTGCATGATCCATAGGCAAGGAAACAGATTTAAGTTTACCATATACAGAAAACCCACCAATGTATGCTCATATATCTATTATTACTCATTTCAACATGACAGAGTTTAATTGTCATCTTTAAATCTATGTACCTTAGGGCATTACGTATTTCCAGTCCAGAGTTTATTGAAGATGAGTTTGAGAAGATATTTTTTATTGGATCTAGGTTAAATTACCTTAGATCTTTCATTGATAAATCCTTTAAGTTAGCAAAGAAATCATTATATAGAGTTGAGCCCAACCCTTCCATTGACACCAAGAATCTTTTAGTTCTCCCTTTTGATAATAGTTTCACTTTACTTCCCATGATACTCAAATCCTTTGATGTAAATTTTATCTTCAGCAACAATAATACTATAAAGAATATCTTAATCAGGAATTCTCCAGAAAATTCTCCTGGGTGCATCTGTAAAGCGCCAAGTCGAAATTATCATGTTTTATGTTGGACAGACTGGTAGGGATCTTTCTGTTAGACTTTGGCAACATAAATAAATGCCTTGTTTAATCACGTTAAAACTATGATCTTTGCATTAACCGAATTATAATCTTAATATCATTGACGGTCTATACGATTTAGATAATTTTACTGTTGATAAAACTAGTGAAATAATAAGTTTATGATGCGCATGTTGTCTGTCTGGACAATCGTATGTTTACCATATGGCGTCCAAGCTACGTCTGTTTGTTGTACATCAACTATTATATTTCTCTCTTATGTCTCCCTTGATGATGTAGTTATTACGCGAAAGTGCATCTGGGAACTTCTTGTGTTTCATATTCCCCGTGGACTCATATATATATATATATATATATATATATATATATATATATATATATATATATATATATATATATATATATATATATATATATATATATATATATATATATATATATATATATATATATATATATATTGAAGTTCCCATTTGCTCCCTTGTCTTACGCACTTTATTTACCTCCTTCCAGAACATCTTTTTATTCTCCCTAAAATTTAATGATACTCTCTCACCCCAACTCTCATTTGCCCTTTTTTCACCTCTTGCACCTTTCTCTTGACCTCCTGTCTCTTTCTTTATACGTCTCCCACTCAATTGCATTTTTTCCCAACCCACCCCCATACACATGTATATACATACGTCCACACACGCAAATATACATACCTACACAGCTTTCCATGGTTTACCCCAAACGCTTCACATGCCCTGATTCAATCCACTGATAGCACGTCAATCCCGGTATACCACATCGATCCAATTCACTCTATTCCTTGCCCTCCTTTCACCCTCCTGCATGTTCAGGCCCCGATCACACAAAATCTTTTTCACTCCATCTTTCCACCTCCAATTTGGTCTCCCACTTTTCCTCGTTCCCTCCACGTCCGACACATATATCCTCTTGGTCAATCTTTTCTCACTCATTCTCTCCATGTGCCCAAACCATTTCAAAACACCCTCTTCTGCTGTCTCAACCACGCTCTTTTTATTTCCACACATCTCTCTTACCCTGACGTTACTTACTCGATCAAACCACCTCACACCAAACATTGTCCTCAAACATCTCATTTCCAGCACATCCATCCTCCTGCGCACAACTCTATCCATAGCCCACGCCTCGCAACCATACAACATTGTTGGAACCACGATTCCTTCAAACATACCCATTTTTGCTTTCCGAGATAATGTTCTCGACTTCCACACATTCTTCAAGGCTCCCAGAATTTTCGCCCCCTCCCCCATCCTATGATCCACTTCCGCTTCCATGGTTCCATCCGCTGCCAGATCCACTCCCAGATATCTAAAACACTTCACTTCCTCCAGTTTTTCTCCATTCAAACTTACCTCCCAATTGACTTGACCCTCAACCCTACTGTACCAAATAACCTTGCTCTTATTCACATTTACTCTTAACTTTCTTCTTTCATACACTTTACCAAACTCAGTCACCAGCTTCTGCAGTTTCTCACATGAATCAGCCACCAGCTCTGTATCATCAGCGAACAACAACTGACACTTCTCAAGCTCTCTCATCCACAACAGACTGCATACTTGCCCCTCTTTCCAAAACTCTTGCATTCACCTCCCTAACAACCCCATCCATAAACAAATTAAACAACCATGGAGACATCACACACCCCTGCCGCAAACCTACATTCACTGAGAACCAATCACTTTCCTCTCTTCCTACACGTACACATGCCTTACATCCTCGATAAAAACTTTTCACTGCTTCTAACAACTTGCCTTCCACACCATATATTCTTAATACCTTCCACAGAGCATCTCTATCAACTCTATCATATGCCTTCTCCAGATCCATAAATGCTACATATAAATCATTTGCTTTTCTAAGTATTTCTCACATACATTCTTCAAAGCAAAAAACCTGATCCACACATCCTCTACCACTTCTGAAACCACAGTGCTCTTCCCCAATCTGATGCTCTGTACATGCCTTCACCCTCTCAATCAATACCCTCCCATATAATTTACCAGGAATACTCAACAAACTTATACCTCTGTAATTTGAGCACCCACTCTTATCCACTTTGCATTTGTACAATGACACTATGCACGCATTCCGCCAATCCTCAGGCACCTCACCATGAGTCATACATACATTAAATAACCTTACCAACCAGTCAATAATAGAGTCACCCCCTTTTTTTATAAATTCCACTGCAATACCATCCAAACCTGCTGCCTTGCCGGTTTTCATCTTCCGTAAAGCTTTTACTACCTCTTCTCTGTTTACCAAATCATTTTCCCTAACCCTCTCACTTTGCACACCACCTCGACCAAAAAACCCTATATCTGCCACTCTATCATCAAACACATTCAACAAACCTTCAAAATACTCACTCCATCTCCTTCTCACATCACCACTACTTGTTATCACCTCCCCTTCTGCGCCCTTCACTGAAGTTCCCATTGTGTGGTTGAGAGAGCAGAAGAGGGTGATTTGAAATGGTTTGGTCACATGGAGAGAATGAGTAAGGAAAGATTGACCAAAAGGATATATGTGTCAGAGGTGGAGGGAACGAGGAGAAGTGGGAGACCAAATTGGAGGTGGAAAGATGGAGTTAAAAAGATTTTGAGTGATCGGGGACGGAACGTGCAGGAGAATGAAAGTCGTGCAAGGAATAGAGCGAATTGGATCGATGTGGCATACCTGGGGCGACGTGCTGTCAATGGATTAAACCAGGACATGTGAAGCGTCTGGGGCAGACCTTGGAAAGTTTTGTGGGTCCAGGATGTGGAAAGGGAGCTGTGGTTTCGGTGCATTATTACATGACAGCTAGAGAGTGAGTGTAAACGAATGGGGTCTTTGTTGTCTTTCCCCAGCGCTACCTCGTAGACATGACGGGGAAGGGGGTTGTTATTCCATGTGTGGCGAGGTGGCGATGGAAATAAATAAAGGCAGACAGTACGAATTATGTACATGTCTATATATATATATGTATTTGTCTGTGTGTGTATATATATGTGTACATTGACATGTATAGGTATGTATGTTTGCGTGTGTGGACGTGTATGTATATACATGTGTATGTAGGTGGGTTGGGCTATTCTTTCGTCTGTTTCCTTGCGCTACCTCGCTAACGCGGGAGACAGCGACAAAGAAAAATAAAATAAAATAGATATATATATTTTATATTGCCCAACCCACCCACATACACATGTGTATACATACACGTCCACACACGCAAATATGCATACCTATACATATCAATGTACACATATATATACACACACATACATATACATATATACACATGTACATAATTAATAATGTCTGCCTTTATTTATTTCTATCGCCACCCCGCCACACATGGATTAAAAAACCCCTCCCTCCTCATGTGTGCGAGGTAGCGCTAGGTGAAGACAACAAAGGTCCCATTCGTTCCCACTCAGTCTCGAGATGTCATGTAATAATGCACCGAAACCACAGCTCCCTTTCCACATCCAGGCCTCACAGAACTTTCCATGGTTTATCCCAAACGCTTCACATGCCCTGGTTCAATCCATTGACAGCACGTCGACCTTGGTATACCACATCGTTCCAATTCGCTCTATTCCTTGCACGCCTTTCACCCTCCTGCATGTTTAGGCCCCGATCACTCAAAATCTTTTTCACTCCATCATTCCACCTCCAATTTGGTCCCCCAGTTCTCCTCGTTCTCTCCACCTCTGACACATATATCCTCTTGGTCAATCTTTCCTCATTCTCTCCATGTGACCGAACCATTTCAAAACACCCTCTTCTGCTCTCTCAACGACACTCTTGTTATTTCCACATATCTCTCTTACCCTTATATTTCTTACTCGATCAAACTACCTCACTCCACATATTGTCCTCAAACATCTCATTATGAGCACATCCACCCTCCAGCGCACAACTCGATCCATAGCCCACGCCTCGCAACCATACAAAATTGTTGGAACCACGATTCCTTCAAACATACCCATTTTTGCTTTCCGAGATAATGCTCTCGGCTTCCAAAGATTCTTCAAGGCTCCCAGGATTTTCGCCCCCTCCCCCACCCTATGATTCTCTTCCACTTCCATGGTTCCATACGCCGCCAGATCCACTCACAGATGTCGAAAACACTTTACTTCCTCCAGCTTCTCTACATTCAAACTCACCTCCCAACTGACTTGACCCTCAACCCTACTGTACCTAAAAATCTTGCTCTTATTCATATATACTCTTAACATTCTTCTTTCATACACTCTAACAAACTCAGTCACCAGCTTCTGCAGTTTCTCACATGAATCAGCCACCAGCGCTGTATCATAAGCGAACAACAACTCACTCACTTCCTAAGGTCTCTCATCCACAACAGACTGCATAATTGCCCCTCTTTCAAAATTTCTTGCATTCACCTCCCTAACAACCCCATCCATAAACAAATCAAATAACCATGGAGGCAACACACTCCCCTGCCGCAAACCTACATTCACTGAGAACCAATCACTTTCCTCTCGCCCTACACGTACACCTGCCTATATCCTCGATAAAAACTTTTCACTGCTTCTAACATCTTGCCTCCCACACCATATATTCTTATTACCTTCCACAGAGCATCTCTATCAACTCTATCATATGCCTTCTCCAGATCCATTAATGCTACATACAAATTCATTTGCTTTTCTAAGCATTTCTAACGTACATTCCTGAAAGCAAACACCTGATCCACACATCCTCTACAACTTCTGAAACCACACTGATCTTCCACAATCTGATGCTCTGTACATGCCTTCACCCTCTCAATCAATACCCTTCCATATAATTTCCAAGGAATACTCAACAAACCTATACGTCTGTGATTTGAGCAATCACTCACATCCCCTTTGCCTTTGTACAATGGCACTATGCAAGCATTCCGCCAATCCTCAGGCACCTCACAATGAATCATACATACATTAAACAACCTTACCAACCAGTCAACAATACAGTCACCCCCTTTTTTAATAATTTCCACTGCAATACCATCCAAACCTGTTGCCTTGCCGGCTTTCATCTTCCGCAAAGCTTTTACTGCCTCTTCTCTGATTACCAAATCATTTTCCCTAACCCTCCCACTTTGCACACCACATCGACCAAAACACCCTATATCTCCCACTCTATCATCAAACACATTCAACAAGCCTTCAAAATACTCGCTCCATCTCCTTCTCACATCAACACTACTTGTTATCACCTCCTCATTAGCCCCCTTCACTGAAGTTCCCGTTTGCTCCATTGTCTTACGCACTCTATTTACCTCCTTCCAAAACATCCTTTTATTCTAGGTAAAATATAATGATACTCTCTCACCCCAACTCTCATTTGCCCTCTTTTTCACCTCTTCCACCTTTCTCTTGACCTCCTGCGTCTTTCTTTTAAACATCTCAAACTCATTTGCATTTTCTCCCTGCAAAAATCGTCCAAATACCTCTCTCTTCCCTTTCATTAATAATCTTATTCATCATCCCACCAGTCACAACCTTTCTAATCTTCCCGCCTCCCACGCCTCTCATGCCACAAGCATCTTTTGCGCAAACATTCACTGCTTCCCTAAATACATCCCATTTCTCCCCCACTCCCCTTACCTCCTTTGTTCTCGCGTTTTTCCATTCTGAACTCAGTCTATCTTGGTACTTCCTCACACAAGTCTCCTTACCAAGCTCACCAACTCTCACCACTCACTTCAGCCAAACATTCTGTCTTCTTCTCTGAAAACCCCTACAAATCTTCACATTCGCCTCTACAAGATAATGATCAGACATCCCTCCAGTTGCACCTCTCAGCATATTAACATCCAAAAGTCTCTCTTACGCGCGCATATCAATTAATACATATTCCAATGATGCTCTCTGGCCATCTCTCCTACTTACATACGTATACTTATGTATATCTCGCTTTTTAAACCAGGTATTCCCAATCATCAGTCCTTTTTCAGCACATAAATCTACAAGCTCTTCACCATTTCCATTTACAACACTGAACACCCCATGTATAACAATTATTAACTCAACTGCCACGTTACTCACCTTGGCATTCAAGTCACCAATCACTATAACCCGGTCTTGTGCATCCAAACCACTAACACACTCATTCAGCTGCTCCCAAAACACTTGCTTGTCATGATCTTTCTTCTCATGCCCATGTGCATATGCAACAAAAATCACATATCTCTCTCCATCAACTTTAAGTTTTACCAATATCAATCTAGAATTTACTTTCTTACATTCTATCACATACCACCACAACTCCTGTTTCAGGAGTAGTGCTACTCCTTCCCTTGCTCTTGTCCTCTTACTAACCCGTGACTTTACTCTCAAGACATTCCCAAACCACTCTTCCCCTTTACCCTTGAGCTTCGTTTCACTGATAGCCAAAACATCCAGGTTCCTTTCCTCAAACATACTACCTATCTCTCCTTTTTTCTCATCTTGGTTACATCCACACACATTTAGACACCCCAATCTGAGCCTTCGAGGAGGATGAGCACTGCTCGCGTGACACCTTTTTCTGTTTCCCCTTTTAGAAAGTTAAGATACAAGGAGGGGAGGGTTATATATATATATATATATATATATATATATATATATATATATATATATATATATATATATATATATATATATATATATATATATATATATATATATATATATATATATATATATATATATATATATATATATATATATATATATATATATATATATATATATATATATATATATATATATATATATATATATATATATATATATATATATATATATATATATATATATATATATATATATATATATATATATATGTATATATATATATATATATATATATATATATATATATATATATATATATATATATATATATATATATATATATATATATATATATATATATATATATATATATATATATATATATATATATATATATATATATATATATATATATATATATATATATATATATATATATATATATATATATATATATATATATATATATATATATATATATATATATATATATATATATATATATATATATATATATATATATATATATATATATATATATATATATATATATATATATATAACCCTCCCCTCCTTGTATCTTAACTTTCTAAAAGAGGAAACAGAAAAAGGTGTCACGCGAGCAGTGCTCATCCTCCTCGAAGGCTCAGATTGGGGTGTCTAAATGTGTGTGGATGCAACCAAGATGAGAAAAAAGGAGAGATAGGTAGTATGTTTGAGGAAAGGAACCTGGATGTTTTGGCTCTGAGCGAAACGAAGCTAAAGGGTAAAGGGGAAGAGTGGTTTGGGAATGTCTTGGGAGTAAAGTCAGGGGTTAGTGAGAGCACAAGAGCAAGGGAAGGAGTAGCACTACTCTTGAATCAGGAGTTGTGGGAGTATGTGATAGAGTGTAAGAAAGTAAATTCTAGATTGATATGGGTAAAACTGAAAGTTGATGGAGAGAGATAGGTGATTATTGGTGCATATGCACCTGGGCAAGAGAAGAAAGATCATGAGAGGCAAGTGTTTTGGGAGCAGCTGAATGAGTGTGTTAGTGGTTTTGATGCACAAGACCGGGTTATAGTGATGGGTCATTGAATGCAAAGGTGAGTAATGTGGCAGTTGAGGGAATAATTGGTATACACGGAGTGTTCAGGGTTGTAAATGGAAATGGTGAAGAGCTTGTAGATTTATGTGCTGAAAAAGGACTGGTGAATGGGAATACCTGGTTTAAAAAGCGAGATATACATAAGTATACGTATGTAAGTAGGAGAGATGGCCAGAGAGCGTTATTGGATTACGTGTTAATTGATAGACGCAAGAAAGAGAGACTTTTGGATGTTAATGTGCTGAGAGGAGCAACTGGAGGAATGTCTGATCATTATCTTGTGGAAGCGAAGGTGAAGGTTTGTGGGGGTTTTCAGAAAAGAAGAGAGAATTTTGGGGTGAAGAGAGTGGTGAGAGTAAGTGAGCTTGGGAAGGAGACTTGTGTGAGGAAGTACCAGGAGAGACTGAGTACAGAATGAAAAAAGGTGAGAACAAAGGAGGTAAGGGGAGTGGGGGAGGAATGGGATGTATTTAGGGAAGCAGTGATGGCTTGCGCAAAAGATGCTTGTGGCATGAGAAGCATGGGAGGTGGATTGATTAGAAAAGGTAGTGAGTGGTGGGATGAAGAAGTAATATTATTAGTGAAAGAGAAGAGAGAGGCATTTGAACCATTTTTGCAGGGAAAAAATGCAAATGCGTGGGAGAGGTATAAAAGAAAGAGGCAGGAGGTCAAGAGAAAGATGCAAGAGGTGAAAAAGAGGGCAAATGAGAGTTGGGGTGAGAGAGTATCAGTAAATTTCAGGGAGAATAAAAAGATGTTCTGGAAGAAGGTAAATAAAGTGCGTAAGACAAGGGAGCAAATGGGAACTTAAGTGAAGGGGGCTAATGGGGAGGTGATAACAAGTAGTGGTGATGTGAGAAGGAGATGGAGTGAGTATTTTGAAGGTTTGTTGAATGTGTTTGATGACAGAGTGGCAGATGTGGGGTGTCTTGGTCGAGGTGGTGTGCAAAGTGAGAGTGTTAGGGAAAATGATTTGGTAAATAGAGAAGAGGTAGTAAAAGCTTTACGGAAGATGAAAGCCGGCAAAGCAGCAGGTTTGGATGGTATTGCAGTGGAATTTATTAAAAAAGGGGGTGACTGTATTGTTGACTGGTTGGTAAGGTTATTTAATGTATGTATGATTCATGGTGAGGTGCCTGAGGATTGGCGGAATGCTTGCATAGTGCCATTGTATAAAGGCAAAGGGGATAAGAGTGAGTGCTCAAATTACAGAGGTATAAGTTTGTTGAGTATTCCTTGGAAATTATATGGGAGGGTATTGATTGAGAGGGTGAAGGCATGTACAGAGCATCAGATTGGGGAAGGGCAGTGTGGTTTCAGAAGTGGTAGAGGATGTGTGGATCAGGTGTTTGCTTTGAACAATGTATGCGAGAAATACTTAGAAAAGAAATGGATTTGTATGTAGTATTTATGGATCTGGAGAAGGCATATGATAGAGTTGATAGAGATGCTCTGTGGAAGGTTTTAAGAATATACAGTGTGGGAGGCAAGTTGTTAGAAGCAGTGAAAAGTTTTTATCGAGAATGAAAGGCATGTGTACGTATAGGAAGAGAGGAAAGTGATTGGTTCTCAGTGAATATAGGTTTGCGACAGGGGTGTGTGATGTCTCCATGGTTGTTTAATTTGTTTATGGATGGGGTTGTTAGGGAGGTGAATGCAAGAGTTTTGGAAAGAGGGGCAAGTATGCAGTCTGTTGTGGATGAGAGAGCTTGAGAAGTGAGTCAGTTGTTGTTCGCTGATGATACAGAGCTGGTGGCTGATTCATGTAAGAAACTGCAGAAGCTGGTGACTTAGTTTCGTAAAGTGTGTGAAAGAAGAAAGTTAAGAGTAAATGTGAATATGAGCAAGGTTATTAGGTTCAGTAGGGTTGAGGGTCAAGTCAATTGGGAGGTAAGTTTGAATGGAGAAAAGCTGGAGGAAGTGAAGAGTTTTAGATATCTGGGAGTGGATCTGGCGGCGGATGGAACCATGGAAGCGGAAGTGAATCATAGGGTGTTGGAGGGGGCGAAAATTCTGGGAGTCTTGAAGAATGTTTGGAAGTCGAGAACATTATCTCGGAAAGCAAAAATGGGTATGTTTGAAGGAATAGTGGTTCCAACAATGTTGTATGGTTGCGAGGCGTGGGCTATGGATAGAGTTGTGCGCAGGACGATGGATGTGCTGGAAATGAGATGTATGAGGACAATATGTGGTGTGAGGAGGTTTGATCGAGTAAGTAACGTAAGGGTAAGAAAGATGTGTGGAAATAAAAAGAGCGTGGTTGAGAGAGCAGAAGAGGGTGTTTTGAAATGGTTCGGGCACATGGAGAGAATGAGTGAGGAAAGATTGACCAAGAGAATATATGTGTCGGAGGTGGAGGGAACGAGGAGAAGAGGGAGACCAAATTGGAGTTGGAAAGATGGAGTGAAAAAGATTTTGTTTGATCGGGGCCCGAACATGCAGGAGGGTGAAAGTAGGGCAAGGAATAGAGTGAATTGGAGCGATGTGGTATACCGGGGTTGACGTGCTGTCAGTGGATTGAATCAAGGCATGTGAAGCGTCTGGGGTAAACCATGGAAAGCTGTGTAGGTATGTATATTTGCGTGTGTGGGTTGGGCCATTTCTTTCGTCTGTTTCCTTGCGCTACCTCGCAAACGCGGGAGACAGCGACAAAGCAAAAAAAAAAAATATATATATATATATATATATATATATATATATATATATATATATATATATATATATATTTTTTTTTTTTTTTTTTTTTTTATACTTTGTCGCTGTCTCCCGCGTTTGCGAGGTAGCGCAAGGAAACAGAAGAAAGAAATGGCCCAACCCCCCCCCCCCCATACACATGTACATACACACGTCCACACACGCTCCAATTCACTCTATTCCTTGCCCTCCTTACACCCTCCTGCATGTTCAGGCCCCGATCACACAAAATCTTTTTCACTCCATCTTTCCACCTCCAATTTGGTCTCCCTCTTCTCCTCGTTCCCTCCACCTCCGACACATATATCCTCTTGGTCAATCTTTCCTCACTCATTCTCTCCATGTGCCCAAACCATTTCAAAACACCCTCTTCTGCTCTCTCAACCACGCTCTTTTTATTTCCACACATCTCTCTTACCCTTACGTTACTTACTCGATCAAACCACCTCACACCACACATTGTCCTCAAACATCTCATTTCCAGCACATCCATCCTCCTGCGCACAACTCTATCCATAGCCCACGCCTCGCAACCATACAACATTGTTGGAACCACTATTCCTTCAAACATACCCATTTTTGCTTTCCGAGATAATGTTCTCGACTTCCACACATTTTTCAAGGCTCCCAAAATTTTCGCCCCCTCCCCCACCCTATGATCCACTTCCGCTTCCATGGTTCCATCCGCTGACAGATCCACTCCCAGATATCTAAAACACTTCACTTCCTCCAGTTTTTCTCCATTCAAACTCACCTCCCAATTGACTTGACCCTCAACCCTACTGTACCTAATAACCTTGCTCTTATTCACATTTACTCTTAACTTTCTTCTTCCACACACTTTACCAAACTCAGTCACCAGCTTCTGCAGTTTCTCACATGAATCAGCCACCAGCGCTGTATCATCAGCGAACAACAACTGACTCACTTCCCAAGCTCTCTCATCCCCAACAGACTTCATACTTGCCCCTCTTTCCAGGACTCTTGCATTTACCTCCCTAACAACCCCATCCATAAACAAATTAAACAACCATGGAGACATCACACACCCCTGCCGCAAACCTACATTCACTGAGAACCAATCACTTTCCTCTCTTCCTACACGTACACATGCCTTACATCCACTGCTTCTAACAACTTGCCTCCCACACCATATATTCTTAATACCTTCCACAGAGCATCTCTATCAACTCTATCATATGCCTTCTCCAGATCCATAAATGCTACATACAAATCCATTTGCTTTTCTAAGTATATATATATATATATATATATATATATATATATATATATATATATATATATATATATATATATATATATATATATATGTACATATATATATATATATATATATATATATATATATATATATATATATATATATATATATATATATATATATATATATATATATATATATATATGTATGTATATATATTTACATATTTGGGTGTCTAAATGTGTGTGGATGTAACTAAGATGTGAAAAAAGGAGAGATAGGTAGTAGGTTTGAGGAAAGGAACCTGGATGTTTTGGCTCTCAGTGAAACGAAGCTCAAGGGTAAAGGGGAAGAGTGGTTTGGGAATGTCTTGAGAGTAAAGTCAGGCGTTAGTGAGATGACAAGAGCAAGGGTCCTTCCCTTGCTCTTGTCATCTCACTAACCCCTGAAACAGGAGTTGTGGGAGTATATGATAGAATATAAGAAAGAAAATTCTAGATTGTTATGGGTAAAACTGAAACTTGATGAAGAGAGATGGTAGATTATTGGTGCATATGCACCTGGGCATGAGAAGAAAGATCATGAGATGCAAGTGTTTTGGGAGCAGCTGAATGAGTGTGTTAGTGGTTTTGATACACAAAGCAGGGTTATAATGATGGGTGATTTGAATGCAAAGGTGAGTAATGTGGCAGTTGAGGGAATAATTGGTATACATGGGGTGTTCAGTGTTGTGAATGGAGATGGTGAAGAGCTTGTAGATTTATGTGTTGAAAAAGGACTGGTGATTGGGAATACCTGGTTTAGAAAGCGAGATATACATAAGTATACGTATGTAAGTAGGAGAGATGGCCAGAGAGAGTTATTGGATTACGTGTTAATTGACAGGCGCGCGAAAGAGAGACTTTTGTAAGTTAATGTGCTGAGAGGTGCAACTGGGGGAATGTTTGATCATTATCTTGTGGAGACAAAGGTGAAGATTTGTATGGGTTTTCAGAAAAGAGAGAATGTTGGTGTGAAGAGGATTTTGAGAGTAAGTGAGCTTGGGAAGGAGACTTGTGTGAGGAAGTACCAGGAGAGACTGAGTACAGAATGGAAAAAGGTGAGGACAAAGGAGGTAATGGGATTGGGGGAGGAATGTGATGTATTAAGGGAAGCAGTGACCGCTTGCGCAAAAGATGCTTGTGGCATGAGAAGCGTGGGAGGTGGGTTGATTAGAAAAGGTAGTGAGTTTGGGATGAAGAAGTAAAATTATTCGTGAAAGAGAAGAGAGAGGCATTTGGACGATTTTTGCAGGGAAACAATGCAAATGAGTATAATGTGTAAAGGAAAGAGTCAGGAGGTCAAGAGAAAGATGCAAGAGGTGAAAAAGAGGGCAAATGAGAGTTGGGGTGAGAGAGTATCAGTAAATCTTAGGGAGAATAAAAGGATGTTCTGGAAGGAGGTAAATAAAGGGCGTAAGACAAGGGAACAAATGGGAACTTCAGTGAAGGGGGCTGATGGGGAGGTGATAACAAGTAGTGGTGATGTGAGAAGGAGATGGAGTGAGTATTTTGAAGGTTTGTTGAGTGTGTTTGATGATAGAGTAGCAGATATAGGGTGTTTTGGTCGAGGTGGTGTGCAAAGTGAGAGGGTTAGGGAAAATGATTTGGTAAACAGAGAAGAGGTAGTAAAAGCTTTGCGGAAGATGAAAGCCGGAAAGGAAGCAAGTTTGGATGGTATTGCGGTGGAATTTTCTAAAAAAGGGGGTGACTGTATTGTAGACTGGTTGGTAAGGTTATTTAATGTATGTATAATTCATAGTGAGGTAACTGAGGATTGGCGGAATGCTTGCATAGTGCCATTGTACAAAGGCAAAGGGGATAAGAGTGAGTGCTCAAATTGCAGAGGTATAAGTTTGTTGAGTATTCCTGGTAAATCATATGGTATGGTATTGATTGAGAGGGTGATGGCATGTACAGAGCATCAGATTGGGGAAGAGCATTGTGGTGTCAGAAGTGGTAGAGGATGTGTGGATCAGGTGTTTGCTTTGAAGAATGTATGTGAGAAATACTTAGAAAAGCAAAAGGATTTGCATGGAGCATTTATGGATCTGGAGAAAGCACATGATAGAGTTGATAGAGATGCTCTCTGGAAGGTACTAAAAATATATGGCGTGGGAGGCAAGTTGTTAGAATCAGTGAAAAGTTTTTATCGAGTATGTAAGGCATGTGTACGTGTAGAAAGAGAGGAAAGTGATTGGTTCTCAGTGATTGTAGGTTTGCGGCAGGGGTGTATGATGTCTCCATGGTTGTTTAATTTCTTTATGTATGGGGTTGTTAGGGAGGTGAATGCAAGAGTTTTGGAAAGAGGGGCAATTATGCAGTCTTTTGGGGATGAGAGAGCTTGGGAAGTGAGTCAGTTGTTGTTCGCTGATGATACAGCGCTGGTGGCTGATTCATGTGACAAACTGCAGAAGGTGGTGACTGAGGTTGGTAAAGTGTGTGAAAGAAGAAAGTTAAGAGTAAATGTGAATAAGAGCAAGGTTATTAGGTACAGTAGGGTTGAGGGTCAAGTTAATTGGGAGATAAGTTTGAATGGAGAAAAACTGGAGGAAATAAAGTGTTTTAGATATCTGGGAGTGGATCTGGCAGCGGATGGAGTCATGGGAGCGGAAGTAAATCATAGGGTGGGGGAAGGGGCGAAAATCCTGGGAGCTTTGAAGAATGTGTGGAAGTCGAGAACATTATCTCCGAAAGCAAAAATGGGTATGTTTGAAGGAATAGTGGTTCCAACAATGCTGTATGGTTCCGAGGCGTGGCCTATGGTATGGATAGAGTTGTGCGCAGGAGGGTGGATGTGCTGGAAATGAGATGTTTGATGACAATATGTGGTGTGAGGTGGTTTGATCGAGTTAGTTATGTAAGGGTAATAGAGATGTGTGGAAATAAAAAGAGTGTGGTTGAAAGAGGAGAAGAGGTTGTTTTGAAATGGTTTGGGCACATGGAGAGAATGAGTGAGGAAAGATTGACCAAGAGTTGTACGCAGGAGGGTGGATGTGCTGGAAATGAGATGTTTGAGGACAATATGTGGTGTGAGGTGGTTTGATCGAGTAAGCAATGTAAGGGTAAGAGAGATATGTGGAAATAAAAAGAGTGTGGTTGAGAGAGCAGAAGAGGGTGTTTGAAATGGTTTGGTCACATTAAGAGAATGAGTGAGGAAAGATTGACCAAGAGGATATATGTGTCAGAGGTGGAGGGAACGAGAAGTGGGAGACCAAATTGGAGGTGGAAAGATGGAGTGAAAAAGATTTTGAGTGATCGGGGCCTGAACATGCAAGAGGGTGAAAGGCGTGCAAGGAATAGAGTGAATTGGAACGATGTGGTATACCGGGGTCGACGTGCTGTCAATGGATTGAACCAGGGCATGTGAAGCGTCTGTGGTAAACCATTCAAAGTTGTGTGGGGCCTGGATGTGGAAAGGGAGCTGTGGTTTCGGTGCATTATTACATGACAGCTAGAGATTGAGTGTGAACGAATGTGGCCTTTGGTGTCTTTTCCTAGCGCTACCTCGCACACATGAGGTGAAAGGGGGTTGTTATTTCATGTGTGGCGATATGGCGATGGGAACAAAAAAAGGCAGACAGTATGAATTGTGTACATGTGTAAATATGTATATGTCTGTGTGTGTATATATATATGTACATTGAGATGTATAGCTATGTATATTTACGTGTGTGGAAGTGTATGTATATACATGTGTATTTGGGCGGGTTGTGTCATTCTTTCGTCTGTTTCCTTGCGCTACCTCGCTAACGCGGGAGAGAGCGACAAAGCAAAATGAATAAATAAAGAAAAAAAAATATATATATATATTTATATATATATATATATATATATATATATATATATATATATATATATATATATATATATATATATATATATATATATATATATATATATACCTAAATGTGTGTGGATGTAACCAAGATGTGAAAAAAGGAGAGATAGGTAGTATGTTTGAGGAAAGGAACCTGGATGTTTTGGCTCTGAGTGAAACGAAGCTAAAGGGTAAAGGGGAAGAGTGGTTTGGGAATGTCTGGGGAGTAAAGTCAGTGGTTAGTGAGAGGACAAGAGCAAGGAAAGGAGTAGCAATACTCCTGAAACAGGAGTTGTGGGAGTATGTGATAGAATGTAAGAAAGTTAATTCTCGATTAATATGGGTAAAACTGAAAGTTGATGGAGAGAGGTGGGTGATTATTGGTGCATATGCACCTGGGCATGAGAAGAAAGATCATGAGAGGCAAGTGTTTTGGGAGCAGCTGAATGAGTGTGTTAGTGGTTTTGATGCACGAGACCGGGTTATAGTGATGGGTGATTTGAATGCAAAGGTGAGTAATGTGGCAGTTGAGGGAATAATTGGTATACATGGGGTGTTCAGTGTTGTAAATGGAAATGGTGAAGAGCTTGAAGATTTATGTGCTGAAAAAGGACTGATGATTGGGAATACCTGGTTTAAAAAGCGAGATATACATAAGTATACGTAAGTAAGTAAGAGAGATGGCCAGAGAGCGTTATTGGATTACGTGTTAATTGACAGGCGTGCGAAAGAGAGACTTTTGGATGTTAATGTGCTGAGAGGTGCAACTGGAGGGATGTCTGATCATTATCTTGTGAAGGCTAATGTGAAGATTTGCATGGATTTTCAGAAAAGAAGAGTGAATGTTGGGGTGAAGAGGGTGGTGAGAGTAAGTGAGCTTGGGAAGGAGACCTGTGTGAGGAAGTACCAGGAGAGACTGAGTACAGAATGGAAGAAGGTGAGAACAATGGAAGTAAGGGGAGTGGGGGAGGAATGGGATGTATTTAGGGAATCAGTGATGGATTGCGCAAAAGATGCTTGTGGCATGAGAAGAGTGGGAGGTGGGTTGATTAGAAAGGGTAGTGATTGGTGGGATGAAGAAGTAAGAGTATTAGTGAAAGAGAAGAGAGAGGCATTTGGACGATTTTTGCAGGGAAAAAATGCAATTGAGTGGGAGATGTATAAAAGAAAGAGACAGGAGGTCAAGAGAAAGGTGCAAGAGGTGAAAAAAAGGGCAAATGAGAGTTGGGGTGAGAGAGTATCATTAAATTTTAGGGAGAATAAAAAGATGTTCTGGAAGGAGGTAAATAAAGTGCGTAAGACAAGGGAGCAAATGGGAACTTCAGTGAAGGGCGCAAATGGGGAGGTGATAACAAGTAGTGGTGATGTGAGAAGGAGATGGAGTGAGTATTTTGAAGGTTTGTTGAATGTGTTTGATGATAGATTGGCAGATATAGGGTGTTTTGGTCGAGGTGGTGCAAAGTGAGAGGGTTAGGGAAAATGATTTGGTAAACAGAGAAGAGGTAGTGAAAGCTTTGCGGAAGATGAAAGCCGGCAAGGCAGCGGGTATGGATGGTATTGCAGTGGAATTTATTAAAAAAGGGGGTGACTGTGTTGTTGACTGGTTGGTGAGGTTATTTAATGTATGTATGACTCATGGTGAGGTGCCTGAGGATTGGCGGAATGCGTGCATAGTGCCATTGTACAAAGGCAAAGGGGATAAGAGTGAGTGCTCAAATTACAGAGGTATAAGTTTGTTGAGTATTCCTGGTAAATTATATGGAAGGGTATTGATTGAGAGGGTGAAGGCATGTACAGAGCATCAGATTGGGAAAGAGCAGTGTGGTTTCAGAAGTGGTAGAGGATGTGTGGATCAGGTGTTTGCTTTGAAGAATGTATGTGAGAAATACTTAGAAAAGCAAATGGATTTGTATGTAGCATTTATGGATCTGGAGAAGGCATATGATAGAGTTGATAGAGATGCTCTGTGGAAGGTATTAAGAATATATGGTGTGGGAGGAAAGTTGTTAGAAGCAGTGAAAAGTTTTTATCGAGGATGTAAGGCATGTGTGCGTGTAGGAAGAGAGGAAAGTGATTGGTTCTCAGTGAATGTAGGTTTGCGGCAGGGGTGTGTGATGTCTCCATGGCTGTTTAATTTGTTTATGGAAGGGGATGTTAGGGAGGTAAATGCAAGAGTTTTGGAAAGAGGGGCAGTATGAAGTCTGTTGGGGATGAGAGAGCTTGGGAAGTGAGTCAGTTGTTGTTCGCTGATGATGCAGCGCTGGTGGCTGATTCATGTGAGAAACTGCAGAAGCTGGTGACTGAGTTTGGTAAAGTGTGTGGAAGAAGAAAGTTAAGAGTAAATGTGAATAAGAGCAACGTTATTAGGTACAGTAGGGTTGAGGGTCAAATCAATTGGGAGGTGAGTTTGAATGGAGAAAAACTGGAGGAAGTGAAGTGTTTTAGATATCTGGGAGTGGATCTGGCAGCGGATGGAACCATGAAAGCGGAAGTGGATCATAGGGTGGGGGAGGGGGCGAAAATTCTGGGGACCTTGAAGAATGTGTGGAAGTCGAGAACATCATCTCGGAAAGCAAAAATGGATATGTTTGAAGGAATAGTGGTTCCAACAATGTTGTATGGTTGCGAGGCGTGGGCTATGGATAGAGTTGTGCGCAGGAGGATGGATATGCTGGATATGAGATGTTTGAGGACAATGTTTGGTGTGAGGTGGTTTGATCGAGTGAGTAACGTCAGGGTAAGAGAGATGTGTGGAAATAAAAAGAGCGTGGTTGAGAGAGCAGAAGAGGGTGTTTTGAAGTGGTTTGGGCATATGGAGAGAATGAGTGAGGAAAGATTGACCAAGAGGATATATGTGTCGGAGGTGGAGGGAACGAGGAGACGAGGCAGACCAAATTGGAGGTGGAAAGATGGAGTGGAAAAGATTTTGTGTGATCGCGGCCTGAACATGCAGGAGGGTGAAAGGAGGGCAAGGAATAGAGTGAATTGGAGCGATGTGGTATACCGGGGTTGACGTGCTGTCAGTGGATTGAATCAAGGCATGTGAAGCGTCTGGGGTAAACCGTGGAAAGCTGTGTAGGTACGTATATTTGCGTGTGTGGACGTATGTATATACATGTGTATGGGGGGGGGGGGGCCATTTCTTTCGTCTGTTTCCTTGCGCTACCTCGCAAACGCGGGAGACAGCGACAAAGTATAAGAAAAAAAAAAGAAAAATATATATATATATATATATATATATATATATATATATATATATATATATATATATATATATATATATATGTATATATATATATATAATATATATATATATATATATATATATATATATATATATATATATATATATATATATATATATATATATATATATATATATATATATATATATATATATATATATATATATATATATATATATATATATATATATATATATATATATATATATATATGCATATATGTATATATATATATATATATATATATATATATATATATATATATATATATATATATATATATATATATATATATATATATATATATATATATATATATATATATATATATATATATATATATATATATATATATATATATATATATATATATATATATATATATATATATATATATATATATATATATATATATATATATATATATATATATATATATATATATATATATATATATATATATATATATATATATATATATATATATATATATATATATATATATATATATATATATATATATATATATATATATTATATATATATATATATATATATTATTATTATTACTATCGGTATCATCAGTGGCAAGCAATGCATCACAAAATTCCACACCCTTCCTTCCTTCACCTTAGGCAACCACACCAAAGACGGAGACACATTACTACTGCCTTGCTTGCCTGCACCACTTGACTACTACAGCCCTGCCTGCACGCGTGTATGCATGTCATACGACAGCATCAGCAGCAGCACAGAAAAAGAAGTAGCAGTAGTAGAAACACAGTACAAGGGCAACACAGAGATCTGCCAACAATGGGTGGCGGGTGAGGAGGAAGAAGAAGAAGAACTTTGCTGTGATGATGCAGAGGGCTTGGACACAAAATCAACAACACCAAAAGTAAGTCCAACACCACCACCACAACCTCCTTCACCTCGTCCAGTCCTGCGCCTGAACCCAGGCCCGCTTCCTGCACAGGCCCGATTTCCTCAATCCTCAGAGCCAATCCTTTTCCCGAAGCTACGGATCTAACTTGCCGACTTTTATCCCTGAGGATAGGGGATGAAGAATACTTCCCACGTATTCCCTGCGTGTCGTAGAAGGCGACTAAAAGGGAAGGGAGCGGGAGGCTGGAAATACTCCCCTCTCGTTTTTTTTTTTTTCTAATTTTCCAAAAGAAGGAACAGAGGGGGGGCAGGTGAGGATATTCCACAAAGGCCCAGTCCTGTTCTTAACGCTACCTCGCTAATGCGGGAGATGGCGGATAATTTAAAAGAAAAGAAAAAGATACATATATATATATATATATATATATATATATATATATATATTTTTTTTTTTTTTTTTTTTTTTTATTATACTTTGTCGCTGTCTCCCGCGTTTGGGAGGTATCGCAAGGAAACAGACGAAAGAAAAGGCCCATCCCCCCCCATACACATGTATATACATAGGTCCACACACGCAAATATACATACCTACACAGCTTTCCATGGTTTACCCCAGACGCTTCACAGCCTTTATTCAATCCACTGACAGCACGTCAACCCCGGTATACCACATCGCTCCAATTCACTCTATTCCTTGCCCTCCTTTCACCCTCCTGCATGTTCAGGCCCCGATCACACAAAATCTTTTTCACTCCATCTTTCCACCTCCAATTTGGTCTCCCTCTTCTCCTCGTTCCCTCCACCTCTGACACATATATCCTCTTGGTCAATCTTTCCTCACTCATTCTCTCCATGTGCCCAAACCATTTCAAAACACCCTCTTCTGCTCTCTCAACCACGCTCTTTTTATTTCCACATATCTCTCTTACCCTTACGTTACTCACTCGATCAAACCACCTCACACCAAACATTGTCCTCAAACATCTCATTTCCAGCACATCCATCCTCCTGCGCACAACTCTATCCATAGCCCACGCCTCGCAACCATACAACATTGTTGGAACCACTATTCCTTCAAACATACCCAGTTTTGCTTTCCGAGATAATGTTCTCGACTTCCACACATTCTTCAAGGCCCCCAGGATTTTCGTCCCCTCCCCCACCCTATGATCCACTGCCGCTTCCATGGTTCCATCCGCTGCCAGATCCACTCCCAGATATCTAAAACACTTTACTTCCTCCAGTTTTTCTCCATTCAAACTCACCTCCCAATTGACTTGACCCTCAACCCTACTGTACCTAATAACCTTGCTCTTATTCACATTTACTCTTAACTTTCTTCTTCCACACACTTTTCCAAACTCAGTCACCAGCTTCTGCAGTTTCTCACATGAATCAGCCACCAGCGCTGTATCATCAGAGAACAACAACTGACTCACTTCCCAAGCTCTCTCATCCCCAACAGACTTTATACTTGCCCCTCTTTCCAAAACTCTTGCATTTACATCCCTAACAACCCCATCCATAAACAAATTAAACAACCATGGAGACATCACACACCCCTGCCGCAAACCTACATTCACTGAGAACCAATCACTTTCCTCTCTTCCTACACGTACACATGACTTACATCCTCGATAAAAACTTTTCACTGCTTCTAACAACTTTCCTCCCACACCATATATTCTCAATACCTTCCACAGAGCATCTCTATCAACTCTATCATATGCCTTCTCCAGATCCATAAATGCTACATACAAATCCATTTCCTTTCTAAGTATTTCTCACATACATTCTTCAAAGCGAACACCTGATCCACACATCCTCTACCACTTCTGAAACCACACTGCTCTTCCCCAATCTGATGCTCTGTACATGCCTTCACCCTCTCAATCAATACCCTCCCATATAATTTACCAGGAATACTCAACAAACTTATACCTCTGTAATATATATATATATATATATATATATATATATATATATATATATATATATATATATATATATATATATATATATATATATATATATTGCATATATATATATATATGCAGAAGCTGGTGACTGAGTTTGGTAAAGTGTGTGGAAGAAGAAAGTTAAGAGTAAATGTGAATAAGAGCAAGGTTATTAGATACAGTAGGGTTGAGGGTCAAGAAAATTGGGAGGTGAGTTTGAATGGAGAAAAACTGGAGGAAGTGAAGTGTTTTAGATATCTGGTAGTGGATCTGGAAGCGGATGGATCCATGGAAGCGGAAGTGGATCATAGGGTGGGGGAGGGGGCGAAAATTCTGGGGGCCTTGAAGAATGTGTGGAAGTCGAGAACATTATCTCGGAAAGCAAAAATGGGTATGTTTGAAGGAATAGTGGTTCCAACAATGTTGTATAGTTGTGAGGCGTGGGCTATGGATAGAGTTGTGCGCAGGAGCATGGATGTGCTGGAAATGAGATGTTTGAGGACAATGTGTGGTGTGAGGTGGTTTGATCGAGTGAGTAACGTAAGGGTAAGAGAGATGTGTGGAAATAAAAAGAGCGTGGTTGAGAGAGCAGAAGAGGGTGTTTTGAAGTGGTTTGGGCACATGGAGAGAATAAGAGGAAAGATTGACCAAAAGGATATATGTGTCGGAGGTGGAGGGAACGAGGAGAAGAGGGAGACCAAATTGGAGGTGGAAAGATGGAGTGAAAAAGATTTTGTGTGATCGGGGCCTGAACATGCAGGAGGGTGAAAGGAGGGCAAGGAATAGAGTGAATTGGAGCGATGTGGTATACCGGGTTTGACGTGTTGTCAGTGGATTGAATCAAGGCATGGGAAGCGTCTGGGGTAAACCATGGAAAGCTGTGTAGGTATGTATATTTGCGTGTGTGGACGTATGTATATACATGTATATGGGGGGGGGTTGGGACATTTCTTTCGTCTCTTTCCTTGCGCTACCTCGCAAACGCGGGAGACAGCGACAAAGTATAATAAAAAAAAATAAATAAATAAAAATATATATATATACATATACATATACATATACATACCTATATATATATATACATACCTACACAGCTTTCCATGGTTTACCCCAGACGCTTCACATGCCCTGATTCAGTCCACTGACAGCACGTCAACCCCGGTATACCACATCGCTCCAATTCACTCTATTCCTTGCCCTCCTTTCACCCTCCTGCATGTTCAGGCCCCGATCACACAAAATCTTTTTCACTCCATCTTTCCACCTCCAATTTGGTCTCCCTCTTCTCCTCGTTCCCTCCACCTCCGACAAATATATCCTCTTGGTCAACCTTTCCTCACTCATCTATCCATGTCACCAAACCATTTCAAAACACCCTCCTCTGCTCTCTCAACCACGCTCTTTTTATTTCCACACATCTCTCTTACCCTTACGTTACTTACTCGATCAAACCACCTCACACCACACATTGTCCTCAAACATCTCATATCCAGCACATCCATCCTCCTGCGCACAACTCTATCCATAGCCCACGACTCGCAACCATACAACATTGTTGGAACCACTATTCCTTCAAACATACCCATTTTTGCTTTCCGAGATAATGTTCTCGACTTCCACACATTCTTCAAGGCTCCCAGAATTTTCGTCCCCTCCCCCACCCTATGATCCACTTCCGCTTCCATGGTTCCATCCGCTGCCAGATCCACTCCCAGATATCTAAAACACTTCACTTCCTCCAGTTTTTCTCCATTCAAACTCACCTCCCAATTGACTTGACCCTCAACCCTACTGTACCTAATAACCTTGCTCTTATTCACATTTACTCTTAACTTTCTTCTTTCACACACTTTACCAAACTCAGTCACCAGCTTCTGCAGTTTCTCACATGAATCAGCCACCAGCGCTGTATCATCAGCGAACAACAACTGACTCACTTCCCAAGCTCTCTCATCCCCAACAGACTTCATACTTGCCTCTCTTTCCAAAACTCTTGCATTCACCTCCCTAACAACCCCATCCATAAACAAATTAAACAACCATGGAGACATCACACACCCCTGCCGCAAACATATATTCACTGAGAACCAATCACTTTCCTCTCTTCCTACACGTACATATGCCTTACATCCTCGATAAAAACTTTTCACTGCTTCTAACAACTTGCCTCCCACACCATATATTCTTAATACCTTCCACAGAGCATCTCTATCAACTCTATCATATGCCTTCTCCAGATCCATAAATGCTACATACAAATGCATTTGCTTTTCTAAGTATTTCTCACATACATTCTTCAAAGGAAACACCTGATCCACACATCCTCTACAACTTCTGAAACCACACTGATCTTCCCCAATCTGATGCTCTGTACATGCCTTCACCCTCTCAATCAATACCCTCCCATATAATTTACCAGGAATATTCAACAAACTTATACCTCTGTAATTTGAGCATTCACTCTTATCCCCTTTGCCTTTGTACAATGGCACTATGCACGCATTCCGCCAATCCTCAGGCACCTCACCATGAGTCATACATACATTAAATAGCCTTACCAACCAGTCAACAATACAGTTACCCCCTTTTTTAATAAATTCCACTGCAATAACATCCAAACCTGCTGCCTTGCCGGCTTTCATCTTCCGCAAAGCTATTACTACCTCTTCTCTGTTTATATATATATATATATATATATATATATATATATATATATATATATATATATATATATATATATATATATATATATATATATATATATATATATATATATATAAAACCATTATGTGACATTCATTTTTCATTTCTTTTCAAGCTAGAAGTTTCAGTTTTCTAAATTATTTCTTACAGTTTTCATATGTATATATATATATATATATATATATATATATATATATATATATATATATATATATATATATATATATATATATATATATATATATATATATATATATATATATATATATGTATATATATATATATATATATACCGGGGTTGACGTGCTGTCAGTGGATTGAATCAAGGCATGTGAAGCGTCTGGGGTAAGCCATGGAAAGCTGTGTAGGTATGTATATTTGCGTGTGTGTACGTATGTATATACATGTGTATGGGGGGGGGTTGGGCCATTTCTTTCGTCTGTTTCCTTGCGCTACCTCGCAAACGCGGGAAACAGAGACAAAGTATAATAAAATAATAATAAAAAATATATATATAAATCTGTATATACTTATATATATATATATATATATATATATATATATATATATATATATATATATATATATATATATATATGTGTAGTATGTGTGCATATATATATATATATATATATATATATATATATATATATATATATATATATATATATATATATATATATACACACACATATATATATATATATATATATATATATATATATATATATATATATATATATATATATATATATATATATATATATATATATATATATATATATATATATATATATATACATATATATATATATATATATATATATATATATATATATATATATATATATATATATATATATATATATATATATGTATATATATATATATATATATATATATATATATATATATATATATATATATATATATATATATATATATATATATATATATATATATATATATATATATATATATATATATATATATATGCACACATACACACACACATATATATATATATATATATATATATATATATATATATATATATATATATATATATATATATATATATATATATATATATATATATATATATATATATTATTTTTATTTTTTTTTATTATAGTTTGTCGCTGTCTCCCGCGTTTGCGAGGTAGCGCAAGGAAACAGACGAAAGAAATGGCCCAACCCCCCCCCCCCATACACATATATATACATACCTCCACACACGCAAGTATACACACCTACACAGCTTTCCATGGTTTACCCCAGACGCTTCACATGCCCTGATTCAATCCACTGACAGCACGTCAACCACGGTATACCACATCGCTCCAATTTACTCTATTCCTTGCCCTCCTTTCACCCTCCTGCATGTTCAGGCCCCGATCACACAAAATCTTTTTCACTCCATCTTTCCACCTCCAATTTGGTCTCCCTCTTCTCCTCGTTCCCTCCACCTCCGACACATATATCCTCTTGGTCAATCTTTCCTCACTCATTCTCTCCATGTGCCCAAACCACTTCAAAACACCCTCTTCTGCTCTCTCAACCACGCTCTTTTTATTTCCACACATCTCTCTCACCCTTACGTTACTCACTCGATCAAACCACCTCACACCACACATTGTCCTCAAACATCTCATTTCCAGCACATCCATCCTCCTGCGTACAACTCTATCCATAGCCCACGCCTCGCAACCATACAACATTGTTGGAACCACTATTCCTTCAAACATACCCATTTTTGCTTTCCGAGATAATGCTCTCGACTTCCACACATTCTTCAAGGCCCCCAGAATTTTCGCCCCCTCCCCCACCCTATGATCCACTTCCGCTTCCATGGTTCCATCCGCTGCCAGATCCACTCCCAGATATCTAAAACACTTTACTTCCTCCAGTTTTTCTCCATTCAAACTCACCTCCCAATTGACTTGACCCTCAACCCTACTATACCTAATAACCTTGCTCTTTTTCACATTTACTCTTAACTTTCTTCTTCCACACACTTTACCAAACTCAGTCACCAGCTTCTGCAGTTTCTCACATGAATCAGCCACCAGCGCTGTATCATCAGCGAACAACAACTGACTCACTTCCCAAGCTCTCTCATCCCCAACAGACTTCATACTTGCCCCTCTTTCCAAAACTCTTGCATTTACCTCCCTAACAACCCCATCCATAAACAAATTAAACAACCATGGACACATCACACACCCCTGCCGCAAACCTACATTCACTGAGAACCAATCACTTTCCTCTCTTCCTACACGTACACACGCCTTACATCCTCGATAAAAACTTTTCACTGCTTCTAACAACTTTCCTCCCACACCATATATTCTTAATACCTTCCACAGAGCATCTCTATCAACTCTATCATATGCCTTCTCCAGATCCATAAATGCTACATACAAATCCATTTGCTTTTCTATGTATTTCTCACATACATTCTTCAAAGCAAACACCTGATCCACACATCCTCTACCACTTCTGAAACCACACTGCTCTTCCACAATCTGATGCTCTGTACATGCCTTCACCCTCTCAATCAATACCCTCCCATATAATTTACCAGGAATACTCAACAAACTTATACCTCTGTAATTTGAGCACTCACTCTTATCCCCTTTGCCTTTGTACAATGGGACTATGGAAGCATTCCGCCAATCCTCAGGCACCTCACCATGAGTCATACATACATTAAATAACCTTACCAACCAGTCAACAATACAGTCACTCCCTTTTTTAATAAATTCCACTGCAATACCATCCAAACCTGCTGCCTTGCCGGCTTTCATCTTCCGCAAAGCTTTCACTACCTCTTCTCTGTTTACTAAATCATTTTCGCTAACCCTCTCACTTTGCACACCACCTCGACCAAAACACCCTATATCTGCCACTCTATCATCAAACACATTCAACAAACCTTCAAAATACTCAATCCATCTCCTTCTCACATCACCACTTCTTGTTATCACCTCCCCATTTGCGCCCTTCACTGAAGTTCCCATTTTCTCCCTTGTCTTACGCACTTTATTTACCTCCTTCCAGAACATCTTTTTATTCTCCCTAAAATTTAATGATACTCTCTCACCCCAACTCTCATTTGCCCTTTTTTTCGCCTCTTGCACCTTTCTCTTGACCTCCTGTCTCTTTCTTTTATACATCTCCCTCTCAATTGCATTTTTTCCCTGCAAAAATCGTCCAAATGCCTCTCTCTTCTCTTTCACTAATACTCTTACTTCTTCATCCCACCACTCACTACCCTTTCTAATCAACCCACCTCCCACTCTTCTCATGCCACAAGCATCTTTTGCGCAATCCATCACTGATTCCCTAAATACATCCCATTCCTCCCCCACTCCCCTTACTTCCATTGTTCTCACCTTTTTCCATTCTGTACTCAGTCTCTCCTGGTACTTCCTCACACAAGTCTCCTTCCCAAGCTCACTTACTCTCACCACTCTCTTCACCCCAACATTCACTCTTCTTTTCTGAAAACCCATACAAATCTTCACCTTTGCCTCCACAAGATAATGATCAGACATCCCTCCAGTTGCACCTCCCAGCACATTTACATCCAAAAGTCTCTCTTTCGCACGCCTGTCAATTAACACGTAATCCAATAACGCTCTCTGGCCATCTCTCCTACTTACATAAGTATACTTATGTATATCTCTCTTTTTAAACCAGGTATTCCCAATCATCAGTCCTTTTTCAGCACATAAATCTACAAGCTCTTCACCATTTCCATTTACAACACTGAACACCCCATGTATACCAATTATTCCCTCAACTGCCACATTACTCACCTTTGCATTCAAATCACCCATCACTATAACCCGGTCTCGTGCATCAAAACCACTAACACACTCATTTAGCTGCTCCCAAAACACTTGCCTCTCATGATCTTTCTTCTCATGAAAAATGTAAGAAATAATTTAGAAAACTGAAACTTCCAGCTTGAAAAGAAATGAAAAATGAATGTCACATAATGGTTCAACCTCTGGCTATGGAAAAGGGAAATGTATAATTTATCTACACAAACGTCAATAGTAGATTTCATCAATTTAACCACTGTATCATACTGCCTGGTCCACTTCTCTCATCATGAAACAGGAATATTGGCTTATTATTATATATATATATATATATATATATATATATATATATATATATATATATATATATATATATATATATATATATATATATATATATATATATATATATGTATATATATATATATATATATGAATATATATATATATATATATATATATATATATATATATATATATATATATATATATATATATATATATATATATATATATATATATATATATATATATATACAAGTAGTGGTGATGTTAGAAGGAGATGGAGTGAGTATTTTGAAGGTTTGTTGAATGTGTTTGATGATAGAGTGGCAGATATAGGGTGTTTTGGTCGAGGTGGTGTGGAAAGTGCGAGGGTTAGGGAAAATGAGTTGGTAAACAGAGAAGAGGTAGTAAGAGCTTTGCGGAAGATGAAAGCCGGCAAGGCAGCAGGTTTGTATGGTATGGCAGTGGAATTTATTAAAAAAGGGGGTGACTGTATTGTTGACTGGTTGGTAAGGTTATTTAATGTATGTATGACTCATGGTGAGGTGCCTGAGGATTGGCGGAATGCGTGCATAGTGCCATTGTACAAAGGCAAAGGGGATAAGAGTGAGTGCTCAAATTACAGAGGTATCAGTTTGTTGAGTATTCCTGGCAAATTATATGGAAGGGTATTGATTGAGAGGGTGAAGGCATGTACAGAGCATCAGATTGGGGAAGAGCAGTGTGGTTTCAGAAGTGGTAGAGGATGTGTGGATCAGGTGTTTGCTTTGAAGAATGTATGTGAGATATACTTAGAAAAGCAAATGGATTTGTATGTAGCATTTATGGATCTGGAGAAGGCATATGATAGAGTTGATAGAGATGCTCTGTGGAAGGTATTAAGAATATATGGTGTGGGAGGCAAGTTGTTAGAAGCAGTGAAAAGTTTTTATCGAGGATGTAAGGCATGTGTACGTGTAGGAAGAGAGGAAAGTGATTGGTTCTCAGTGAATATAGGTTTGCGGCAGGGGTGTGTGATGTCTCCATGGTTGTTTAATTTGTTTATGGATGGGGTTGTTAGGTAGGTGAATGCAAGAGTTTTGGAAAGAGGGGCAAGTATGAAGTCTGTTGGGGATGAGAGAGCTTGGGAAGTGAGTCAGTTGTTGTTCGCTGATGATACAGCGCTGGTGGCTGATTCATGTGAGAAACTGCAGAAGCTGGTGACTGAGTTTGGTAAAGTGTGTGAAAGAAGAAAGCTAAGAGTAAATGTGAATAAGAGCAAGGTTATTAGGTACAGTAGGGTTGAGGGTCAATTCAATTGGGAGGTGAGTTTGAATGGAGAAAAACTGGAGGAAGTGAAGTGTTTTAGATATCTGGGAGTGGATCTGGCAGCGGATGGAACCATTGAAGCGGAAGTGGATCATAGGGTGGGGGAGGGGGCGAAAATTCTGGGAGCCTTGAAGAGTGTGTGGAAGTCGAGAACATTATCTCGGAAAGCAAAAATGGGTATGTTTGAAGGAATAGTGGTTCCAACAATGTTGTATGGTTGCGAGGCATGGACTATGGATAGAGTTGTGTGCAGGAGCATGGATGTGCTGGAAATGAGATGTTTGAGGACAATGTGTGGTGTGAGGTGGTTTGATCGAGTAAGTAACGTAAGGGTAAGAGAGATGTGTGGAAATAAAAAGAGCGTGGTTGAGAGAGCAGAAGAGGGTGTTTTGAAATGGTTTGGTCACATGAAGAGAATGAGTGAGGAAAGATTGACCAAGAGGATATATGTGTCGGAGGTGGAGGGAACGAGGAGAAGAGGGAGACCAAATTGGAGGTGGAAAGATGGAGTGAAAAAGATTTTGTGTGATCGGGGCCTGAACATGCAGGAGGGTGAAAGGAGGGCAAAGAATAGAGTGAAATGTATCGATGTGGTATACCGGGGTTGACGTGCTGTCAGTGGGTTGAATCAAGGCATGTGTATGGGGGTGGGTTGGGCCATTTCTTTCGCCTGTTTCCTTGCGCTACCTCGCAAACGCGGAAGACAACGACAAAGCAAAAAAAAAAAAAAAAAAAAAGAAATATATATATATATATATATATATATATATATATATATATATATATATATATATATAATATATATATATATATATATATATATATATATATACATAAATATACCTTAGCCTGAGCTTGGTACCTATCTTATCGGTGGATGATCAGCTGTGTTGACTGTGGACCGACTGCCGCAACCATGATTCTCAACTATGTGCTTAACCCTGGGTGGCCCGTGAATGCGTCACAGTAAGGAACGCTAAACACCACATTTCGGGAGTCCATAATTAATGAATTCTACGAAACCTAACCACAATAAGACAGTATAAGTGATTTTCCATTCGTCTACACATTAATTACTCTCCCACCGACAATGATATCTGTTCAAGAGTCTATGATTGGTCTAACAGAGGATATGTTATTGAATTCGATTACATTGTCTTTTCAGTGTCAGAATTTTTTGTCACGTAGTCAAAATATTGGTCATTCGGGTTCGATTGTCTTTGAGATGTAGTAAGAGTCACTGTGTTTGAATCATTCTGGTGCTTATTCGAAGAACAAACCAGGAGGTGACTGGTTCAGACCTTCAAACCGCCCCATGCTTGCGTGACTTCCTGCTTACTGTCTGAGACTCTTTCCTTAACAGTATTCCACTTGACACACACATGTTCTGTGCTGGTATGGCCATTCATGTTCTCGGCACTGTCTACATTAAATAACAATGGGTGAGTGGCAGAGTCAGTACTATAGGCGAGATGCTTCGAGATGTAAGTGTTGTGTTGGAGTATAATCCTGGCATAATGAGACAATGGCAACATTATAGGATATAGTGTTTCCACTACTTTTCACTTCAAAACAAAGGAACCCACCTTCAACTGGTCTGAGCATCATGACGGTGTAATATGGAATGTCAAGGAAATAAGGATAAGCACCTGATACTTATCTGAAGAGAAGCTCAGAAAATCAACGCAAACTGCAGAGAGCAGCAAACTGGTTGAAAACATGATGTATCTAAACCAAAATACCTTGATGTTGCAACTGGCACGGAGACGTTGTAGACTGCAGGGAGAGGACGCTTAGCTGCTAATGATCTTGGATGTCGGCTTATCGCATCAAGGTCGGACGAGAGAATGACCAGCTTTCTATAACAGCATCTCAAGGTGATAACTATCTAGTGAGGAAATGCAAGTTGCATCATCAATTTCTGTCCCTCTTTTTACAAGAAAAAAAAACTTGCGATCTAATCTATTCTATTCTAAAGTTTTCATAACCTGAATGGGGAGGGGAGGGAGTGGCAAAAAATGTAAATATACAAAAAGTCGTGGGCCATTCTTTCATCTGTTTCCTTTTGCTACCTTGCTAACGCGGGAGACAGTGATTAGGTATAATAAGATAAATCATAAAATAATATCTATTATACTGAATCGCCGTCTACCGTGTCAGAGAGGGAAGGCCCAACCCACACACATACACAGGTATATAAATAAACGCTCATACACGCACATATGCATACACATACATTTCAATGTATACCAACACATATATACACAGACATATACATATATACAAGACATATACATATATACACATGTATATTTCTATAATTGCTGCCTTCATCCATTCTCGTCGCTACCCCGCCACACATGAAATAGCAATATGCCCCCTTCCAGTGAGGCAGCGCTAGGAAAAGACAAAAAATGGCCACATTCGTTCACAATAAGTCTCTAGCTGTCATGTGCAATGCACCGAAACCACGGCTCCCTTTCCATATCCAGGCCCCACAGACCTCCCATGTTTTACCACGGACGCTTCACATACCCTGGTTCAATCCGTTGACGGCACGTCGACCCCGGTATACCACATCGTTCCAATTCACTTTATTCCTTGCCTGTCTTTCACTCTCCTTTATGTTCAGGCCCCAACACTCAAAATCTTTTTCACTCCATCCTTCCAACTTCACTTTGGTCTCCCGCTTCTCCTTCTTCCCTCCACTTCTGACACATATATATTCTCTGTCAATCGTTCCTCACTCATTCTCCCCATGTGTCCAAACCATTCAACACACCCTCTTCTGCTCACACTATCACACGCATTACATTATCATACATCTCTCTTACTCTTTCATTACTTACTCGATCAAACCACCTCACAGCACATAATGACCTCAAACATTTCATTTCCAACACATCCACCCTCCTTCGCACAACCCTGTATATAGCCCATGCCTCACAACGATATAACATTGTTGGAGCAGCTATTCCTTCAAACATACCCATTTATGCTCTCCGACATAACGTTCTCGCCTTCCACACTCTCTTCAATTCTTCCAGAACCTTCGCTCCCTCCCCACCTTGTGACTCACTTCCGCTTCCATGGTTCCATTTGCTGGTACGTCCACTCCCAGAATTCTAAAGCACTTCACTTCCTTTATTTTTGTCCCTCAACGCTACTGAACCAAATAACCTTGCTTATATTCACATTTAATCGCAACTTTCTTCTTTCACACACTTTGCCAAACTCATTCACCAACCTCTGCAGCTTTTCACCCGAATCAGCCACCAGCGATGTATCACCAGCGAACAACTGACTCACTTCCCAAGACCCCTCATCCACAACAGACTGCATACTTGCCGCTCTTTCCAAAACTCTTGCATTCACCTCCTTAAACACCTAATCCATAAACATATTATACAACCATGAACATATGACGCACCCCTGCCGCAAACTAACATTCAGTAAGAACCAATCACTTTCCTCTCTTCCTACTGGTACACAGTCCTTATATCCTTGGTAAAATCTTTCCATTCCTTCTAACAACTTGCCTTCCACACCATATACTCTTAAAACCTTACACAAAGCATCTCTAGCCGCCCTATCATATGCCTTCCCCAGATCCATAGATGTTACATACAAATCCATGTTTTTCTAAGTATTTCTCACAGACTTTCTTCAAATCAAACACATCCTCTAATAACTCTAAAACCACACTGCTCTTCCCTAATCTGATTCTCTGTACATGCCTTCACCCATTCGATCAATACCCTCACATATAATTTCCCAGGAATAGTCAACAAACTTATGCCACTGCAATGTGAACAATCACCTTTATCTCTTTTGCCTTTGTACAATGGCACTATGCATGCGTTTCGCCAATCCTCAGGCACTTCACCATGATCCATACATACATTCAATATCCTTACAGACTAATCAACAACACAGTCACCCCCTTTTTTTAAATTCCACCGCAAAACCATTTAAACTCGCCGGCTTGCCAGCTTGAATATTCCGCAAGGCGTTCACAACCTTTTCTTTGCTTACCAAACCATTCACCCTGACTCTCTCACTTTGCACACCACCCCGACCAAAACACCCCATATCTGCCACTCTATCATCAAACAGATTCAACAAACCTTCAAAATATTAACTCCATCTCATTCTAACTTCATCACTACTTATCATTACCTCCCCATTAGCTCCTTCCACCGATGTTCCCATTTGTTCTCTTGTCTTACGAATTATATTTAACTCCTTTCAAAAGATCTTTCATTTTCCTAAAGTTTGATGATACTTTCTCACCCCAGCTCTCATTTCCCTCTTTTTCACCTCTTGCACCTTTCTCTTCAACTACTGCCGCTTTCTCTAATATATCGCCCAGTCATTTGCACTATTTTCCTACAAAAATCGTCCAAATGGCTCTCTCTTCTCTTTCACTAATTATCTTAGTTCTTCACCCAACCATTCACTACTATTTCTAATCTGCCCACCTTGCAACTTTCTAAAGCCACAAGCATCTTTTACTCAAGCTGTCACTGCTTCACTAAACATATTCGATTCCACCCCCACTTCCCTTACGATAATGCTCACAACTTCTATTCTGCACTCAATCTCTCCATGTAGTTACTCACAAAACTCCCCTTTAAAAGTTCGCTTACTCTCACAATTCTCTTCACCCCATTCTCTCTTCTTTCCTGAAAACCTCAATATATATATATATATATATATATATATATATATATATATATATATGTATATATATATATATATATATATATATATATATATATATATATATATATATATATATATATATATATATATATATATATATTTTTTTTTTTTTTTTTTGCTTTGTCGCTGTCTCCCGCGTTTCCGAGGAAGCGCAAGGAAACAGACGAAAGAAATGGCCCAACCCACCCCCATACACATGTATATACATACGTCCACACACGCAAATATACATACCTACACAGCTTTCCATGGTTTACCCCAGACGCTTCACATGCCCTGATTCAATCCACTGACAGAACGTCAACCCCGGTATACCACATCGATCCAATTCACTCTATTCCTTGCCCTCCTTTCACCCTCCTGCATGTTCAGGCCCCGATCACACAAAATCTTTTTCACTACATCTTTCCACCTCCAATTTGGTCTCCCACTTCTCCTCGTTCCCTCCACCTCCAACATATATATCCTCTTGGTCAATCTTTCCTCACTCATTCTCTCCATGTGCCCAAACCATTTCAAAACACCCTCCTCTGCTCTCTCAACTACGCCCTTTTTATTTCCACACATCTCTCTTACCCTTACGTTACTTACTCGATCAAACCACCTCACACCACAAATTGTCCTCAAACATCTCATTTCCAGCACATCCATCCTCCTGCGCACAACTCTATCCATAGCCCACGCCTCGCAACCATACAGCATTGTTGGAACCACTATTCCCCTCAAAAATACCCATTTTTGGTTTCCGAGATAATGTTCTCGACTTCCACACATTCTTCAAGGCTCCCAGAATTTTCGCCCCCTCACCCACCCTATGATCCACTTCCGCTTCCATGGTTCCATCCGCTGCTAGATCCACTCCCAGATATCTAAAACACTTTACTTCCTCCAGTTTTTCTCCATTCAAACTTACCTCCCAATTGACTTGACCCTCAACCCTACTGTACCTAATAACCTTGCTCTTATTCACATTTACTCTTAACTTTCTTCTTTCACTTACTTTACCAAACTCAGTCACCAGCTTCTGCAGTTTCTCACATGAATCAGCCACCAGCGCTGTATCATCAGCGAACAACAACTGACTCGATTACCAAGCTCTCTCATCCCCAACAGACTTCATACTTGCCCCTCTTTCCAAAACTCTTGCATTCACCTCCCTAACAACCCCATCCATAAACAAATTAAACAACCATGGAGACATCATACACCCCTGCCGCAAACCTACATTCACTGAGAACAAATCACTTTCCTCTCTTCCGACACGTACACATACCTTACATCCTCGATAAAAACTTTTCACTGCTTCTAACAACTTGCCTCCCACACCATATATTCTTAATACCTTAATATATATATAAATATATATATATATATATATATATATATATATATATATATATATATATATATATATATATATATATATATATATATATATATATATATATATATATATATATATATATATATATATATATATATATATATATATATATATATTCCCTGGGGATAGGGGAGAAAGAATACTTCCCACGTATTCCCTGCGTGTCGTAGAAGGTGACTAAAAGGGAAGGGAGCGGGGGCCTGGAATTCCTCCCCTCTCCTTTTTTTTTTTTTTAATTTTCCAAAGGAAGGAACAGAGAAGGAGGCTGGATGAGGATGTTTCCTCAGAGGCCCAGTATCTGTTCTTAACGCTACCTCGCTGACGCGGGAAATGGCGAATAGTATGAAAGAAAGAAGAAGAATATAGATATATATATATGTGTATCAGCTGACTGTTGTGTTCCTCTCTTGTGTCTCCCCTGATGATGTGATTGTTGCACGGGGGTGCACTTTGGAACTTTTCGTGTTTCGCTTTCCCCGTGGACTCATAGGAATATCTTGATCACGCGCAAAATTGTGATCCTTTCCAACGAGGTATGTATATGTGTGGGTGGGTTGGGCCATTCTTTTGTCTGTTTCCTTGAGCTGCCTCGCTAACGTGGGAGACAGCGACAAAGTATAGTAATAAAAAGAAAAATATGTATGTATATTTGCGTGTGTGGACATGTATGTACATACATGTGTATGTGGGTGTGTTGGGCCATTCTTTTGTCTGTTTCCATGCGCTACCTCGCTAACACGGGAGACAGCGACAAAGCAAAATAATAACGATAGAAAAAAAAAAAAAAAATATATATATATATATATATATATATATATATATATATATATATATATATATATATATATATACATATATTCTTTTTTATATCCCTAGGGATAGGGGAGAAAGAATACTTCCCACGTATTCCCTGCGTGTCGTAAAAGGCGAAAAAAGGGGAGGGAGCGGGCGGCTGGAAATCCTCCCCTCTCTTTTTTTTTCAATTTTCCAAAAGGAACAGTGAAGGGGGCAAGGTGAGGATATTCCCTCTAAGGCCCAGTCCTCTGTTGATAACGCTACCTCGCTAACGCGGGAAATGGCAAATAGTTTGAAAGAAAGAAAGATATATATATATATATATATATATATATATATATATATATATATATATATATATATATATATACATATATATATATATATATATATATATATATATATATATATATATATATATATATATATATATATATATATATATATATATAGTGTGTGAAAGAAGAAAGTTAAGAGTAAATGTGAATAAGAGCAAGGTTATTAGGTACAGTAGGGTTGAGGGTCAAGTCAATTGGGAGGTGAGTTTGAATGGAGAAAAACTGGAGGAAGTGAAGTGTTTTAGATATCTGGGAGTGGATCTGGCAGCGGATGGAACCATGGAAGCGGAAGTGGATCATAGGGTGGGGGAGGGGGCGAAAATTCTGGGAGCCTTGAAGAATGTGTGGAAGTCGAGAACATTATCTCGGAAAGCAAAAATGGGTATGTTTGAAAAAATAGTGGTTCCAACAATGTTGTATGGTTGCGAGGCTTGGACTATGGATAGAGTTGTGCGCAGGAGGATGGATGTGCTGGAAATGAGATGTTTGAGGACAATGTGTGCTGTGAGGTGGTTTGATCGAGTAAGTAACGTAAGGGTAAGAGAGATGTGTGGAAATAAAAAGAGCGTGGTTGAGAGAGCAGAAGAGGGTGTTTTGAAATGGTTTGGTCACATGGAGAGAATGAGTGAGGAAAGATTGACCAAGAGGATATATGTGTCGGAGGTGGAGGGAACGAGGAGAAGAGGGAGACCAAATTGGAGGTGGAAAGATGGAGTGAAAAAGATTTTGTGTGATCGGGGCCTGAACATGCAGGAGGGTGAGAGGAGGGCAAAGAATAGAGTGAATTGGAGCGATGTGGTATACCGGGGTTGACGTGCTGTCAGTGGATTGAATCAAGGCATGTGTATGGGGGTGGGTTGGGCCATTTCTTTCGTCTGTTTCCTTGCGCTACCTCGCAAACGCGGGAGACAGCGACAAAGCAAAAAAAAAAAAAAAAAAGATATATATATATATATATATATATATATAATTTAGTTGGGGTGAGAGAGTATCATTAAATTTTAGGGAGAATAAAAAGATATTCTGGAAGGAGGTAAATAAAGTGCGTAAGACAAGGGAGCAAATGGGAACTTCAGTGAAGGGCACAAAGGGGAGGTGATAACAAGTAGTGGTGATGTGAGGAGATGGAGTAAGTATTTTGAAGGTTTGTTGAATGTGTTTGATGATAGAGTGGCAGATATAGGGTGTTTTGGTCGAGGTGGTGTGCAAAGTCAGAGGGTTAGGGAAAATTATTTGGTAAACAGAGAAGAGGTAGTAAAAGCTTTGCGAATGATGAAAGCCGGCAAGGCAGCAGGTTTGGATGGTATTGCAGTGGAATTTATTAAAAAAGGGGGTGACTGTATTGTTGACTGGTTTGTAAGGTTATTTAATGTATGTATGATTAATGGTTAGGTGCCTGAGCATTGGCGGAATGCTTCCATAGTCCCATTGTACAAAGGCAAAGGGGATAAGAGTGAGTGCTCAAATTCCAGAGGTATAAGTTTGTTGAGTATTCCTGGTAAATTATATGGGAGGGTATTGATTGAGAGGGTGAAGGCATGTACAGAGCATCAGATTGGGGAAGAGCACTGTGGTTTCAGAAGTGGTAGAGGATGTGTGGAACAGGTGTTTGCTTTGAAGAATGTATGTAAGAAATACTTAGAAAAGCAAATGGATTTGTATGTAGCATTTATGGATCTGGAGAAGGCATATGATAGAGTTGATAGAGATGCTCTGTGGAAGGTATTAAGAATATATGGTGTGGGAGGCAAGTTGTTAGAAGCAGTGAAAAGTTTTTATCGATGATGTAAGGCATGTGTACGTGTAGGAAGAGAGGAAAGTGATTGGTTCTCCGTGAATGTAGGTTTGCGGCAGGGGTGTGTGATGTCTCCATGGTTGTTTAATTTGTTTATGGATGGGGTTGTTAGGGAGGTGAATGCAAGAGTTTTGGAAAGAGGGGCAAGTATGAAGTCTGTTGGGGATGAGAGAGCTTGGGAAGTGAGTCAGTTGTTGTTCGCTGATGATACAGCGCTGGTGGCTGATTCATGTGAGAAACTGCAGAAGCAGGTGACTGAGTTTGAGAAAGTGTGTGAAAGAAGAAAGTTAAGAGTAAATGTGAATAAGAGCAACGTTATTAGGTACAGTAGGGTTGAGGGTCAAGTCAACGGGGAGATAAGTTTTAATGGAGAAAAACTGGAGGAAGTAAAGTGCTTTAGATATCTGGGAGTGGGTCTGGCAGCGGATGGAACCATGGAAGCGGAAGTGGATCATAGGGTGGGGGAGGGGGCGAAAATCCTGGGAGCCTTGAAGAATGTATGGAAGTCGAGAACATTATCTCGGAAAGCAAAAATGGGTATGTTTAAAGGAATAGTGGTTCTAACAATGTTGTATGGTTGCGAGGCGTGGGCTATGGATAGAGTTGTGCGCAGGAGAGTGGATGTGCTGGAAATGATATGTTTGAGGAGAATGTGTGGTGTGAGGTGGTTTGATCGAGTAAGTAACGTAAGGGTAAGAGAGATGTGTGGAAATAAAAAGGGCGTAGTTGAGAGAGCAGAGGAGGGTGTTTTGAAATCACATGGAGAGAATGAGTGAGGAAAGATTGACCAAGAGGATATATGTGTTTTGGAAAGAGGGGCAAGTATGAAGTCTGTTGGGGATGAGAGAGCTTGGGAAGTGAGTCAGTTGTTGTTCGCTGATGATACAGCGCTGGTGGCTTATTCATGTGAGAAACTGCAGAAGCTGGTGACTGAGTTTGGTAAAGTGTGTGGAAGAAGAAAGTTAAGAGTAAATGTGAATAAGAGCAAGGTTATTAGATACAGTAGGGTTGAGGGTCAAGTCAATTGGGAGATAAGTTTGAATGGAGAAAAACTGGAGGAAGTAAAGTGTTTTAGATATCTGGGAGTGGATTTGGCAGCGGATGGAACCATGGAAGCGGAAGTGGATCATAGGGTTGGGGAGGGGGCGAAAATCCTGGGAGCCTTGAAGAATGTATGGAAGTCGAGAACATTATCTCGGAAAGCAAAAATGGGTATGTTTAAAGGAATAGTGGTTCCAACAATGTTGTATGGTTGCGAGGCGTGGGCTATGGATAGAGTTGTGCGCAGGAGAGTGGATGTGCTGGAAATGATATGTTTGAGGAGAATGTGTGGTGTGAGGTGGTTTGATCGAGTAAGTAACGTAAGGGTAAGAGAGATGTGTGGAAATAAAAAGGGCGTAGTTGAGAGAGCAGAGGAGGGTGTTTTGAAATGGTTTGGGCACATGGAGAGAATGAGTGAGGAAAAATTGACCAAGAGGATATATGTATTTTGGAAAGAGGGGCAAGTATGAAGTCTATTGGGGATGAGAGAGCTTGGGAAGTGAGTCAGTTGTTGTTCGCTGATGATACAGCGCTGGTGGCTGATTCATGTGAGAAACTGCAGAAGCTGGTGACTGAGTTTGGTAAAGTGTGTGGAAGAGAGTTAAGAGTAAATGTGAATAAGAGCAAGGTTATTAGGTACAGTAGGGTTGAGGGTCAAGTCAATTGGGAGGTGAGTTTGAATGGAGAAAAACTGGAGGAAGTGAAGTGTTTTAGATATCTGGGAGTGCATCTGGCAGCGGATGGAAACATGGAAGCGGAAGTGGATCATAGGGTGGGGGAGGGGGCGAAAATTCTGGGGGCCTTGAAGAATGTGTGGAAGTCGAGAAAATTATCTCGGAAAGCAAAAATGGGTATGTTTGAAGGAATAGTGGTTCCAACAATGTTGTATGGTTGCGAGGCGTGGGCTATGGATAGAGTTGTGCGCAGGAGGATGGAGGTGCTGGAAATGATATGTTTGAGGACAATGTGTGGTGTGAGGTGGTTTAATCGAGTGAGTAACGTAAGGGTAAGAGAGATGTGTGGAAATAAAAAGAGCGTGGTTGAGAGAGCAGAAGAGGGTGTTTTGAAGTGGTTTGGTCACATGGAGAGAATAAGTGAGGAAAGATTGACCAAGAGGATATATGTGTCGGAGGTGGAGGGAAGGAGGAGAAGAGGGAGACCAAATTGGAGGTGGAAAGATGGAGTGAAAAAGATTTTGTGTGATCGGGGCCTGAACATGCAGGAGGGTGAAAGGAGGGCAAGGAATAGAGTGAATTGGAGCGATGTGGTATACCGGGGTTGACGTGCTGTCAGTGGATTGAATCAAGGCATGTGAAGCGTCTGGGGTAAACCATGGAAAGCTGTGTAGGTATGTATATTTGCGTGTGTGGACGTATGTATATACATGTGTATGGGGCGGGGTTGGGCCATTTCTTTCGTCTGTTTCCTTGCGCTACCTTGCAAACGCGGGAGACAGCGACAAAGTATAATAAGAAAAAAAAAATATATGTGTCGGAGGTGGAGGGAACGAGGAGAAGTGGGAGACCAAATTGGAGGTGGAAAGATCGAGTGAAAAAGATTTTGTGTGATCGGGGCCTGAACATGCAGGAGGGTGAAAGAAGGGCAAGGAATAGAGTGAATTGGATCGATGTGGTATACCGGGGTTGACGTGCTGTCAGTGGATTGAATCAGGGCATATATATATATATATATATATATATATATATATATATATATATATATATATATATATATATATATATATATATATATATATATATATATATATGTATATATATATATATATATATATATATATATATATATATATATATATATATATATATATATATATATATATATATATATATATATATACATATATATATATATATATATATATATATATATATATATATATATATATATATATATATATATATATATATATATATATATATATATATATATACATACATATATATATATATATATATATATATATATATATATATATATATATATATATATATATATATATATATATATATATATATATATATATATATATATATATATATATATATATATATATATATACATATATATATATATATATATATATATATATATATATAGTCCCATGTGAGAAACTGCAAAAACTGGTGACTGAGTTTGGTAAAGTGTGTGGAAGAAGAAAGTTAAGAGTAAACGTGAATAAGAGCAAGGTTATTAGGTACAGTAGGGTTGAGGGTCAATTCAATTGGGAGGTGAGTTTGAATGGAGAAAAACTGGAGGAAGTGAAGTGTTTTAGATATCTGGGAGTGGATCTGGCAGCGGATGGAACCATGGAAGCGGAAGTGGATCATAGGGTGGGGGAGGGGGCGAAAATTCTGGGGGCCTTGAAGAACGTGTGGAAGTCGAGAACATTATCTCGGAAAGCAAAAATGGGTATGTTTGAAGGAATAGTGGTTCCAACAATGTTGTATGGATGCGAGGCGTGGGCTATGGATACAGTTGTGCGCAGGAGGATGGATGTGCTGGAAATGAGATGTTTGAGGACAATGTGTGGTGTGAGGTGGTTTGATCGAGTGAATAACGTAAGGGTAAGAGAGATGTGTGGAAATAAAAAGAGCGTGGTTGAGAGAGCAGAAGAGGGTGTTTTGAAGTGGTTTGGGCACATGGAGAGAATGAGTGAGGAAAGATTGACCAAGAGGATATATGTGTCGGAGGTGGAGGGAACGAGGAGAAGAGGGAGACCAAATTGGAGGTGGAAAGATGGAGTGAAAAAGATTTTGTGTGATCGGGGCCTGAACATGCAGGAGGGTGAAAGGAGGGTAAGGTATTGAGTGATTGGAGCGATATGGTATACCGGGGTTGACGTGCTGTCAGTGGATTGAATCAAGGCATGTGAAACGTCTGGGGTAAACCATGGAAAGCTGTGTAGGTATGTATATTTGCGTGTGTGGACGTATGTATATACATGTGTATGGGGGGGGTTGGGCCATTTCTTTCGTCTGTTTCCTTGCGCTACCTCGCAAACGCTGGAGACAGCGACAAAGTATAATAAAAAAAAAAAATATATGAGAGAGTTTGGGAAGTGAGTCAGTTGTTGTTCGCTGATGATACAGCGCTGGTGGCTGATTCAAGTGAGAAACTGCAGAAGCTGGTGACTGAGTTTGGTAAAGTGTGTGAAAAAAGAAAGTTAAGAGTAAATATAAATAAGAGCAAGGTTATTAGATACAGTAGGGTTGAGGGTCAAGTCAATTGGGATGTAATTTTGAATAGAGAAAAACTGGAGGAAGTAAAGTGTTTAAATATCTAGGAGTGGATCTGGCAGCGGGTGGAACCATGTAAGCGGAAGTGAATCATAGGGTGGGGGAGGGGTCAAAAATCCTGGGAGCCTTGAAGAATGTGTGCAAGTCGTGAACATTATCTCGGAAAGCAAAAATGGGTATGTTTGAAGGAATAGTGGTTCCAACAATATAGTATAGTTGCGAGGCTTGTGCTATGAATAGAGTTGTGCGCAGCAGGGTGGATGTGCTGGAAGTGAGATGTTTGAGGACAATGTGTGGTGTGAGGTGGTTTGATCGAGTAAATAATATAAGGGTAAGAGAGATGTGTGGAAATAAAAGGAGCGTGGTTGAGAGAGCAGAAGAGGGTGTTTTGAAATGGTTTGGGAACATGAAGAGAATGAGTGAGGAAAGATTGACCAAGAGGATATATGTGTCGGAGGTGGAGGGAACGAGGAGATGTGGGAAACCAAATTGGAGGTGAAAAGATGGAGTGAAAATGATTTTGAGTGATCGGGGCTTGAACATGCAGGAGAGTGAAAGGCGGGCAAGGAATAGAGTGAATTGGATCGATGTGGTATACCGGGGTTGACGTGCTGTCAGTGGATTGCATCAGGGCATGTGAAGCGTCTGGGGTAAACCATGGAAAGTTGTGTGGGGCGTGGATGTGGAAAGGGAGCTGTGGTTTCGGGCATTATTGCATGACAGCTAGAAACTGAGTGTGAACGAATGGGGCCTTTGTTGTCTTTTCCTATCACTACCTCGCACATACGAGGGGGGGGAGGGGGATGGTATTCCATGTGTGGCGAGGTGGCGTTGGAAATGAATAAAGGCATACAGTGTGAACTGTGTGCATGGGTATATATGTATGTGTCTGTGTGTGTATATATATGTGTACATTGAGATGTATAGGTATGTATATTTGCGTGTGTGGACGTGTATGTATATACATGTGTATGGTGGTGGGTTGGGCCATTTCTTTCGTCTGTTTCCTTGCGCTACCTAGCAATCGCGGGAGACAGCGAAAAAGCAAAAAAAAAAAAAAAAAAAAAAAATATATATATATATATATATATATTATATATATATATATATATATATATATACATACACATATATATATATATATATATATATATATATATATATATATATATATATATATATATATATATATATATATATATATATATATATATATATATATATATATATATATATATATATATATATATATATATATATTATATATATATATATATATATATATATATATATATATATATATATATATATATATATATATATATATATATATATATATATATATATATATATATATATATATCACCCCAACATTCACTCCTCTTTTCTGAAAACCCATACTAATCTTCACCTTAGCCTCCACAAGATAATGATCAGACATCCCTCCAGTTGCACCTCTCAGCACATTAACATCCAAAAGTCTCTCTTTCGCGCGCCTGTCAATTAACACGTAATCCAATAACGCTCTCTGGCCATCTCTCCTACTTACATAAGTATACTTATGTATATCTCGCTTTTTAAACCAGGTATTCCCAATCATCAGTCCTTTTTCAGCACATAAATCTACAAGCTCTTCACCATTTCCATTTACAACACTGAACACCCCATGCATACCAATTATTCCCTCAACTGCCACATTACTCACCTTTGCATTCAAATCACCCATCACTATAACCCGGTCTCGTGCATCAAAACCGCTAACACACTCATTTAGCTGCTCCCAAAACACTTGCCTCTCATGATCTTTCTTCTCATGCCCAGGTGCATATGCACCAATAATCACCCACCTCTCTCCATCAACTTTCAGTTTTACCCATATTAATCGAGAATTTACTTTCTTGCATTCTATCACATACTCCCACAACTCCTGTTTCAGGAGTATTGCTACTCCTTCCCTTGCTCTTGTCCTCTCACTAACCCCTGACTTCACTCCCCAGACATTTCCAAACCACTCTTCCCCTTTACCCTTGAGCTTCGTTTCACTCAGAGCCAAAACATCCAGGTTCCTTTCCTCAAACATACTACCTATCTCTCCTTTTTTCACATCTTGGTTACATCCACACACATTTAGGCATCCCACTCTGAGCCTTCGAGGAGGATGATCACTCCCCGCGTGACTCCTTCTTCTGTTTCCCATTTTAGAAAGTTAATACAAGGAGGGGAGGATTTCCGGCCCCCCGCTCCCGTCCCCTCTAGTCGCTTTCTACGACACGCGAGGAATACGTGGGAAGTATTCTTTCACCCCTATCCCCAGGGATAATATACATATATATATACATATACACACACACACACATACACATACATACGCACATACACACACACACACACACATACATATATATACATATGAAAAATGTAAGAAACAATTTATAAAACAAACTTTTAGCTTGAAATGAATGAAAAAAATGAATGTCACATAATGGTTCAACCTCTGGCTAGGTGGTGAGAGTAAGTGAGCTTGGGAAGGAGACCTGTGTGGGGAAGTACCAGGAGACTGTGTACAGAATGGAAAAAGGTGAGAACAATGGAAGTAAGGGGAGTGGGGGAGGAATGGGATGTATTTAGGGAATCAGTGATGGATTGCGCAAAAGATGCTTGTGGCATGAGAAGAGTGGGAGGTGGGCTGTTTAGAAAGGGTAGTGAGTGGTGGGATGAAGAAGTAAGAGTATTAGTGAAAGAGAAGAGAGAGGCATTTGGACGATTTTTGCAGGGAAAAAATGCAATTGAGTGGGAGAAGTATAAAAGAAAGAGACAGGAGGTCAAGAGAAAGGTGCAAGAGGTGAAAAAAAGGGCAAATGAGAGTTGGGGTGAGAGACTATCAGTAAATTTTAGGGAGAATAAAAAGATGTTCTGGAAGGAGGTAAATAGGGTGCGTAAGACAAGGGAGCAAATGGGAACTTCAGTGAAGGGCGCAAATGGGGAGGTGATAACAAGTAGCGGTGATGTGAGAAGGAGATGGAATGAGTATTTTGAAGGTTTGTTGAATGTGTCTGATGACAGAGTGGCAGATATAGGGTGTTTTGGTCGAGGTGGTGTGCAAAGTGAGAGGGTTAGGGAAAATGATTTGGTAAACAGAGAAGAGGTAGTAAAAGCTTTGCGGAAGATGAAAGCCGGCAAGGCAGCAGGTTTGGATGGTATTGCAGTGGAATTTATTAAAAAAGGGGGTGACTGTATTGTTGACTGGTTGGTAAGGTTATTTAATGTATGTATGACTCATGGTGAGGTGCCTGAGGATTGGCGAAATGCGTGCATAGTGCCATTGTACAAAGGCAAAGGGGATAAGAGT